>NC_071511.1:120007401-120310431 GCF_027887155.1 Malaclemys terrapin pileata
TCTACCCCAATATAACGCTGTCCTCGGGAGCCAAAAAATCTTACCGCGTTATAGGTGAAACCGCGTTATATCGAGCTTGTTTTGATCCACTGGAGTGCGCAGCCCTGCCCCCCCCGAGCACTGCTTTACCGCGTTATAGCCGAATTCGTGTTATATCGGGTCGCTTTATATATCGGGGTACAGGTGTATTAGAATTGGAAAAAAAATGCAGAAAAGGGCAACAAAAATTACTAGGGGTATGGAACAGCTTCCGTATAAGGATAGACTAAACAGACTGGGACTGTTCATATTAGAAAAGAGATGATTAAGGTGGGGGAGATATGATAGAGCTCTATAAAATCATGAATGGAATGGAGAAAATTAACAAGGAAGTGTTATTTACCTCTTCACATAACACAAGACCTAGGAGTTACTCAATGAAATTAATAGGCAGCAGGTTTAAAACAAACATAAGGAAGTACTTCTTCGCACAACGCACAGTCAACATGTGGAACTTGTTGCCAGGGGAAGTTGTGAAAATCAAAAGTATAATTGGGTTAAAAAAGAATTCATGGAGTGTAGATCCTTCAATGGCTATTAGCCAAGATGATCAGGGACTCAACCCCATGGTCTGGGTATCCCTAGCCTCTGATTGCCAGAAGCCGGGATTGGACAATCGGGGATGGATCACTCGATGATTGCCCTGTTCTGTTCATTCCCTCTGAAGCATCTGGCACCAGCCACTGCTGGAGACAGGATACTGGATGGGATAGACTGTTGTTCTGACCCAGTGTGGCCATTCATATCTACACTGGATCACAGTGCATGTTAAGCAATCATTACACTTAAATTCTCCAGTACTTCTTATAAGTGGACCAGGTTTAAAAGATAATCCTTTTACTCAAAATTACCCTAGTTAATGGACCTTAGACATATTCACATTTCTCCCTCATTAATTCTGGATTAGGTTATGATAATATTTTATAATAATGTGCACATTGATAGAACCTTTTCTTCTGATTATCTTGTAGCATTATTCTACTATTGATTAATGTAGCCTTGCAACACACTGTGAATTAAGAATTAATATCCCACTTTAGAGATGGATAAGATGAGGTACAAAGAGATGAAGTGACTTGCCCAGGTCAGATCATTCGTCAGTGGTAGAAGTGGGAATCGAATCCAGGAGTCTGACACACTCCATGCCAGAAGCTCTGGTCGGATAAAGTACTTGAGCAACAGCCTAACTTAAAGTACATCAATATGTCAGGTCACCAAGCCTTGGATACATGCTAAGTACTTTGCTGAATCAGGGCCATAAGGGAAACCCTGGTAGTTTCTCAATCTGAGCATTGCTCAACAATGTTGAATTAATTGTAATCTTAAAATGTTTCTGGGATCTTAACCAAGGACTTTCTCACCACTAAACTGTATATTTTTCAGGTGCGCCATTGGGAGAAGTTGAAGCAGTTCACCTGATAGGATCATTTGGGCTTTCCCCCTCTGATGTGAAGGTCACACAAAGGGGCTAATGCAAAGACCATTTCATGTAATGTATCACTTCATGTCTTTACAAGTGCTCTGCAATTTTAACAGGTACAAAACCATTTTGCAAAATGCCACCGTGAGCTTGAGATTTTTTTAAAAATAAGCCAACAACTATTAGTCTCTGCTGATGTGAATTGTAAACTATGTAATAAAGGGCTTTGAGTAAAATTGAAAAAGAGGAGGAAAAGTTATGCTCCCAGCAGGCAAAATATTACTGACATTTTTAATAATAATGAAACATAACACCTCAGTAGGGCAAAACTAAAATCCATTTTGTATGTCAAAGAATAGGTTGCATTTAATTTGTTTAGGTAATTTTCAAGGTTTCCCATTTCTTATGGAATAAGTTCAAGGTTATGAAGAGTATTATTAAAAGTAAATGATTGGGAAGAGTTAGAAAAGAAAAATAATAAAGCAGAGAACTACCTTTCCAACCTATTTGATTCATATAAACCTTTATAAAATATCCCCCCCCCCCTTCCATTGCCTGTTTAAACTTCAAATTTATTTCACATTCAGGGAATCGAAGGGAGGAAAACTGTTTAATTTGCCTGATCTGATCCATTCCTCTTAAACATCTGCAGTCTGGGGTTGAATTTTACTTTGCAACTAGCTTTTTTATTTTATTAAAAACTTTTCCTTTATTTAAACGATTTGATTTCAGCCAAATTTGCATGGACAGAGCTTCATGTGGCCTCTTGATATGAAAATCAGTGACGGACAAACTTCAAAAGCTTCTGAAAGACTGCGATAAGCCCCTGAAATTTGGAAGACTTAAAAGTACCTCATTCAAACTGTTGGAGTCCTACCCATGGACCTGGAAGGGCAAACAAGGACAAGCACAGGGAAGGCAGAGAAAGGGAAAATCTTGCTTAATTTTACTCTTACGAATAAGCCTTTTGAAGTCAATAGGCCTGATTCTAACCTCACTCACACTGAAGTCACTGGAGTTACACTGGGGTAAAACCAGTGCAAGTGAGATCAGAGTCAAGGTTATTGGGACCACTTACTCACATGAGTATTGTACTGCTCAATGTGCAGTGGCAGTCAAAAAAGCTAATAGAATGTTAGAAATCTTTAGGAAAGGGATAGATAATAAGACAGAAAATATTATATTGCCTCTATATAAATCCCTGGTATGCCCACATCTTGAATACTGGATACAAGTCTGGTCACCCCATCTCAAAAAAATATATATTGGAATTGGAAAGGGTACAGAGAAGAGCAACAAAAATGATTAGGGGTATGGAGCAGCTTCCATATGAGGAGAGATTAAAAAGACTGGGCCTTTTCAGCTTGGAAAAGAGATGACTAAGGGCGGGATATGATCGAGGTCTACAAAATTATGACTGGTGTGGAGAAAGTGAATAAGGAAATGTTATTTACTCCTTCACATAACACAAGAATTAGGGGGTCACCCAATGAAATTAATAGGCAGCAGGTTTAAAACAAAGAAAAGGAAGTACTTCAGACAATGCATAGTCAACCTGTGGAGCTCGTTACTAGGGGATGTTGTGAAGGCCAAAACTATAATAGGGGTCAAAAAAGAACTAGATAAGTTCATGGAGGATAGGCCCCTCAATGGTCATTAGCCAAGATGAGCAGGGATGCAACCCCATGCTCTGGGTGTTCCTAGTCTCTGTTTCCCAGAAGCTGGGAGTGGACAACAGTGGATGGATCACTCAATGATTGCCTGTTCTGTTCATTCCCTCTGTAGCACCAGGCATAGTATAGCCTAACCCAGTATAGCCATTCTTATGGTTTGACCCTCAGAGAGATCCCAGAGGTCAAATGCAAAGAGGGAAAGGAAGGAATCTTTGAAGGAAAGTTTCCAAGAAGCGAGAGCTGTAATGATTACTTGTGTAAGCAGGGTCTGAATGAGCTCTCCCCTGACATCTAGTGATGAGCTGGGGAAGAGAACTTCAGGACCTACCTTGTTTGCATGGGCACACCTACCCTGCCTAGGTGCTAAGCATGATGGGACTGATTTGCCCAAATGATCACTTTTGATCTGACCTACAACCGTACTTAGCTGATGAACTTTAGTTGGAAAAAATTGAGCAGTGCCTATAGCATTGAAATGGAGCACCAGCAATAATTAAGTGCATCAGGGCAACTGAAGCCATTACACGTAAATGCTATGCAATCAGTTTTGAAAGGAGAAACTAATGATCTCACTACTGTCAAAGAACAAACTGCAATCGCCACTCATGTGGAACAGAACAATGAAGCAATCTGATGACTGGCAATTGAAATGACTGCTCTCAAAAGGGCATGAGTTCAGGGAAGTCCTATAGTAATTCCCCACATTATGCAAACCAGAAAGGACAAATACCAAAGTTACCAGAAACACTGTCAAAACTGTCAGTGGGGAAACTCAGCTGACAGATGCGATCTCTGCTATGGGTGTGGTGGCCAGGCAAACTGTGCAAGAGGATGTTGGGTTTGAGGTCAATACCAGCAATTGGAAAATGAGAGGGTCACAACTAGTGGGACAGGGAGTGATCAATCCACAGCGGAAGCTCAAGTATACTTGCTCCTTTTGCCAAGAAAAAGGAAATGAATGACAGTTTATGTAGCGTTCAAGGTATCTTCAGGAAATGTACTGTTCAAGGGATTGTCAAATGCCGCACTGGAGTACACAAAGTGATCTGCCAAAGCCAGCAAGGCTCCATGGAGAACAGTAATAACTTACCCAATCCTAAACAGCAAGGGAAAAATTGTGTCGTCATGACCCTGGGTCTTGAATCTGTGTCTGCAGGGTTCATAGGAGCAGCCATGCTCCAACCCCCTTTTGGCAGCCTGCTGATGTTTCTGCTGGGAACTCATAAAGCCCAGCTCCAGTTTGAGGCTCTGCTCCTGCAGTTCTATTGGCGGAGTCCTGGAGCATCCAATTGCCCTGCCGGCCCTACTTAAGGCAGCAGTAGGGACAGGCAGCTGTCTGAACAACTGGGCTCCACCCTGTTCTGGACTGTGTGCCCCCTGCTCCCCTCACTTGATTTCCTGTCATCCTGACCCGCCATAACATCTGATTTGTGGTTCTGATTTCCAGTTTGTCTCCTCTTTCTGACCTCCTGGTATCCTGACCCAGTTGACTCCCATCTTGTGACCACAGACTCTGGCTCTGACTATTAGGTCTGGCTACCTATCACCCGGTTATGAAAAGTTGCCAAGTTATTTGGGAAAAAAAAAGTGTTTAGTGTGGTGTTATTTCCATGATACGAAAGTAACAGCACTATGGGACACAGGTGCCCAGGTATCAATGGTTGACTGAAAAAAATGGAAGAGGAACATCTCCCAGAGCTGGACATAAGAGCCATTGAAGAATTGTTAGATTTTGAAGGAAGACTGGACATAGAAGCAGTAAATAGCACTGAGGGGAGGGATAGCTCAGTGGTTTGAGCATTGGCCTGCTAAACCCAGGGTTGTGACCTCAATCCTTGAGGGAGCCATTTAGAGATGTATGGCAAAATAATCTGTGCGGGATGGTACTTGGTCTTGCTGTAAAGGCAGGGGACTGCACTTAATGACTTTTCAAGGTCCTTTCCAGTTCTACATTTCTAAAATCCTTTTGAAGGTTGAGTTGAAATAAAATTCTGCTTATCACCACCTACTCCCAATCATAATGCTAAGATATATGGCCTTGTGCTGGTGAGTTGAGAGAAGGAACAACCTGTAATTGGCTTCAGTGTCCTTGACAAGATGAGAGTGACTCCAGGAAAGGCTGATGTCCATTTTTGACAATGTGTGTAACTCTTAACCTCAGTACTTCATATAAAGATAAAACCAAGCAAAAACTAGTTATTTTAGTAGAACGGAAGGGCAAAAGGGCAGAGGAGATGCACACAGTCAAGAAAGGAACAAAGGATATCACTATTCCGAGAGGACAGGCTGTTGAAGTGAAGTGAATAGCAAGAACCAATTGCACATTGAGAGACACCATGGTACTATTTATTCCAAATGAAAGACCACCAATGGCCTGAAGGCCTGTCTTACAAATCCCTGGAGTACAGACTGGAGTAAAGTCAGGAATGTCACTAAACATATTACCTGACACGGGAGAACCACAATAGGACAGGTATAGCTAGTTGATGCTACCTATTCTATGCAATTACCACAGAAGCCAGAAAGTAGGCCCCCATTGAAAGGAAACAAACATTGCAATAATCAGTCAACAGTGCTAGCAGAGCATAAAGACATGTCACAGACCCTTAGTAAAATATAGGACCCTCCTGTCACCTTATAATCCCTCACAGAGACAGAACAGGAGGAAATGGTCAGAGATATGTTGAATGAAGAACGCAACACCTCTGCAAGAGATGATTCAGATGTAGGATGTACTGAAACTTTGAAAATGGACATTAAACTGGCTGACAAGACTCCTGTCCAGAAAACATTTAAATGCCATTCCCCGACTATTGTATAATGAAGTGAAGAGCTATATAAAAGAGCTTTTTGCCAGTAGGTGGATAAAAAAATAAATAAATTAACTCACCATATTCCTCACCTGTGGTTTGTGTCAGAAGAAAAGATGACACATGATGACTATGCCTAGACTTGAGAGAGTAAACCAAAAACAAAACAAAAACAACTGTTCCAGATAGACATACTACACAGATCCTTGATAACTTAGGTGGAAATCCATTGTTCTCGGTCCTTGATTATGGTAAACCTTATCAGAGATTTATAAGTGAGGGAAGTGAACACCTGACCACATTAATCAAACCCTGGAGAGTATATGGGTTTGCATTCCTTTTGGACTCACAAATGCCCCCGCAGCATTCCAGCATGGCATGAAAGAATACCTGGAAGATTTGAGAGGTGAAATATATATCCCCTACATTGCTGCTGGGTTCATTTACAGCAAAGATTTCAGGGACCATGTGGAAGATGTTAGGAAAGTTCTCAGAAGTCAGCAGAAAAGTGGTTTCAAACTGTGACCAAGTAAATGTGATTTGTTCAAGAAGGAGGTGTGCTATTGTGGAAGCATGGTTTTAACTGGGGGATACAAAATGGACCTGAAAGACATACTGCTGTACAGGCTTTGAAAGACAGGACTCCTTTCACAGTGAGGGAAGTTAAAAAAAAAAAAAGGTTTGGAATCCTGACAGGGGATTTATAAAGTACTTTGAGGGTTGCAAAACCTTTGTCTGATCTCCTTTCCAATCCCAACGACACTGGCTTCAAACAGAAAAAGACAAAAAATGTGAGAGATGTGGACAGTTACTTGTCAACCAACCAGTGGTATAGACCGAACTACACCAAAGAGTTATAGAACAATTGATTCATGAGTCTGTACCTCTGTCTGTAGGAGACCCTCAAAGACAATCAGAGGGTATGTCTTCACTACCCGCCATATTGGCGGGTAGCAATCGATTTATCCGGGATCGATATATCGCATCTCGTTAAGACACGATATATCGATCCCCAAATGCGCTCACCGTCGACTCCGGAACTCCACCAGAGCGAGCGGCGGTAGCGCAGTCGACGGGGGAGCCGCGGCTGTCGATCTCGCGCCGTGTGGACCCCAGGTAATTCCATCCAAGATACTTCGACTTTGCTATGCTATTCGTGTAGCTGAAGTTGTGTATCTTGGATCGATCCCCCCCCTAGTGTAGACCAGCCCAGATAGAATAAAATGGCCAAAGGAGATACTGACATATGATCATTTGGGACAGCCAACTTCCACCAGTCTACAGTTTGGTGCCCATGGTCAGCTACCAGGCTAAGATTAATTTTAGAGAAAAAATAGAAATAGATGTACTGTTGTAGTTGTTGAATGTTGGGACAACATTTATTTAACCAGGGGAGAATGAAGTTGTGAGGCAAACTCACAGTCAAACCAGGGCCGCATGCTTAGCTGCTGCAGCGAGTCAGCACTCAGAACCTGACGCAGCAACGTATCACCAAGCAGAGCCTGGGTCAGATGACCCCAGACTCAGGTATTTCCACAAACCAGCAGAGCTGCAGATCAGTCTAAGCAACAGCACTCTCCAGCCAGGAATCCTTCTGCTGCCTTGCTGCACGCCAGACTCCAGCAAGTCCCAGTCTGCCCCTGCCTCTGCCTTGCCTGAGCCCTGGCCTTGCCATGCACTAATCTCACTCCAGCCTTGGTCACTGATCCACTTCAGCTTTGCCTCCCCCTTCTGATCCCCCCCAGACCATTGGACTTGACTATCTGGTTTCGACCTTCAGTGCATATCTGGACTCCAGCTTTGGACTTGTCTTGTCTTTGGACTCTCACCACCTGGCTTCGATCTCTAGTCTCCACCTGGATTCTGGCTATGGTTCTGATCCTGGTTTGTCTATGGACTCTGCTTTCGGTTTTGACTCTGGCCTGCCCCCCGGATCTTCATTCCAGGACCAACCCTGTCACTGGCTGTCACAGCTAAGGATAGCGTAAAATCCCTCCTTTACCTGTAAAGGGTTAAGAAGCTCAAATAACCTGGTTGGCACGTGACCAAAAGGACCAATGAGGGGAGAAGATACTTTCAAATCTGTGGGGGAAGGTTTTTGTTTTGTCTCTCTTTGTGTGTTCTCTCCGGGTCAGCGAGGAACCAGGGCAGGGAAAATACATCTCCTAAAGCCATATCTGAACTAAGCATCTAAGATTACAAATTGTAAGTAATAGGAAGGAAATGTGTTAGATTATCTTTTGTTTTAGCTTGTGAATTTTCCCTAGTTCAAGAGGGAGGTTTATTCCTGTTTTTTTTTTTTTTGTAACTTTAAAGTTTTACCTAGAAGGGGAATCCTCTGTGTTTTGAATCTGATTACCCTGTAGAATTACCTTCCATCCTGATTTTACAGAGGTGCTTCTTTTACTTTTTCTTTATAATAAAGTTCTGCTTTTAAGAACCTGATTGGTTTTTAGTGTCCTAAAAATCCAAGGGCTGGTCTGTGCTCACTTTGTTAACCTATTTGGTTGGTATATTATTCTCAAACCTCCCCAGGAAAGGGGGTGAAAGGGCTTGGGGGGATTTTGGGGGAACAGGAACTCCAAGTGGTTCTTTTCCTTGAATCTTTGTCTAACTCACTTGGTGGTGGCAGCGATACCGTTCCAAGGACAAGGAAGAATTTGTTAATGGTGATATAAACTATATAGTAAGAGAAATGGGAGCTGCCCCATTAAGAATAGGCTGGGGAACACTGAACGAGCTACTGCAGGGACTAGCGTGTTGTGTGTGCTGCTGCTGCTGCTGCTGCTGGAAGAGGTGGCTGGCCTGTAGCTGGGCACTGAGGAGGTCTTTGTCTGCAAGAAGCACCTAAAGCAGAGTAAACAATGTTTTCTTTGAAAAGCTGAGTCTTGTGATTAAGACTCATATACAGTTTTGTATGGTTGTGTGTGGTCCCTGGTAAACAAGGGAGACAAAGCTTGAACTCAAGCTGTGTAGAAGCCTCTTTGTTTGTGTTGCAACATACCATTAGTGGTGCCTGGCAATAAAACACATATATTCTGCCCAGGGAAGGTCATCCCAGTGTAAGGGTGGAATCCTGTGACAGACTGTAGGTGATATATAGTGCCTGTTATGGCCAATTCCCTTCCCAGCTGCCAACATAGCAGGGAAAGGGTACCCAGCCAGGATGCCTTGTGCCATGTTAATGCTTGGCTATAGTCCTGAACTCTTAAGGCTGTTTGTAGCTGGCATAAAATTAGAGCATACCTCAGGCTGCTCTAGGATGAGTGCAGGGCAAAGGGATTACACAGATGCACCATCAGGATTGGGGGATTGCAAGAGCAGCTTTAAATCATTTTTCTGTACACCCCTTTGGCCTATGTTGCATGGAGATCAGCCACACCCACCATCTGGAATTTTGTGTTCATCTGCTCCCCAAAATAGTATGAGGTCCCAATATGCCCCTATCATAAATTCCACTGACTCTATTAGTTCAACAGAGTCACAGGAGAGATGAGTCTAGCCCCAACTCTTTTCAAGGCGCATATTTGGAATGTTCTTCATCTGGGTTGAAATAATTGTTTATTGTGTTTGATGTTTTGCAACCATCTGCTGTTCATTTAAATTTCACCCACAGATTGCGATGTGGAAATGCAATATTTACTCTTTTTTCATTTATTTTTTTAATTTAAAAAGTCTGATTGGATTTTTAGAAAAACACAGAAATAACCAATTTCAGGAAAGCGGTGAGTACAGAATACCAACAAATCTGCAAATAGGTCAATAGATACATCAAAAACTTCCCAAGTAAAGCCACCTGCGTGAATTCTGATCAACCTGGTGCAAGTCGGTTGACTTCAAAGGAGATATTCCAGATCAGAATCTAGGATCAGAATCTGGCCCACTGACTAAATAGTGAAATCTCTCATATGTCCCAAGGGAAGAGATTTGCAAAATTTAATCACATAGTAGAGATGATTTTTAACTAAAGGTCGCAAAGGAAATTGTACTGAAAACCAAAAATAGAGAAACCCACTGAAGCTCAAGTAATAACAAATAGCAATAATGTCTGTATCCGATATCACCACATTCTATTAAAGATGCTCTATCAATTAATTGTAGGCTTAAAAATGTAGGTTTGGCTGCAAAAATGTTTCTGGTTGCACTGAATGGATGGAAGGTTAATAGACATTGGTTAACGAGGTTAATTTAAAGTTCCTGTGTGTAGTGAAGAGTGGAGGGCCAGTACATAGTTCTTGATGCTCCCAAAATGTGTTGTACAAGGTTTGTTTTTAACAACATCTTTCTTGAGCATTTTTTGCCCCATATGAAGGAGTTACAACATGCCTCCTGTAGCAGATTTCTATGTCTGCATATCCACATTCATAAATGTTAAGGCCAAAAGGGTCCATTCGCAAGGAAAAGGGAAACTGTCTTCAGTTCAGGAGACATATGCTGGAGGTCTCATGTAGCCAGTAGTCAATCATTAGAGCTTCTAAAATTTTGAGATGATAATTTTCTAACTGAAAAGGTATTGAACCCAGCAGGATGTAATTATTTTGGACCTCATTATGAGGGATAAAGATGAATTCATCACTGAACTGGAAGTGGGTGGTGTTGCTTATGGACCAGTGATTAGGACCCGATTACATTTAGTGTGGGCAGACAGGGGCGGCTCCAGGCACCAGCCCACCAAGTGCGTGCCTGGAGCGGCAAGCCGCAGGGGGCGGCCTGCCAGTCGCTGTGGGGGCGGCAGTCAAGGAGCCTTCGGCGGCATGCCTGTGGGAGGTTCGCCGTTCCCGCGGCTTCGGCGGCAGGTATGCTGAAGCCTCTGGACCGGCGGACCTCCCGCAGGCATGCTGCTGAATCCGCGTTACCAGCTGGACCTCCTGCAGGCGTGCCGCCGAAAGCTGCCTGACTGCCGTGCTTGGGGCAGCAAAATACATAGAGCCACCCCTGTGGGCAGAGGATGATCCCAATCAGTCATGTATATACTTGGTGGTTTGAAAGGGCTAATTTTCCAAAGCTCAGGATGGGATGAAAAATTTCGACAGAGAGATGTGAATGAAAATTGGGAATTATTTAACAAGTTTATATTTGGCCAAAAAGCCATGATTCTACAATCAAGAGAGAACAACTGACTAAAAGCCTCTCCTGGTTCAGTGGCAAAGTGAAGGCAGCAGTTAGAAATAAAAAAGCAATATATAACATATGGAAAAGGAGGCAAATATATAGCAGTCCTTATACATTTGAAGTTCTGAAGTGCTGAAAATTGATAAAGGATGCTAAAAACATTAGGGGGAAATGCCTGGCAACAGAGTTGGGGCAGCTCGGATCACTTTTTAAAACCCCAGCCTAAATATATTGGTCTCACTTCTTTTCTTGTCTTGCACCTTTGTTTGCATTGCTATAAGTGACAATATGAGTGCAAAATAGGTATAGGAACTCATGAGGTCAGATTTCTCCACTCATTTACATTTATTATATAATTGTAGTCGTTTATGATTGTGGAAGGTAAATGCAAACTGGCTTCGAGATGCTACCACTCAGGTGGTAGCATCTCAAAGCCAGTTTGCATTTACCTTCCACAATCATAAACGACTACAATTATATAATATATATTCCACAGGTGATCTCAGTCTGCTTTTTTATTCCCTCTTCAAAACATACTTTTTAGCTTTATTCCTACCACTATGCAGGAATTCCTCATTACCTTTCCAACACGTGTCTATTGAAGCTATTGCTATAAAGGGCTAGTGTGTAGTTGCACCACTGCCCTCTACTGGCTGGAACCAGAACTGCTGGACTGTATGTCGGAGCCCCATACTGCTCTAGCAAAAGGGATTTCATCTGTAGCTCAGCTGATGGTAGGGCCTGTGTGGTTGGCATAGGTGAACCCAAGACTTATCCCTGTTGTCAATGTGAAGTTTCAAATAGCCACAGTGTTTAGCATAGAGACAACTGAGAAGCTCCTGGATGCCATAGATTAGTTTCTACACATTAAAAATATGTGGGATGTAGCCCACGAAAGCTTATGCTCAAATACATTTGTTAGTCTCTAAAGTGCCACAAGTCCTCCTGTTCTTTTTGCGGATACAGACTAACACGGCTGCTACTCTGAAACCTGTCATTAAAAATATACGAAGCAAGACATTGCTGTGATAGCAACACATTGGAGAAGGGAAAGATGCTCCTTGTATTCATTTATCCCTTTTTCCTTGTTCAATCATGCCCTCCATCTGCAGTTTACCCACCATTGTACCAACACGTCTTACTCTCGTGTTCTCTGTCTAACTTCAATGCTCAGGACAAGAGCTTTGTCCTGTCACTAGTGCAAAACATCCTGCATACTTAATACATAGTGCTATACAAGAAGTAGCAATAACAATTTCCCTGCTTAGGTTTCAGTATATGTCCCATCTTCTCCAGTGCAGGAAACCCTGCAAAAGTATGTACTGGAGAAATCATGTTGTTATAAGAGCAAGGGCACATGTGAAAGTAGAAGCCATCCAGGAAATAGTCATTTCTTGTGCATCCACAAAAAAAAAACTCTGTTCATGCAAAAAGATTTTTGAAACAAGGGGTGAAAGGCAGGTTTGTTACAGCTCTGGACCCCATCATAGTCCCATGATGACCAGCCAACTGTGGCGCAGATAGAGCTAGCATTCAATGCGTTAATAGATCTTAATGTGAATTACAGCAACCAAACCTAGTTGTATTTGCAGTTGACCAGCTGCAGGCAACTGGCTACAACTGGGTTTTAATAGTAGGTGGCTTCTTGCCATGTGGACTGTAAGCTGTTTGGTTTTAATCTGAAGAATGGGGGCCTGTATTTAGAGGAAAAGTTAGTGACTTTATGCGAGAAGCACATCCATTGTGATCTAAGTAGTTTTGTTTTATGAGCAAGATTGATAGCTGGCCTGTTTTGAGGGCTTAACTACTCTTTAACAGGGAGCAGAGTTTGGGTGGTATTAATTCTCGCCCAGCTTATGACAAAGTAAAACAAATGCTACACGCTTAAGCTGAAGGCAACAGCTAACAATCAACATGCCATTAAAACAAAAGACTGCCTGTTATCACTGACATTCCCAGTCCTCAGACAATAGCATGTCTGCAGCTGTAATGACATTAGATTGGTCTGCTCCAAAGCATGAGAGAAGTATTGTTTCGAGGAAGAGAATGGTAGGGCCCTGTTCATTTCCTTATGGCAACCTGAATGATAGCTAAAGTCTGCACAACAGGAGCAGCAGGTTTGGGAATATAAAAGTTAAATGTGGAAGACTATAATGCTGGTCCAAAGTCCATTTAAATCAATGTAAAAACTCCCATTAACTTCAGTAGTTCTTGGATCAACCTCTGAGCGAACACCTGCGGTTAACTGAAGACAGCAAGCCTACCAATAAGGGACATCTCAACAGTAGAGAATGACAGCAAAATTTGCCTCTGCCTGTCGTTTCTTGCATGTTGATGATGGCATAAAAAATATCACAGGGTATGCAGAACTTCACCTTTCTGCTCTATCTCCTCATATAGGGGTTAGCATTACAAAGGCAGAATTCCCCAACAGTTACACAGAGCAGTGGCTGAGAAAACATCATGTTTTAATTTATTTTTTCTATTTTCAGAGTAGGAAAAGAATGAGGTGACTGATATCTCTTAGCAAATGTGGGCTTCTTAAGTGGAGATGATGGCCATGACAGTAGAAATACCAGGGCAAATGGAAAAGTGTGTGGTAAATGCTGTTTTTCTAGTGGACATAATGCAATGTATATAGCGATGCCAGCTTTTAGCCATGATCCCAGGCATTCCAAGACTATGATCTAATGGACAGAAAAGATCATTTAAATTCTAGGAACCACCACAGATCATTGAAGAGAAACCCAACAAGACCCTTTTTAATTAAACAAAGATAACGTAAGCCTTTCGCCAAGTGCTTCTGAGAGGAATAAAGTGCAGGTTGACATGACACAATGCTAGTCCCTTCTAAGGATGCTTTTTAATGGGCTAAATTGTTTGAAGACATGATGTAGCTCATAATGAAATAATCGAAGCCAGTATTGGTGCTTCAAATCTGAAGAAATGATGGACACGGATAGCCAGATCCTCAGCTGGCATAAACCAGCAATAGTTCCATTGACTTTGATGGAGCAATATTTTACACAAGGATCTGGTCCCTGAGTTAATTATGGTGCAGGAATGAAATCAGAGAGTGATACCTCAATAAATAATTGACAAAACTCAAGAAAACGATAGATGACAGTGTACATACACACATATATGCATAGAGAGAGAAAGAGAGGTAGGCATACAGTAAAAGATGCATCTAATAGGAACCCCGTGGTCTCAGTCCAAATAGAGGCTAAGGTTGTCTGCATCTGAAACAAAAGGTGAAGTCACTTCTAACAAACAGGATCATTGGTGCGGATGATGAGTGAACTGTCTTGCAGAGAGACCCTCTGGCTAGAATAAAGATGAAGCTGTAATTTGTACCCTCATCCCACTGGTTCTCCCCTCAACTATCGCTAACTAACAACAGGAAACAAACACCCACCGATATTGTGGCCTGGATAGGATCAGCTGCTACTCTGAAATCTATGGTGATAGTAGAGTTCCATACAACAAATTATTATTCTAGTGGGGAAGAGTCGTTGCATAGTGTTCAGGACCAAGGATCTAGCACAGAAAGGCATGCACTGCTGTTGCCAGGGTAGGTGCCTATGCATGGCTATCGAAGTATTTGACTTCTCATAATTGTTAACTCTTTAATTACATGTGAATTACAAAGGGTCTGATTTGCAGTTCACTGAAGTCAACTGGAGAGTCTTTCCATTGAATTCAGTGGGCTTTGGATTAGGCTCATAGTGAGATATTCACCCATTAAATCCTATATCAGAGAGCAAACATAACATAATTTCTTTCTTCAAATGTAGGTTGCTCAGCTATCAGTTCCATCTCTAGAAAGGGCAGTCGTGTGGCCATCTGGATGATCACAAGAAGAGGCAGGGCATATCCCATGCCTCCATCAAGGTATTGACATCAAGGTTCCAATTCCCATTGGTCTAATCTGTGATGTTCACATCTGGATTTGACTCCCTCTCTAAACTTCCCAAAGTCTGGGCATGTTGTCACCTTTGGCCTCTGTTTAGTCCATGAGAGAGATTTTCGGGTTTGGATCTGAGCTCTTGGGAGTGGCGTTAGGAGAGGCATTCCACTTCCACCCCAAATCTGCTACAAACCTCCGCAAAGATTCAAACAATGTGGAGCTTGGGTTTGGATCTGGATCCTTCAGGAGTTTTAGAACCAGTGTCCCGCTTCTGGCCCAACACGGCTATGAACAACCGTAGAGATCCCGCAGACGAAGAAACATGAGTTCAAACAAGTTCCCGCGTAACTGCAATGCATCTGAAATGTACTGATGAAAGATTTATTCATGCTGTACAAGGCAGGCTGTCCTCTTGTTAACAGATCTCACAGCTTACCGAGCTCTCTCTTGTTTAGTAGGTCATTAAAGTGAAAACTGCGCTTGAATAGGAAGGGATTCTTAACCTAACTGCGGTGGAGACAACCATAATTTTTTAACTGCCTTAGATAACAATACAGAAAGGATAAATATCAAATAGGATGCACCTTCCTCTCTCTTGCCCCTCTGATGATGCAGATTAGTAGGCACAGCTCAGCTCAAAGAAAAAGGCAGGAGCTGTGCTCTCTAGGGGTTCTCATCCATAGTGTTGAGTTGGATCTCCTGCTGGGAAACGTCAATAGAACAGCTCTCTCTGGAGAGACACAGCCACCGTGCCAACAGTTACGGAGATACTGGTAACGAAACACTGAGAATTAGCACTGAAATAGTTTGGAAGCTATCTAGTTATATAAGAAGATAAGACTGGCCATACCAGGTCAGACCAAAGGTCCATCTAGCCCAGTATCCTGTCTTCCGACAGTGGCCAATGCCAGATTCCCCAGAGGGAATGAACAGAACAGGGAATCATCAACCATCCCCTGTCGCCCATTCCCAGCTTCTGGCAAGCTATACCTATGGCAATATCTATGCACACACACGATTATCTAGGGATAGACTCTGCCAGCCTTACTCACCCAGTGTAATACTTGATTCCTGGAGTGGACTCATTGAAAACAATAAGGATCATTAATGGAATAAGGTCCCACTTAGTGTGAGAAAGCTGATCACAGTCTGGGGCCCTAATAAAAATTTATTCTCAAGGAGTGTAGCAGATCTCTGCAGTTTTCTTTTAAGTGGGCCAATTGGGCCTCTCTTCTCAGTGGATAATTATAGCATCCCTGTAAGCAGATGCAGCTTATTCAAGTTAGCAGGCTGGAATTCAACTCTTTATATATATATATATATATATTTAATCTCCTGGAATGCAAATTACTGTAATTGCTTAGCATTTATTAGTGTGAATTATCGTAGGGAGCCCTGTGTGGGAGGCACTTTGTGGGGAGGAAAATCCAGAGAGGTGAAGGTCATGAAGTTTTCCCCCCGAGTCATTCTGTCAATGTGCAGTAGATTTTGCCACTCTGGCCCCATGCAGCGAGGAGCCATGCACATCCCAAACTGCAGATTTCAGGGGCTCTGAGGGACGCACACAGCCACCTACACAAAGGCTGTTTGTTCCTTCTGACCCCCTACTCCCCTTCATCTCTCTGGCAGCTTGGATGTGATGGAACCACATTTCCCCGTGAGGAAAGGGCCCCAACATGGAGGGACAACAATATAGACATTTTCAGGCTAACTAATATAGGTGCTGGGAGAGGCAAATCCTCCCTAACCGAGCTCCTAGCCCACCCATCCCACCTAGGCACATCCCAGAGCCATGGAGGATTATCTGGGGCAGTAAGGACCAGTTCAGTAGAAGCGTTGCATGGGAGGGAGACTACCTTTGCATAGAGAGTCCCCCTGCAGTGCAGATCCTGGATCAGAACATCCCAAACTCTGGATGCTATGGTCGTGCTGTTGGGGACGCTTAAATCATTAGCCAGAACTGAACTCTGAGGCTTTGAATAAATAAGTGGCCAGGGGTAGGCCCACTTCCAGCTTCTGAAAAGGTTTTGTCCATTGTCTATTCCCAAAGAAGGGCTGTTTGGGCTGAATCCCTCCATTTGTTTTGATTTTTTACACCATCCTAGCTGAGCACCCGAACTGAAATGGGGTGCTGATAGGCTAAGGAGGAAATGCTACATGCTAGCATTTGGCCCTTTCTGAATGTCTGCTTGGCATGGCCACAACAGGAGATCCAGCTTTTAGTTTAAAGAGATTTTAAAACAATAAAAAATGCTGAAGCCAAAATTAGAGAATGGTGTCTACAAAATAAACACCAGAAAGAAGCAGACACGATTGGTTCAGTAAGTCATTTTCTCTCCTCCCCTCTCAAAAGAAGAGAATTTTCTCAAATGGAAGTTTTAAGTGGTGAGAAAATTGGAACAAAAATGTCATCTTGGCTTCTTGTAGAGAGAGGTTGAAGTGACTTCCTGTCTGATGTTAACTTTAGTCACTACTGCCCTAAGGTTCCATTTATAGGGCAAGAAATAAATGAAAAAAAAACTCTGATGTGAACCAAAAGATAGTTGTTTCTTTTTCTTCCCAATGGTGGTGAGAGGTGCTGGATAGTCAGCCCTAAAGATTGAAATCCTCCAGCCACAGACAGTGACTATACCATCAATATGCCTCAACCTTCTTGAAGGACCATCTGCAGGTGTGAAAGGGGAGGTCAGACCCAATAACCCCATTCAGTCCTTAGCCTCTCTGCTTAGTCTGCCCACAGTGGGGAAGCTATTCTCACTAACTATCAGTGTTGCCAAGTCCACAATTTCTCAATGGAATTGGACTACTTGTGAACACCAGTTTGGGTATTCTTTGAGCAATCGTGGGTTATGGTATTTTGGGTTAGTTGGCTTATAGTCCGCTACACGTAGGGTTGATTACATGTAATTGGATGAAAAAATACATAAAAATAGTTGTAATTCAAAAAACTGGGCCCACATACATGAAGACCTTGGGGGAGACGCCAGACAATGGGGGAATTCAAAATGCACTACGTCCCAAAATGTAGCGTCACTTTTTTCTGTTAACTCCCCATGAGATTTGTATGTAGCATTACATTGGCTAACATCCCAAGGAGTATGTTATGTGGGCATGTCAAAATGGTGACAAGATAAATATTATTATTATTATCCACCTAGTCAGTCATGCATCATGGCAAGTAGGCAAATTATGGAAAGAAATACCACAAAGATTGGGAATGAGATAACCTCTTAATAATGGATAAGGAGTGTACCCGTGGATGGATCAAAAGCCATGTGCAAGTACTGCAAATGGGAATTACAAGCACATCATAGAGATCTTGTTGTGCACAGTAGAACGGATAAGCACATTAAAAAATACTACTCTGTTTTCAAATTCAAGAACGCTGTTTGGCTCCAGAATCAAGCCAATACACGTTGAGTATTTGGTGAAAATTGGCTTAAACTAGCTGCTTACATTGCTCGTCACTCAAGTATTCTCAACTTTGACCATCTTGGACCTATAGTAGCTGAGGTATTATAGTAAGACAGAAGTGAATTTTGTCAACATTTGGTTCATGATCACTTTGCTGGGTGGAGATGTGGAATGCATCACACAATGTTTGCTAACATTTCTTAAAGAGAACAATAACAGATTTGTAATTGTATCGATCTAGCTACTGACGGCTGCAACACAATGTGTGGCAAAAATAACTCTGCTATCCAGGCTTCATGATCTTCATCCAAACATGATGTTTATCAAGTGTGTGTCATCTTTGCAACTTTCTTCATCAAAAGCAATTACATTGCTTCCTCGAAATATTGATTTTATGATTTCACAAACATACAATTGGTTTTCTCACAGCACTCTGCATCTGAAATCGTACTGTGAACTCTACGAAGCGCCACTGAAGATACGGCAACTTTCTGACAGTCTCCGTGTGAACAGGGTTCTTGATCAGCTTGACAAAGTGAAGCTAAACTTTCAGATAGCCAAACACAAAGAAAGAAACTACAATGCCGAACTTCTTTATCATATGTACTGTGATCGGGTGAACAACATTTACTTGATTTTTCTACGTCCAATCCTTCAGGAAGTCTGGAGGATAAATCAAATATTTCAGCTGGAAAATGCTAATATAAGAAAGCTGCTGCAGGAATTGATGACATTCTACCAGAGCCTGTTGGTGAGACCTTATGTTTTTGAAAGCTGGACTGCTGTGTTAAACTAAGACATCACCTTTGAGTCAAATTTCTTACCGCTTTGCGCAGCCGATTTTGGAGTCGCTTTTCAGTTGGACCTTTCAAAATGCACACTAACTGTCCCTGTTGTCGAAGATGTCTAAAGTAGGTATAGAGATTTCGTGTTGGAGTTTGTGAAACAGAGATTGCCACAAAGTGTCCAGGTGATTGAATCACTTGCAGTACTAAGTACTTGTGCTCAGCCCTGCACGACCTAGATTGATTGATATCTCATTTTCGCCATTGCTTTGTGGAGACCTTGGGCAGTTGGAGCAGCAGTGGAGAGTTTTGCCTATGGTTCACTGGCATCATACTTGGGACAATTCAGTAGCGCAGTTCTGGGTTGAAGTTCTCAAACACAAGGATATTGATGGGGACAAAGACTTTAGTGAACTTGGCTTGTTTGCTCTTTCATTGCTGTTGCTACCTTTTAGCAACGCTGCAGTTGCAAGATTGTTGTCTCAGATGAACTTGATAAAAACAAAACTGTGCAACAAGCTGCAAGAGGAACTTATAGAAAAAAATCTTTGGGGTTGGGTGTAAATGCAACGACACAAAGTCTGTTGTGAACAGCTTGCACCAACGAAAGAAATGATTGCACTGGTCACTGCTGATTTGTATGACCAGCAGCAGAAACATTTTACTTCCGATGAAGACTGTGAGGATGAAATGTTGCCTTTTGGAGACTAACAGTAACAAATTCAACACAAAATATGGACATTGACTACTCTCATTGAATGCAATTATAAATAAATAATATAATAATGTTATTGTTGGTTTTGTACTACATGTTTTGGGCTACTTTTGGGCTATTTTTAATGCCGTCATTCACCGTTTTTTGTTTGAAACATCTGCCAACCCTCGATTGGGATACAAGTACCAGCATTGGGGGTTTGATTTTGCATTTGATTGCCATCTCATAGCTTTGTTGCTAATGTGACAAACTCCTGATTGGACTTGTAGCTTTTTTTTTAAAATGAAATCTGTATTAGGTATCTAACGAAAGTTTTCTTTTGTTATTTGACGTATAGACCAATGTGTTAATAAAAAAAATCTTTGGGCTACTTTGGGGCTAGTTTTTAAATGACTTTGGACTATTAATGCAATAGAAATCTGAAAACCCTGCAAAACCATGGTGATTTTTATGATGTAGACCTAGATAAACAACTCATTTTAAGTAGGCCAGATAAGAATGACCCTTGCCTTTACTATCACCTTGTCCTCCTACCCCTCCTCATTCCTGTTTGTCCATATTTATCCTAGATGTACTCATGGCCAACTTATATCCATTTGTTCTTGTGCTAACATTGTCCTTTGGCTAAACAGCTCTTCTTCCTCTCTGGTGTTTAACTCACAGATGTATTTATAGAGAACAATCCTATCCCTCTTAGCCCTTGTTTTGCTAGGCTAAACAAATCAAGCTTCTTTAGACCTTCGGTGTTAAGGCTGTTGACTATTACTAAGATGAATGGAGGAAAAGACGACTTTTAAGATTACTTCATTTGTAAACTCTTTGGGGCAGGGACTGTGCAGAGCCTAGCTCAACGGAGTCCTGGTTCATGATTGGGGTTCCTAGGTGCTACCACCAATAATAAGAGTAATAAGATGAGTTGGGGCCCCACAGTGAATTCAAAACCACAATTCACTTCCATGGTGCAGTTTCAGATGCTATGTTGCCTATGCAAATAGGAGACCTGTCTGGGCAATGTGACTCTTCGGATATATCTACACTGCAATTAAAAACCTGTGGCTGGCTTGCGGGGCTCTGGCTAAGGGGCTATTTAATTGGGGTGTAGACATTTGAGCTTGGGTGGCAGCCTGAGCTCTGGGACCTTCCCAGATTGCAGGGTCCTAGAGCCCGGGCTCCAGCCCAAGCATCTACACTGCAATTAAACAGCCCCATGAGGCCGAGTCAACCGGCACAGGCCAGCTGTGGGTTTTGAACTGCAGTGTAGACAGACCCTCAGAATCCAGGACAGTTGATTCAGGCTTGGGCGGCGGGGCTAAAAATAAAAAGGGTAGAGACTCTTCCTCCCACTCCGGGTTTCAGAGCCCAGGCTCCAGCCCAAACCCGAGCTATTTTTAGCACCCCATGAGCCCAAGCCAACTGACCCGGGCTCTGAGACTCAGCGCCATGAGTTTTTCTTTGCAGTGTAGCCATACCCTAATATGCAACAACAGATTCTGTTCACTCGAGACTGGGACTGCTGGGAAGGAGAGGAATCATTCTTCCCCCACTTGGGAATCACCACTAGCTGAATGGATTGCACTCTCTCCCTCAACCTATTATATATCATTGCAAGCAATGCCTCCAAGACACTAATAAAGAGAAAACTCAATAGTATCGGCATGATAAAGTGAAAACTATTAATAAGAAAAGTGAGACTATCATACTCGTTACATTCAAGTGCACGAGAGAGAGCACAGTATGTGTTGCTGCGGTTGGGGAAATTATATTACAAGGCCAATCAATTTCGGTGCCGAGTTCGGTTTTTTTTGTTAGTGAGTAATTAGAATAAATAACGCTGACTGTATTTAAATATTGAGGGTACTAAGGAAAGTAGAGTAGATGATGGCAAGCATATGGATCATTTAATTTATTTGCCAATTACAGCTGACACATTGGGTATGGAAATCTGCAAGTCATCTATTATTTTTCATGGTCTGTTTTACAGCTGTGTTTATTATTATAATAAATAAATACATTATCTCATTAGGCTGGTATTGCAAAAGCCTTGTAAGTAACCTTCCTGCCGCCATCACTGCATGTGACAACAAAGGGAGCATTTTTTTTTAATGCTCACTGAGGACAAGGTAGATCTGTTTGGCATAGAAAAGCCTGGAGATGTCCAGTAGGCAGGACAATATGCAGTCCCAGCGGGGTTACTTTCCAGCCAAGGTAACTTGTCGGCCTATTGTTTTGTAGCCTCCAGTTCTACAGTATCCCTGGGAAAACGTGACTTTTTCTCTCTGCAATTACAAACACACACCAGGGGACACAGATCAGGCAGTAAAGTTGATTGTGTTTTAAGTACCGAGCTGTCCGATAAGTTAGCAATTTGATGGGGGGAGACGACAATGATCTGGACAAACTGGAGAAATGGTCTGAAGTAAATAGGATGAAATTCAATAAGGATAAATGCAAAGTACTCCCATCATTGGGGATTTTTAATAGCAGGTTGGACAAACACCTGTCAGGGATGGTCTAGATAATATTTAGTCCTGCCATGAGTGCAGGGGACTGGACTAGATGACCTCTCGAGGTCCTTTCCGTTCTATGATTCTATGACAACCAACTAATACAGTACTTCAGTTCAAAAGCTATATTTACATGCATGGATGGGTAGATTCGATGCATTCTCATTTAACAATCTGCTCCTTCCCTATACTAGGTTGTGGTACGGAATCACATAATTAGAGCTGTGAAGAGAATCCAATGACTGGAGATTGGTCCAGCCTCACTGAATGGTTACTTTTCTTTTGTGGCTTTTTTCTTGCACTCCAAAAATGTAAGCTAGATAGATGGAGGTATGCTGATTTGCACTAACTCAAGATCTAGCCCCTCACTCTATGGGATTGCAAAGAAAACCTTCAAACTGTGACCATAGGATAAACTTCTGAAGATATGTCTGCCTGAGCATGAACCAGTAAGGCTCAGGAGTGTGAACTGACCTGCTCCAATTCAGAGAAAATGAACCCCAGTGAGCCCAACTAAAAATGCCCAATGTTCACACGGCTGATCCAGACCCACAAAACCCACCAACCATATTTTGACAATCCACGCTACCCACTGGCATCCCAAATGGGTCGAACTTAAGTTATGGGGGGAACAAGGTGGTGGCCGGTTGCGTCATGCCTCACTGTCAATGCTATCTTGTTTGTCGTAGCACATTCTCCAGTGTTTTGTCCAGTTCAGTTTGGAAAAAAAAACAAAAAAAACTCTGAAGTGTTGGGACTTCCACCACTTTCTCCAGGAAGTTATTTCAGTCTCTTACTATAGAGTCTCACTGCTAGAAAAGTGATTCTGACATTCAACCTAAATGTTCCTTTCCTCTGTTTGCCTTAGCTGACCATCCCCTTTATCCCATGCTAACTGATTGCACTCTTCCTTTCTGTTCACAAGAAGATGCTCAAATCACATGGATTTCCCTACACTAAACACTCACTGGTTGCAAAAGCTGTTGTTCTACAAGCAAATAAATTCCATTTGGGGGAAAAAAAACACAAGGGGAAATTCAGTATTAAAACTGAGAAAGAAACTACTTGAAAGACTAGAAGCAGAGAATGAAGGTTGAACTCTGCACCTTCCATGACTACGCTTTACAGTTTTCATTTATACATAATGTTACAACATATAATACCAACTCACACACAATAATTGTCCCGCAATTTTGAAATGAAACGGATGAAAATTCTGTGCTTTGAAGCCCTTGAGGTATGACTATTATTACAGGATTATTATGATAGTAGCTCCCTTGCCAGTTTGGGGACTTGAGAAAAGCAGCTCTGAGCCACTTGCACAGAGGAACTGAAACGGAGGCTGTCTGTAGGGTGACCAGATGCCCCATTTTCAAAGGAACAGTCCCATATTTAAGCCCTCCTACAGGTGTCCTGACTTTTTCTTAAAAATGGGCAAATTGTCCCGTATTTTTGGTTCCCCGCCAATCAGTACTGGTAGCTCCTGCTGCCAACCAGATCCCTGCTTGCCAGCTGCCTGCCCTCCAGCAGTGAGGGAGGGGGTCCAATGGCCGATGACAGGGGTGGGTGTGCAAGGCTGGTGATGGGACAAAGATGCAGCGCATGGGGCCGGCCACTCCCCCTGCTGCGAGCTGTGGAGACTGGAGTGCACGGACAGGTGCCAGGCAGCGGCCGGTTACGTGTCACCTCTGCTGCCCACCCACTGGCCCTTTACGTGCTTCCCCCTCTCACGGTCCTCTCCCTGCTTTGCCCCTTCTCCCCCGCACCTCCTCCATATCCCACTCCCAGCGCTGTGCGGAGAACCAGCCCCCGGTTGGAGCGCTCAGCTCACCAACAGCCTGGCTGGCAGGCTCCTTCCTTCCCCCACTGCCCCTGGCTGGACCGGCGCCCCGGTAAAGCCCAAGACCCTCCATCCTGGGGCTCTGGCCAGGAGGAGCCGAGCCCTGCATGTGCCAAAGCCCCACATAGCACTGGCACGGGGAAGCCTCTCTGCCCCTCAGGTAAGCTCTGGAGTGGGCGGGGGGAGAGGGGGGAAATGATTTCCAGTCTGTTCCCACCCTGAACCTGCAGGCTCCACAGTAGTCCCCGGGGCAGGGACTTAGCACTCTCTTCCAGCACCCCGCGTCCCACCCTGGGTCCTGCCCCCAGGGAGTGTGGGGCTGCTCCATCCCCTTAGCACCCTCCCCTGCTGAGCCATCTCTCTGTCCGGGTTCACTGAAGCCCCTGCAGTCAGGTTCCCGGGGCCCTGGTGCACAATGCATCCTTAGAGCTTAACCCCTTCCTGCCCACGCTGTAGCCGGAGGCGGCTGGTTTATGTCTGCGGCTCAGTTATGTCAGTGGCCAGCAGCAGCCTGGTGATGTGGGCTGCCTTTCAACACTGTGTGGACCAGACGGGACAAGATGCTTTCAACCACAGGGGAGTGGAGGCGGGGGGAAGAGATGAGCTCTGCAAAGACATGGGACAGGTCATCCCTTTCCCCCCCCCTCCTCCCCTGCGGCTGGAAGCAGCTCCCGTCCCTTCCCTCCCGCACAGTGCCAAAAGGTTGCTACTGGTCACTTTCTGATGTGAACCCTGGCAGAAATCTGGGGAGGGGGGCATGTGACCCTGCATGCCTCCCCACATGTAGCCTTGGGAAGATGAGGTGCCAGGTATTAGGAGAGGCGGGTCCATCCTGGGCCCAGCCATGCATGGAGGGAGGAGAGCGCCAGGCAGGGAGGGTTGGGTCGGTCACCCCCCCATTTGAGAGAGGTGTATGGGAGTGTGTGTGTGTGTGTGTGTGACCTCTCCCTGTGTGTGTATGTGGGGGGTAGGGGTGTGTTTCACCCCTCCCCATGTGAATCCTAAAGCCTTAAAGATAAGAAGGTAAATAAAAAGAATCCAACTAGGCAGTGTTGCTTTTTAACAGGGGCTCAGTCAACTGATGTTAACTTGAATGTTTGTACTGCCTAGTTCTGATTGATTGCTGTTGAACTCACTGGAATAGGAGTAATTTTACCAGGCGTTCTGTATTCAGCATAGGGAAATATCGTCACCCTAGCTGTCTGCCACCTCTGTGCTTGAAAGAGACTAACACAGCCTGTGGGAGCTGGGCCAGGAGTGCAACTGACAACCAGAGCTACCAGATGCAGGCTCTGGATAGACTGCACATGGCCGGGATCTCCCAGAGGCGTGCGCTGAGCCCAGGCAGGGACAGTTTTGTGGGAGAGACTTGGCTTCCAGGAGTTGGGTTGCAGCAACTGGATGAGAAGTTGCTCAGGAATTGTCCCTCGTAGTAGAAGGGGAGATGCCATTTTTGCCTGTCTTGGTCAGAGGGCTTGAGATTCACCAGGACCACCCAGCTGCACAAAGGTGTGACTGAGTCCCAAAATTCTAGTGTGCCTGGGAGAACTGCCTGATAATAATAATTAATGGAGATATCCTATCTCCTAGAGCTGGAAGGGACCTTGGAAGGTCATTGAGTCTAGCCCCCTGCCTTCACTAGCAGGACCAAGTACTGATTTTGCCCCAGATCCCTAAGTGGCCCCCTCAAGGATTGAACTTATAACCCTGGCTTTAGCAGGCCAATGCTCAAACCACTGAGTTATCCCTCCCCCCTATGGCTGATCCTAGATCCCACCTCCTGTAGGAGACAGGGACAGCCACGCATTCAGGCCACCAGGGACTCATGCTACTCGAAAGGAAGAGCTATCAGTTCCCCAGTAGGGGGCAACAGCCTTTATTTGGCATTGAAATGATTGCCGATTGCTTGGCTAGCAGTTCACGGAATTGCTAACCAGATTCCCTGTCCTTTTTTTTTTTTTGGTCATCCCTGGATCCTGCCCTTTCTTCCTTTTATTTCATCATTACCATTGCCCGGAATAAAAACTTCCGTTTAACTTTATCATCTGTCTTGGAGTCTCTGCAATTAGAATTTGTAATGCCCTAGCATTCATAGCGATTGTCCATTAGTTTATGTCCATTAGGGGCAGGCACTGAGCACAAAGAACCCAGGCCCATTGGTCCCAAGGTCGGTCAGCAAGCTCCAAGAAAGGAGTAATAAGGGGTTCTATCACACTTAGGGACCAGCAGCGCCCAGGGCTATATTTGTATTATAGTAGTGCCTAGGGACCCAACCAAGACCAGGGCCCCATTGTGTTAAGTGCTGCACGCACATGCACACACACGCACGCACACACGAGACAGTCCCTGCCCCAAAGAGCATACTATTTAAATAGACAGGAGACAGAAAGGGTGGGAGGGGAAATAGAAGTGAATGGACTTGCCCGAGGTCACGCAGTTGGTCGATGGAAATGAGACCCATGTCTCTTGACTCCCGATCCAGGCTCAGTGTTTCTCAGCCAGGGAGTCGTGACGCCCAGGAGGGTCAGGAAAGGCAACCTGGGAGGGTCGCAAGGTGTTAAAAATAGTATTACAATCTAAGGCAAAGGAAGTCTCACTCCCTGCACACACTTACCCTTCAAGGTCAAATGTTCTCTGTCAACCTCTCAAACGCACACACATGTATCATTGATACATTTCTTACTCTTACCTTTATAGTAAATGTAAATAGGTCATGAAAATGTGACTTTGAATAAGAGGCTGTCCACTGGAAAAGGTTGAGAAACACTGTACTAGACCCCACCCCCCTCCCTAGTAGGGTAAAAGGCTCACCGGTTTGATCCCCTGGCCAGCTAGTGGAAGGAAGTGCACAATTTGAGCCGGCTCAGATATGCTCCTGCTTGTTGGGTCCAATCAGAACCCTGTGGTGTGCTGATGTTTTGCTTCCACCTCCTCCTCAGCTGGCAGGCTACAACTAGTGCAGGCCTCAGTTTGGAAGTTGATGAAAAAAAAATAATTGCAAAATGTTGCATAATAAACATTTCCAAGGTGCAATCAGCAGGGTCTCCAGGCACATGGAACTGGGTGAAGAAGAGGACACAGGTCAAATTTAAGCCAGTTATTCTAATGACTAAAGACCAGAATCTTGCCTATGGCGGCAACCACAAAGCTAGATTCTCCCCAGAGAGGGTACAGCTCCATCCGGACCTGCAAGTACAAAGTCAACACTCCTGCTATTCCCACTCTGAGCTTGTTCTGATTGCATGCTGCCCGTCAGATGGCATAATATAAATATGGCAGCAGATGGGTGGAGAACAACAAGGACGTGTCATTTGTGACCAAAGCCAGCCGTGAACCCACCTCACTGCATCAATGTGTGGTGCCTAAACGTACTGGACCATCCCCTAAATCCTACTGCCTGGGTATTATTCTGTTCATAGCCTTTGATTCATCACGATTGATTTTGTTGCAAATCAGTGCACAGCATTTCTCCATCTAGCTCTTCCCCCTGCCCCTTATTTTTACTGGTTGCTGCTGGCACTGAGCTTCTGCGCTATAAAAGTAGCCAATTATAGCAACATGCCTCCCCCTATTTACTTGAAAGGACGTGGGTGAGGATTTGGTGGTTCTTTAAATCAATATGTTTATCTGCTTCCACAGGCTTTGAGAGAATTGCAGGCTCAGGACAATGCTGATGTCTCCACTGATGTGCGGGGAGGCAATAGTGGGCTGTTGCTGCAGTTCAGATGTTTATTTTCCTGCTCAGAGAGAGGATAGGGTCAGCAATGTACAGACAAGCAAAAAAAAGCAGCTCTGTTCTACATCTACAGTAAAATTCTCCAGCCATCAAGAACGTGCATTAGGGTTATTGCTGCTAACAGCCACTGGTTCCGCTCTGTGCAGAGATGGGCCCAAACCTACTCTCAGATCCGAACCCCCGTAACAATGGGCTGACACACAGGAGAGCTGGGGTAACATGAGACCATGTCCTCACTTTAGTCACATGACCTTAGGTCAGCGTTCCAAAGGCAAATGCCGCTGGCACATGATAGGGATCAGTAACCATTGTCTTTAGCAGCTGGTGTTCTAAACCACTTAGGAGCTTTGAAAGAATCTGAGCCAAATTTCATAGATGACTCCTTTGTCTCTTACAGATGTCCCACTGAATTCCCGGATCCAAAGAGGTACCGTGGTGATGGGCCTGGTACGAGAACCAGAATAAAAATCAATTCCACTAAAATATGTGTGTCCTAAAACTGGATCTAGAATTTGCATTTTGGGCTCATCGATAGTTGCATGTGACTGAAATGAATAGGCTTTACAGGGGAAAATTTACCATCTTAGTGCATGAACTCGAAATTTGCTAACGTGTGATAAAAGGGTGAGGGACATACCAACTGACACCAATGTCTGGAGGGGCCCTGGGATCTGCCATTTGCAAAGTGCTGCCGATTCTTTCTTCCAAGACAACCAATTTCATCTGAGCTGCAGAAGATCTCCAAAGGCGTAGCCTAGCCAATAACCTGGCTCTTGTTTAGCTTCTTCATCCTGTTAACGAGGTGGTTATAAAATAGCTAATGAAGCTTGGCTTATTGTGAAAGTGCCACCCTAGTTATTATCAATGTCAACTCATTCCCTCTCATCAGCCGCATTTTGAGAATGACACGCTGCAGCAGTGATCTGCGTTGTCCTAAAATATCAGTGAATAGGAGAGAATGTTGTTACCCACACCATCAAAATGAATATGACAATGTTAGATTGGTAAAAAGAAAATCACCATGCATGGGCTAAGGCTGCCTTGCTCATCGTTTTGTCCAAAGGGAGGACTAGATTCAGAGCTGATACTGCTAGCTAGGGAATAGAAAGGTGCTGTCAATCTGGTTTCTATCACGCTGCTCCTTTCTATGTAAAGAGGCCCTTTTCCCTGCTCCCATTTTGTATTTCATTTCTGATGCCTACTCTCACACAATGAAGCTCTGTGATGGAGACTTTATATGTGTTTTCCCTTCTCTTTGTTGTTTTTCCTCGCTGCAATAAGAAAAGCCACCTACGGCTGAGAAATATGCTTTGTTCTTAGTACAAAGAGGGTGCAGCTCCGCCGACTTAGTGGAGTTGCACATCCTAGTCCCTCCGTCTGTTGGCAGGCTCCGTTGCTGCCAGCCTTTAGGGGATTAAAATTGATGAGAATTCTGTGCTACCACAAGACTCTTCAGAGCATGAGATTTTCGTCAGTTACAGTCAGGCAGATTGCAAATTGCAGTCAGGAGGTCAGGATGCTGGGGAAAAAAGTGTGTGTATTATGTTTTCCATTCTTTGACAAATAAAACATTATAAGCAAAGACGATGGGCCTGTTCAAGCTCTCATTCACCCCGGCGCGTATACAGAACAACTCAACTGAACTCGGTGAAATCACATCAGTGAGAAGAATCAGGCCCTCAAGTACATTTTCAGCTACGTGCATCTTTAACTCTCCACTTCCTGAATTTTCTCTCTTGGTATGTACGTGGCTTCCATCACCACAGTAGCCGAGTGCCTTAAAACAAGAACAAACATCAGTGCGAGGTAGGAAAGTGTTATCTCCATTTTACAGATCAGAAGCACAGGTTGATTAAGTGGCTTGGCTGTGGGTCACGTGGGAAGTCTGTGCTACAACCGAGACTTGAACCCTGAGATGCAATACAGTGCTTTGCCCACACGCCAGACTGCCTAGAATTACACTTTTGGATACTTGTTTTCCCAGGCTTACCACCTTCTGATGCTCTTGCCCATTGGGAACTAGTTTGCATCATGAGAAATTACCCTTTCACTATCTTATCTTGCGCAGATACAAATGTCATTTGCTGGTCATAAAATTATCAAACTTGCTTAAAATCTAGCCATTGCATTGGACTTGCTAACCTCCTGCAGGAGTGAATGCCACACATGACCAGATATGTGAAGAACTACTTCCTGTTATCTGTTCTAATATTAACTACCAGGAGTGAATGACCACATATTTGTTCGGAACTAACACTGCTGATACATACAAAACAGGCAGTCGGTGTCCGGAAGAGTTTATATTCTAAAAGAGAGATGGGATGCACTGAGAAAATCTAAAGGTCCTCCTAAGTCAGTACCTTGTCTTTACTGCACAGTTAACTCAGGGTTTTAGCCCTGCTACGAACCATACACAGAAAGCTCTGATTCGGATTTGGAGGTGCTTTGAGCCTGGACTAGCTTACCACAGGGGTTCTCAAACTTCCTTGCACTGCGACCCCCTTCTGACAACAAATATTAGTACAGGACCCAAGAGGGGGGATCGAAGCATGACCCCACCCCAGGTGGGGGACCCAAAGCCAAACCCCACCACCCCAGGTAGTGGGGCCAAAGCTGAAGCCCAAGGGCTTCAGCCCCATGCAGGGGGCCTGTAACCTGAGCCCTGCCACCCAGGGCCGAAGCCCTTGGACTTCGGCCCTGGGTGTTGGGGCTTGGGCTTTGCCTTTGGCCCTGGGCCCCAGCAAGCCTAAGCCAGCCCTGGTGACCCCATTAAAAGAGGGTCACAACCCACTTTGGGGTCCTGACCCACAGTTTGAGAACCACTGGCTGTACAGGTTAGAGCCTGGATGTTGCTTTCACTCAGGCTAGAATCCATGTACTTTGCAGTGAGGACACAGGCTAGGTCACTCGAGTGCAGACAGTCCTCCAAAGATGTTCCCACAATGCCCCCTGAAGAACAGACAAATTCTTCCACAATGACTGGGAAAAGAATTCTAGAGCATCTCAGCACAAAGAACCATGGGATATACCCCCAGACACCCATGGGTGAGCGCAGAAACAGTGAGGACACTGTTATACAGATAGGGCTTTGCTGTGGGCACACTCACACCTGAGCTAGGCTAACCCAGGTGCCAATAATCCAGGTAAACTGTGCAATGTAGACATACTTCAACCATGGCCAGCACCAACTGCTTCCAAAGGAGGTACAAGAAACCCAACAGTATGTAATGAAAGGATAACCTATTTGCAGGGAAGCTTTCCTCATAACCCATTAGTTCATTGTTGACATACCCTGAAGCTATTCTTTTTTGGTTTAAATGTTTAGTATGACAACTCTGGATATTCTCATTATCCATAGAAATGTCTTATCCTTTTCTGCTAAGCTCTTGGCCTTAATGGTATTTTGTGGCAATGGAGTTTTACAGGTGAATTGTGCTTTGGGTGGAAATAAAGTTTCTTTTCATCAGCTTTGAATTTGCTACCCTTCATGTTAACTGAATGTCCTCTTGTTCTCAACGTTATGAGCAGAGGAGAATGTAGGCTGACAATCATAACACTTTCTAGGCTAGAGAACTCTAATGAAAAGAAGTCCTGTTGCAACCTTTGATCACCTTTGTTGTCCTTCTCTGGACTATTTCAATCTCAGTTCTCTCTTTCTTAAAGTGAGGTTAGCTACCATGGATTTAATTTCTAGAAGGCATTTTTTACATTGCTTCATTCCAGATTGCTTTAGCCATGTGTAACATTTGTGCTGCATATTTGTTTGCAATCACATGCACTAAATTAGTCTAATAGATCTCTAAGGTTTCCTGCTCCCCTCCAAACACAGAGACAGGTGTACTGGTATCTTTTGATGGGATTGCCTTAGCTAGCATTTAATGCCTTTCAGGCAGTACCAGTTCTTTTTCGTGAGTGCTCATCAGACACTGTGTTTATACATTGCCCTAGTTTGAAATCCCCTTGCTGGTTCCTAAAATACTTCTACACTAACGTCACAAATTTCATTTGCAAACCACTTAATGACCATGCACCTTTTCTACTGCACTTAATGGAACTTTGATTGTTCATAGATTCCAAGGCCAGAAGAGACCATTGTGATAATCTAGTCTGACCTCCTGTATAGCTCAGGCCATAGGACTTCCCCAAAATAATTCCTAGAACTGTTTTAGAAGAACATCCAACCTTAATTTAAAAGTTGTCAATGATGGAGAATCCACCAAGACCCTTGGTAAATTGTTCCAAAGGTTAATTACCCTCAATGTCCAAAATGCATACCTTATTTCCAGTCTGGATGTCTAACTTCAACTTCCAGACATTAGATCATGTTAGACCTTTCTCTGCTAGATGGAAGAGTCCCTTATTAAATATTAGTTCCCCATACAGATACTTGTAGATTTAAGGGCTGATTTGATTACACTTTTCCTTTATTAAACTAAATAGACTCAAAGTGCTCAATCTATTGCAATAAAGCGTGTTTTCTAATCCTTTAATTGTAGGATAACTCAATTCCTACTTCTGCTTGTGGCTGCTAGTCTGCCTATGCATTTCCAGCTAAAATATTTGATTGCTATGACCTCTAATATTTTGATTGTTTTAAACATTTTACTGAAAAATGCCCTGAAATTCCTTATGAAGGGCACTCTATAACTACTGTTTTGTTAGTCTTATTCATTAATCCGGGGTGAAATGTTGCCATTTTCCACTAGTGTTCACCCCACTGTTAATGCTGAAGATAATCCCTGGTGGGCAACATTAGGGTAAGGGAAGTTTTCTTGCTGTGCTAATGGTGAAATGGGCAATACCTTGCTGTCTGCAGTCAAAACATTGCAGTTTTCATAAGGGAATCATCTTTTCCCTATTTCACACAAAAAAAAGTTTGAAAAGAAAAAATGCTTTGCTGTCTCAGAAGCCTTTTCAGATAACAGCATTTTAAGATTGATACTGTACAACCCCTATTCTCTGAAGTATAATTAAAATCTGAGATGCAGTATTTTGGACACACTGCCAGAAGACGCAATTAGCTTTTGTTACACCAAGCATTATGCTTAACAGAGCGGTCTACCATATTCAATATTTAAAAAAAGCCTAAACTGAGATTTTGGACAAAGTACTTTTCTTAGAGGAGGAATTTTTCTCCCTTTCCCCTCCCCCAGAACACCACACGAAGGAGTTGCTTTCTATTGTTTGCATTTTGGCCTGGATTGTAAAAGTCCCTGTGTTACAGCAGGTAACCTGAGGGGGAAAAAAAATAAAAAAAGAAGAAGGGCCTGAACCCAAATCTAAACTTCTGCAAGGCATTCAGAATCTGAACCTAGAGCCAAAGTTTGTGCAAGGCTCAGAACAAGAATATAATCGGCACAGCCCAAAGCCCTGGAGCAGTCAAACTCCTGATCCAGGTCTACATTTTGCAGCACAAGGACAAGGAAAAGGCCCCTACATCTGAGGCTCAAATAAATAAAACCCCAGTGTTTTTCTCAACACTTTCTTTCCCAGAAGTCATAAGGAATTTTTTCAAGGTCAGGCTTTTCCCTCAGTTAAAGCACAAGGACTTCCGAGTCAGACTCAGCCCTGACTCTATGACAAGCCTTCCCTTACAGCAATCTATTCTAGAGAGAAAACTACCCCAGTGCTCTCTCTTATTTAGAGTCTGATCTACATGAACTCACTACAGCTGAACCAAGATTGCTCTCTGGCAGTCTCTAGAGTAAGCATAGACACCTGAGGTAACTCCTCCACTCAGTGGAAGCATTAACCCTCTCCCTGCCAAGTGAATGAAATATACATATCTAGATCCTATCAGAGTCCTGCTGTTTTCTTTTTTTGACTAGCACCTGACCTTTGATGCAGAAAGCACTACGCTGGTCCCTTGCTAATTGATGACTAGTAGTGGACCCCTGGTGCCCAAATGGAGCCCATTGCCGGCTCAGGATTTAAGGCCCAGATCCTCAGAGGTGTTTAGGTCCCTCACTTCTATTGATTTCAATGGGAGTTAGCTGTCTAGGGCCTGGGCCTAAGTGATACCCAGGAAGACTATGGCAGATTCAGGAATTGAATCCAAATTTCCTGAGTCCAAATCCAGGGTTGTAATGACAAGATCCTTTTACATCCTCTAAAAACTTCTGTTCATTTGTTTTGTTAAGTTAAGCAGTCCTGGCATTAGCAACAGGGCTGTAAAGTTTTGATGTTCATACAAGGCAGATTGGCAATTTACAATGAAATATGCTAAAATGCTGACACCTGTCTCAAAGGGTTTAATGAAACACCTCCGGGTCTTGGTGTGAAGTGTACAATGCATGGCTTTTGTTTCATGGTGTGCCTGGGTCTGGGCCCTCGAAGTCCCCACGTGTTCTCCTCTTTGTTGTATTAGCATAATCAGTGACATGCCACTTGTAGGTACAGTGAGAGCATTTTAGCAAGTGTTCTCAGCCAGCAGTATTTTCAGTTCAGGTTCAAAACTCCATATGCAAAGCAGGGATTTCAACTTGCTGAATATGTAAAGTCTGAGCGTCAAGCCACAGTAGGTTTAGTAATTGCTTATTGCATTAGTTCAGATGCTAGCGCCGCATGTGCTGTGCATTACTCTGATTTTATTAAAATCAAAAGATGAACTGCCAAATTAAAAAAAAAAAGGGAAGATTGTTATGACTTCAGGTGAAGAATAAACAGCGGGAACCGATGAACTCCCAGGCAATAGCAATCCTGTTTGAATGAAATATCTTCACTTATTAAAAAAAAAGTGTGTGGGGGGCAGGGAAAATATATCTATATGCCAAATCAGCAGAACTGTCTCTGAACAGCATGTTGTTCAAGTATTTCCATGAAGCACCAGTAGCTCTCTAAGAAACAAATATCAATTGCAATAAGGATTGAGGGCAGGAAAATGGAAAACCTTCTGCAGTATTTTCCAACTAGTTTTGGAACAGATTTCTTTTTAATTTATTTAAAGTTTTCCACCAAGCAGCATCAGCTCTTTAAAGCAAAATATTTGTTCTTCTTCAGCACTGCTGGTGATGATGATGATGTTTGCCAAGGGCAATACTCCTCCAGGAGGTGAAAATCATCTTTTCTTTACCTTTCTTTTGTTTTCATTTATTTTCTTTTCTTTGCAAGAGAAAATAAAAATCCTAAGGTAATTTACAACTAAAAAACTGATGATGCATTTTGTAAATGAAAGAGCAAAATGTCACAGTGGTCAAATTAAAAAGAAGTGTGCGAATTCTGAGCTGGAGGGGAAGGTTTAGGAGATTAGATTTGCCAAGTGCTGCCTGGAAAAGGGAATCATTGTGGGGATGTCTGTGTTTTCATTAAAAATACAAAACCCAAATCATTCTCCAATCCTGATTACTGGGCCCTGAATTTGACCCCATTTTATTTTTAATGCCCTTAGAAAAAAAAATAAAGTCTACTTCAACAGGGTTGTGGCAGCACCAGTGAGCAATTTGCATGCAAATGTCTGGCTAGACTGTTCTATAAGGTCCAGCACTATACATAGCTCACAGCAGAGAGAGAAAAAGAATGGGGGAGGCACAAATAGGATTTAGGCGCCCGTTCCCATTGCCTTTCAGTGGCAGCTGGGAGACTATTTGCTTTTTGTACCTTTGAAAGCCTCCGTCAAGGCAATTGTGTTATAGGAATCAAAACAGCAAAGGGCTGTGGACTTTTCAAAAGGTGGGTATGCTCTAAGTCAGTGCATTCTGGCCTATGTATTAATGACATAGTTAGCCTGGGACTTGGGAGATGTGATTCAATTCACTGCTCTTCCGTAGACTTCCTGTGTGAGCTCAAGCAAGTCACTTAGGACCAGATTTTTAAAGGTCTTTTGGCACTGATGGTGCAGTCAGTCACCCAGTGGCATTTTCAGAAGCAACTAGGTGTCTAATTCCTATCGATTTCAAGGCCTAAGCACTTTGGAAAATCCCAATCGGTGTCTAGGTGCATCTTTAAGTGCCTATGCACATCAGTCGCTCTGCGGCTCAGTTCTCCACCTATAAAACAGGGAGAACCGCACTTCCCTACTTCACAAAGATGCTGGTGGAATAACTACATTAACGTTTGTGAGGTGCTCAAGTACTATAGTAATGGAGGCCATATAAGCACCTCAAACAGATAGGTCACTTTATATGGCTTAGTTCTTCTCTCACTCTGGTGAATCAGGTTGTGTCTTCTATAGCTATATCAATATATTCTTACTACAGTAGTGCATAAAGGCATCAATCAAGACCGAGACTCCATTACGCTAGGCTCTGTACAAACATATAACTTAGATAATTTTTTCACATCTTAGCTTATAGAGACATAGACAAGGCAGAAAAAGATGGGTGAGATAAAGGAAGATACTAACAGATGAAGGAGTTTGGGTATATATGTATACAGCAGTTGGGAGTTGTGATTCTCACCTCAGGTAGATATACACAAGTTAGCTCTACTCAAGCTAGTGGCTAAAACTTTGCATGCGTTTCTGAACCATCTGAGATTTGGGGGGTCTTATAAAAGCCATGAAAAGGTTCCTGGAATTTCCTGCAAGAAATGTCATGAGAAGAGCTGGAGTCCAGAAATACAGCAACACATCATGACATGATGCAGAGCAGCTATCTGGGTCCCAGCAAGCAAGGGGTTAACATTAGCTCAGCTACATCCCCACCTTGCTCAGGAGAAGGTCTATAAATTGTCAGCTTGACGGGCACAGGAAAGATGGAGAGTAAGTTGGATTGGGTTGGAATCCTATGTTACTGGTGTTGTTTGAACCATCAACTTTTGAGTTTCCTGTTTCTTTTTCTACCTGTTAGCTGATTTGCTCCTCTCTCATGTCAATCACTATTTTGTGTTTGAAATGCAAGGCTCTGTCTTACACGGGACTCTCCAGGAAGTCAACCAGATTTTTATTTTGACTCTCTTTGCTCAGCAGAAGGGCCTGTCACTTTAGTCAAAGATACATGATGAAAGTATAAGGCACCCAACATATCAGAGGAATAAAATCAAGGGTGAATGTAGTCTGGATCTCTGAGGAAATAGAAGAAAGGGAATCACGCTGTGGTCACATACCAGGAAACATAGCAAATGGCTTATTTAAAGATATTTTTGTCACATCACAAGCAGAGTCCAGCGGCCACTTAGGAAGTATGTGGGATGAGACTGACAAATGTAACTTATAGTTGCAGTGCAGTGAGAATCAGTCTGGGTTGGGAATCCATATGTAACTGTTGATTATGCAGTAATAGAAGCTGGGTTTTTCCTAGTACTGGGTCTATAAACTCAGTTTACATGGCAAGCCCGATGCTTTCCATAGAGACAAATAATCTTGGGTGCCCAATCTGAGACACCCGAAAGGGGCCACATTTTCAGAAATGTGGGCTTAATAATTTCTGACCATCAGGCCCATTTGAGGTGTCTTAGTTTGGGCACCCAAAACCATTAGGCATTTCTGAAATTCTTGGCTAGCCCTCTTAATTAAACCTCTTGGATCTAGGCTATCTCCAGCGAATACAGAACTGCAACTGTGTTGTCAGTTTTCCCCATTTGAAACCAGAATGCAACACAATAAAGGAAGGCATTCATGACATATGATCTTGTCATTGTTTCCAAACTCAGATGTGTCCTAGGGTGTAGTTTTCTTTCTTTTTCTAATTATGTGCTGGTGTCTAAAGCTCATATTACTGTAGGGTTGGACTCTGGAGGTTGCACTGGTCCCTAAAGGTGGGAGTGTTTTTCACAATCATCTCATTCACCTGAGCACAGATTGGGACTCCAGAAACCAAAGTACACAATGGGCGTACATCCTCGGCCTATTTCATGCAGATATTATCATCATAACAAAGTGTTTATTCTATGAATTTGTGCTGCCATATATGAAAGGAAGGTAAATCTGCTTTGCAAATTCTTGGTTTCCAGGGTTAATTCACAATGCTCAATAATTCACTTTAGAATCTGACTCATTCTTTACTATTGTCATCAATCTGTGTTACAGTCACGACTAGAGGCCTCAGCTGAGATCACAGCCCCATTGTGCTAACTGTACCTAAAGGAGGAGACAGACAATGTCCATCATGGCCAACAAGAATAGCCCTGGGTTCTATTCCCAGCTCTGACACTGGCCTGCTGGGTAACATTGGACAAGTCACTTTGCCTCTCCAGTCCTTGGTTTCTCCATCTGTAAAAAGGAATAATGATACTGACCTCCTATAGAAAGCCTTGCAGGTCTGCTAATGAAAAGGGGTGTGAGGGCTAGGTACAATTTAAGAGTTTACAATCTACATAGTCAAGACAGACAAAGGATGTACTCATCACTATTTTACAGATGGAACTGCGGCACAAGGATATTATGTAATTTATGCAAACGCGCAGAGCATAGAGCTTGCATTACTTAGATTGAAAACTCTTTGGGGGCAGAGACAGTCTTTTTGGTCTGTGTTGATACAGCACCTAGCACAATGGGATCCTGGTCCAGGACTGAGGCTTCTAGGCATTACTACAAAACAAATATTAGTTGAACCCAATCTCCTGAGCCCTTGTCATAGAATCACAGAAGATTAGGGTTGGAAGAGACTTCAGGAGGTCATCTAGTCCAACCCCCAGCTCAATGCAGGACCAACCCCAACTAAATCATCCCAGCCAGGGCTTTGTCAAGCCGGGCCTTAAAAACCTCCACGAATGGAGATTCCACCACTCCCTAGGTAACCCATTCCAGTGCTTCACCACCCTCCTAGTGAAATAGTGTTTCCTAATATCCAACCTAAACCTTCCCCACTGCAACTTGAGACCATTACTCCTTGTTCTGTCATCTGCCATCACTGAGAACAGCCTAGCTCTATTCTCTTTGGAACCCTCCTTCAGGTAGTTGAAGGCTGCTATCAAATCCCCCCCTCACTCTTCTCTTCTGCAGAATAAACAAGTCCAGTTCCCTCAACCTCTCCTCGTAAGTCATGTGCCCCAGCCCCCTAATCATTTTCATTGCCCTCCGCTGGACTCTCTCCAATTTTCCACATCCCTTCTGTAGTGGGGGGCCCAAAACTGGACACAATACTCCAGAAGTGGCCTCACCAGTGCTGAATAGAGGGGAATAATCACTTCCCTCGATCTGCTGGCAATGCTCCTACCACTAGTCCTCTGTGTTAACTACAAGACCATCCTTCCTCCTCTTTGAGGCACTACTATGAACTGGGAACAAAAACACTTTGGAAGCAGGCAGCCCTGTGACTAATCTTGAGTCACCAGCTTGCCATCTCATCCTGCACCAGGCCCCAGGATGCCGATTCCTTGTGCATCTCATCAGCCCTTTTCGTTTGAACCCAGTTGCCATACTGTAAGGATATTTAATTTGCATGTTTTACCTTGATAAAAAGAGATTTCTCTCAGCCTCACGCGTTCATAAATAGGCTTTCTTTCCTTGCTTAAACCACGTGTGGCTGACCGCTCTACCGGCTTATAGGATTTTTCTAGATCCAGAGATTTTTGGAAATAAAAAGGCAATTTCCTCCAGTGAAGTGGAAAAAATAGGTTATTTCCTCACTTTAACAAAGAAAATACATTGTCTATAAAGCAAAGGTAAGTGGGAACCAGCGTGTGATCTGTACTCAGCACGACTCTCTATTTTAGACACAGTGAAACCTCCTTACAGTGAACTTTGATGTGGCTAACAGTAAAGTTTTACATTCAGCAACAAATACTTTGTCCAAACCATGGGAACAGCCATGGATATGAGGAGGGTTCCCCAATATGCCATGACTGGCTATATCAATAGCCCTAGGCACTCCGATACTGTGGTGATAAATATGGGCCACATGGATAGATAGATAGATAGACAGACAGACAGATAGATCTTATTGAGATGCACCCATTAATGTCCATTAATGGCTGTTAGCCAGGATGGGTAAGGAATGGTGTCCCTAGCCTCTGTTCGTCAGAGGGTGGAGATGGATGGCAGGAGAGAGATCACGTGATCATTACCTGTTAGGTTCACCCCCTCTGGAGCACCTGGCATTGGCCACTGTTGGCAGACAGGATACTGGGCTAGATGGACCTTTGGTCTGACCCAGTACGGCCATTCTTATGTTTTTATGTTCTTACCTTTTATGGTCTGCTATTACCTGTTTAGGACCAAAAGCAATCTGTGACAGTGTAATATTTTGGTCCACTAGAGATGGCATTCTGCAGAGTAGGGTCTAGGGAATGAATGCATTCTAACCACTGAACACTCTCTACTCCGTATTCTTGTGTCCCTTGGTTTAAATATGTAAATATATAACACTGTCTGCAATATACTAGCCAGTGCGCGCACACATTTCTTTCATTTAATATTTTCTGCACTTGGCAATACCGCACTTTGTTCAACATTTATCTCCCATTCAGAGGCATATTTGGATTTTATGAGAATTAGATAAATGAACATTTGGGGTTTAGCAGTTCAAACTTGTACCATTTTCTCTTTGTAAATATGTTGTGGAGACAGTCTCATTTTATTGTAGTTTAGGCCCAGAATTTAAATCTGAATAATAACATTATTACTTTAAAAAAAAAAATGCCAAGAATTGTTGCACAGATATATACAGCAATGTTTTGCTACCCTCTGAGAACCAGGAAGAGAATTTGACTAGAAACAGGAATTGAAATGGCATAGGGGCCCAAACAAAAACCACAAATGTAAATGCCCTGAACTTGAGGAACTCAGCACATCCATAAACGAAACTGATCACGCTAGTTTCATCATCCCCACTAAGTGAAATGGAAAAATAAGATGAACGGCTAGGGTTGCCAGGCATCTGGTTTTCGACCAGAAGGCCTGGTTGAAAAGGGACCCTGGAGGGTCCGGTCAGCACCACTGACCGGGCCGTTAAAAGTCCAGTCGGTGGCACAGTGGTGCTAAGGGAGGCTCTCTGCCTGCGGTCGGCATGTCTCTGTGATTCCTAGGCAAAGGGGCGATCAGGGAAGCTCCGTGTGCTGCCCCTGCCCTGAGCGCCAGCTCCGCAGCTCCCATTGGCTGAGGAGCCCGCACCCGCAGCCGGAGCCCTCATCCCCTTCCACACTCCAACCCCCTGCCACAGCCTGGAGCCCCCTCCCACACTCTGAACCTCTCATTTCTAGCCGCACTCCAGAGCCCACAACCCCAGCTGGAGCCCTCACCCCCTCCTGCACTGTAACCCCCTGCCCCAGCCCAGTGAAAGTGAGTGAGGGTGGGGGGAGAGTGAGCGATGAAGGGAAGGGGGCTGAAGTGATTGGGGGACCCTTGCCCCGCCCTCTACCCCACCCCTTCTCCAAGGCCTTGGAGAAGGGGTGGGGTAGAGGGCGGGGCAAGGGTATTTGGTTTTATGCAATTAGAAAGTTGGCAACCTTATGAACAGCATCAATGGTGACCTCTAAATTAGATTTAAAAAATGTCTTCAATTTTTATAATCTCAGGTGCTATCCCAGGTAAGCAAAAGAGTTCCCTTCCCCAACCTATAATAATGCGACAAGAGCCCTTTAATCACTTTACATGACAAAAATCCTTAGCTTTCTTTGACAACAAACTCATTTGTTGCAAATATTCCAGAAATTGCTCATGATGTCTTGTTCATTTTGAATTAAGTTCATGAATGAAAAAAAGGAGACCAATTCAACAATACCAATTACTGTTTGTTGCACCAAGAGGATTTATGTCAGAATAGCATGGTGCTTCTCTTGCCTTGGATCCTTTCAGAATATTTATTTTATAAAATTGTTGCTTAAAGGATCTACTTCCTAACCCGCACGTACCAGGAATGATTCTGCAGTTAAAGGAAAGTGTCTAAACCTCTCCAGGTGGAAAATAATCCAAAATTGAATTTTACAAGTCACTGTGGTTTTATTAACACTGATAAAATAAAATAAAAAACCAGAAAGAGAGAGAGAGAGAGAGAGAGAAAAGAAGTTCAAAATCAATCTTAGTTTAGTAGAGACGGCTCAGTGACTTGCATAAAATCAAATTAATCTTGTTTTGGAACAACAGGAAATACATAATAGAAAATAAGGTTAAGATTGATTCTGAAGCATTGTTGCCAAGTTGCTTATACACAAAGAAAGGGGGAAAATATTCAGCTCATCTCAGATAAATTATTAATCTATTTTTTTACAATATTTCTTAATGTCTGTGGCATAAAAGAAAAAGATCAAAGAATGAGGTTTCTAGTTAGCAGCCTACTCTTGGTAGGAAATCATCTAGCCTTGGAACAAATGTGGTTTTTATTAGTAGGCTGTTTATGTTGAAAAAATAAAATTTATTTCTCATTTCCAGCCTGAGCCTGTAGTATGAAATATGTCATAATCTTCCTTTGTCTGCCACCATCCAAAACCATCAGTTTTCTTTCCAGTTGATTAGAAAGAGACTGGGGTCTAGTCCATTAAAGTCAATAGGAGTTACAGCCTGCGACAAGAAGAGAATAGACACCCTCCCCCGCCCCCCAGCTAACAAGTGTATATCTCTCTGGGATGGGACGAACATGGGCTGCAGATTCCTACAGTGGCTCAAGAACGAGGTTAGGATTCTGCTCTCTGGGGTCCTTCTTGTCCCAAATGCTGTGCAAAGTGCGCTGGGGTGGAAGGATACAAACCCTTGCAATTCCTGTTGGAAAGAAGCTTAAGGTATGTGCAAAAACGAACACGGGTAGCATGTGCATAAGAAGGTGCCAAGGCTGACTGTTGCGCTCAGAGAAAGAGCATTGTAAAATGTAAGGTGGGGTATATACAAATATTCACATTTGCAGGGTGGTGTGAGCCATCTCCCAGGCAGGGCACTGTTTGCCAGCCTGTGAAATCAATGTTGCTTGAGTCTTCTGGGGCAGGTGAAAGTTGCTCTCCTTGCTGTGCTGTTACGCAAGAGCCTGAATGTTGGCCTATGTAAAACATTGGCTTTGTATGTGTGTAGGGGTGAGCAATGGATGTTGGCCTCCAGTGGCCTGCCCACAAAAGAGGATAAAAGACTTACTACTGATACCAGCTAAAGAGGTTCAAGGATGAGACGCCTGTGTATTTAGAAATGAAGGACCAGGGTTGTAATCCCAGTTCCCTCTCTGTGTCTGTGGGTCTGTCTATAATTGTGCCTGCTTCCTGCAGGACATTAATTCTCTACCACTTACCCTGATGTGGTGGGGCATGCTGCCCGCCCTCCTCCCTTGCCCAGTCAAGAAGGAATTAAAGAACGCCTGTGGTCACAATCAGCACCACCCTGCTGCACCTGTGGGGCTGTCAGGCCTGGGAGCAGACCCTTAAAAGGGGGGAATTCAGCCCCGTGTAGGGTGACACCATGAAACACACGGAACTAGAGCTCATAGACTTGGTGAAGAACAGCTTGAGAGTTCTGCCAGACTGAGCCCTTTGAGATACGTAGATGGACCAGTTTGTTTCTTCGGTCAAAACACTGAGGACTAAGTCTTGGCCTTTAGCCGTACAGCAGCTGAGATGTTGTGGAGACTGAAAAACTGCTTCCCTGCCTTGTGGGAGGGAGGGAGACCAGTCCCTTGCTGTCTGTGGAAGCCTTTTTCTTTTTTGGTGGGGACTGTTTTATATCTTCCCCTGGAAGAGGGTGAACTTGTTATGAGGTACAGATAGAGGGCTACACCCCATTCCCCAGGACTGGACCACAGGACGGTTGTTTCCCAGAAAATGGCATATGAGGAAGCGAGGTGCCTACTTGACCCCAATGGGGTGACCCTGACATAACCTTTGACACCTGAATTATACTGCCAGGGATTTCTCCTAGCAGCCTCCTGGCTTACATGGCTGCCAGCTCATCACTTTAAAGTATAGGAAGATAGGGCTGTTGTCACTGAGGACTCATGAGTACATGCTGACTGATGATGAATATGGTTAGTTCAGAAACCTGCATGGAAGTGACTATGAAATCATTCAAGGCTCATGGTCTTTTCAGGAAGCAGATGATGGCAGGTGCTGCATTTTAATGTATGTTAAGTTAAACCTCTTAATGGCTTATCAGTGCTAACTTCTGTTCATTGACCACAGTAAGTGTTGTAACTGATTCCTTCCCTCAGACTGGTTCATAGTAACACCTGCTGTACCCTGCATTAGGGTGCCACGAAAAGAATGCCATGTGCACATGTTCCTCAGATAAATTTGGAGACTGATGCCTTAATACAGGGCCAAGAACTGGGCATCCAGGAATTGCTTCCTAGTGACATAAGCATTCCTGTATAAGATATAGGTTGGCCCATGGATTCATAGTTTCAGCCATCTCTGAAGTGGTTCTACAGTTTTGCAACACTGACAGTAGATTGCTATAAATGTTCCCCAAACATCTCCTTTATGCCGTCACTCTTGGCCCCTAGATGAGGGCAGATCCTGTAATGGTAAATGGGCTTCAGTAGAGCTAGGACATTTTACAGAATCTGAGGATCTGTTTCATGGTGTCCTCAGTCCCTCTTGATTCCTCCTTCTGCAGCCTGTAGACGCTGCTTTTCTGGCATTGATGACAGAGTGAACAGGTGTGCACAATACCTGACTGTATGGCCATCTGAAAACTGGACGTGGAATTCACCGGCTGGGAAACTCCACTGTTAGTAGCAATGAAAACTACAGTGTAAGCCACGTGCACCATGTCCTCTAGAAGTGCTTGAGGACTGACAGAGCTACTTTCCTAATAAAGATAGAGCAGTGTGACAGGGTGTATCAACCCTGCATTGAGGAGGTGAGGGTTAAGGAGCTGCTCTTGGCGCAGTTGGCCACACCCCCTTGCCTCTGTTGGGCATGCTCTCGGTGGAGGGAGCATTTAAAAGAGAGAGGCTCAGCTCAGGCTGGGATGACCAAGGAGAACAGTTGTGTGCAGCAGTCTCCTGTGAGAAGTCATTGGGACTTGGAACAACTGGGCCCAGACCACTCAGCCAAGCTGCCAGAACTCTGTTGGCTGTGGGCACCAAGGGTGACTGTCCTACCACCACTGGAAGAGACTCTGGTGGCGGACCAGAGAGGGGCACAGGAGAGATCCCAAGCTCAGCCGACGGTGACGATGGAGGGATTGGAAGAAGAGTAGGAAGTGACCCAGGGAGCATGTAAGGATACCAGATCCTAGGCCATAGACAAGGTTTCCAATCTGGTGAAGCAGCAAAGGCTCGGGTTCTCCTACTGTGCTCCCCTCCGCACCCCATGACACTTCCCTGAGCTACAGCCGCTAGGCGAGATGGCCCGAGACTATTGCCATTAGGTGGTACTGCTGGCTTTGGGGCATTCCTCATATCCCTCCCTGCAATGTGCAGTTTTATACTCAATACAATTGAGGAAGCTTTGGTTGCGGGGGGAGCTTTTCTTAGAAGGATGGCTTCTGGCTCAGGCGTCCCTGTTTCTATACCATGATTTGTACTTACTGTATGTTAAAGCTAGTCACAATTTTTCATATGAATAATATTTTAGGTGAAAAATGGCCTTTGTCCTAAATTAGAAGTGTCGCAAGGTGGCTGGCCCTTTAAAGGGAGATGGATCTCAACCCACCTGAGACACAGCCAACTCCTCCTCAGGTGGGGAAAATGAAGAAGATCATTTGACTCTCTCAGGCCTCTGGGATAATAAGGGAAAGAAAGGCCTGGTAATGAGAGATGAGGGGGAAGATAGAGAGTTAGAAGGGGACCCTGAAACACCAGGAGAGAAGATTCAAGGACATAATTCCACCTAGGTAGGGCTGGGAGTGGCCTGCCAAGGCAGGGAAGCCTAGGAGTGGCTTGATGAAGGGTGGGGAAGGATGAATATATAAACGTTAAAACTTTGAGGACTTTATTTTGGAACTATTTATGGGAATAAACCAGCTTAAATAAGGATGTTGTTGGCTATGAGAAAGTTTATGAAATTACTGAGGAGCCCTGAAGCGAGGGAACTGAGGCAGGGATGTTGCAGTGCCACCCCATGCCATTAGGGGGTACTCTGGAGGCAGTGACCCTGTCACAAAGTTCTTGTGAGTGGGTGTTTTCTTTTCTTTTTCAAAGTTTTCCATTTTTCAAGATAGGAAAAAAAGAGAACTTTAGCACCCTTTTCCTGCTTTGTTTTCAGATTTCTTTCTTCCTTTCTCCCACCTTTGTCAGGGGCAGATGATGAAAGGAGAAAAGAGTGTGGAAGTGGATTAACAAAGGGAAGAAGGAAAGGAAAAACAAAATCAACAATGAGAAATTTTACAAACCAAAATTTTCAACACTGAATTTTCAAAAAAATTCACATAAACCAAAAAAAAACCCCAACCATTCCTTTCTGAAATATGTGGAATTAAAATAGCTTTGAATTTTTTAATGTTTTCAGGAAATCTTTTATTTTCTGTACATATGTATGAGTTACGAGGGAATAAACACACTGCATAATTTAGTGCTCAGAAGACTCAGTCATTGGCCAGGGCCCTATTGTGCTAGGCGCTGTACAAACACAGAACAAAAAGGCAGTCCCAGCCCCAAAGGACTTACAGTCTAAGTATAAGACAGGAAACAGCAGATGAATACAGTCTTCCTGTATGATCTTGAGCAAGCCACTTAGTTCCTCTGCACCTCAATTCTGTCTCTGTACAATGGGGGTAATAGCACTTCCCTACCTCACAGGGACATTGTGAGGATAAATACAGTAAAGATTGTAAGGTGCTCAGATACTGTGGTGATGGAGGCCACATAAGGACCTAAGGTAGGTGGGGGAACACAAGGAAACAATGAGGCAATAACGGCTTTGACCCGGGCCAGGAGAGGTTGTGTATAAGACAGCTGCTTTGGGAATCACCAAGGTAAGCCTGGGTGTTTACAAAGAACTACTTGATGTTCTTTGGATCTTCCCTCCACTTCTCCCTAGAGTCCCATCTTCTTTCCCAACGTTTCACCTGCCCTTTCTCCTCTCCACCCATTTGTTGGTTGAAATGGGAGGAGATATGTATGATACCCTGGGTGGGTTGTTGACAATGGGGACTGCACCTGCGACTCATTAATGCATGAGTCTCTATTGCCAGACCTGAGAGATCAACCCCTCTTAGCTAAGACTGTACCCGGCTCATTAATCTTTAGGGGGCTTTGCCATCAGCAGAGGCAACAGAATGACATGAAGTAAGCATGGCTTACACGTTCATCCTTTGTTAAATTTTAAAGCTACAAAGCAGTTAACATTCCTGGACCTAATACATATTATTCATGGAAGGGGGCAAAGAACAATATGAAGAAAAATTCTGCTTTTACCACTGACCCCTCATGAAGGTAAACAAAATATCTCAGATAGCGTCAGCACCCCAGCAAAGATTAGCATGTCCATTTCTCATGTGGAAGCCAAAATTCATCAATGTCACAACAAATGTGAAATCACTTGCAAAAATCTTGTATTGATTCCCAGGCAAAAACATCATTAACCTGGAGTTAAGGTTGGGTACATATTAGTAATTTAAGGGTAAAAACATTACAGGAATTATTGCAATTACCCCAAAAGCAAGCATTCAGCCTAGGAAATTCAGAGTTCAGGTTAGACTTAAAAAAAGTTCAAACCTGTTAAGGTGTGGAAATATGCAGTTAAGACAATAATTTTAACTCTGTCCTGTAGTCATGCCATGCAATAACAACACAAGTATGATTAATGCATAATAGTGTTTGTAGTCCCAAATGAAATGAAAAGGATTGATTTTTAAAGACACATTCAATGTTTTTTTCCATTTTTTATTCTCTCAATGTCACAGCAGGGCTGAGTTAAGGTTGAATTTTCACATCTCAAGATGTTTGGATTTCTTTTAAGTTTAACCATTACACCTAAAAAAGTCTTCAAATGTAGCCAATACATGAGATTTCAGTTCATGTTAACACTAAGGGATGTTTGAAAAGTCCATGTTTCACTGTTTAGATTATTTAGGAGAAAAAACATAGTTAACATAGAGTGCCAAATTACTCCAAGGACTCATTGTAATACGAACTTTAACCCCTAAACAAAGGAACCAAATTACTTGTAAAATCTTAGAAATTTCATTCTCTACTTAAAGAAGAAGTGCTGTAATTTTCAGGGAGGATACATTGTATTTTTCATATACAACAAAGGGATCGAATCCCTGCTTTAAGTGCAAAACTCAGTTCAACTTTAATTATGGAACCATGACTAGCATTTCTATAATTCTGGCCTCCTACAGTGAACTCAGTTGACTCGTGTTCATCCCTCACAGATACTGATGAAGAGTTTTCCTTTTCTACCATTCAATATTTTCTCTATTTGAGAGACAGAATAGCTCTAGAGATTAGCAATGAAACTTGAAACCTTTCAACTGTAGGTCATGAGTATTGAACCTGGCTCAAGTTGCTAGGGAAAAAGTCTTTACTTTCTGTTGGCCTTTGAGGAGCCTCTGGGAGATGAGTGCCATTCTTAATATCCGTCTCACAAAACGCCACATCATAGCTGGGGCTAACCCCTGTTGACACCCTCAGCGAAGAGGCTGGAGATCAAATGGATGAGGAGACTGAATTACCCTTTCACCCTGAAAGGTAGTGATGCCAAGGAATGTCGGAGGCATGCTGAGACAATGGGGCACTGGAAAGGTTGTACTTTGACTGCCTAGTCTATACTTGTGGACAGAGTAGGTCTCCCTACAGAGCAGTGGATTCAGAATCTTTCATCACCACAATTAACTTCATACCCTCAAAGAAAGAGGTTTCTTACCACACCTCTACCCCGATATAACGCGACCCAATATAATGCGGTAAAGCAGTGCTCCGGGGGAGGAGGGGGCGGGGCCGCGCACTCTGGTGGATCAAAGCAAGTTCGATATAACGCGGTTTCACCTATAACGCGGTAAGATATTTGGCTCCCGAGGACAGCGTTATATCGAGGTAGAGGTGTATTTATTCATCTCATAATTTGCTTATTGTCAAGGGAAATAAATGTAGGGCATTAGCCTGTGCCTGACACTGCAATGCCAAAACAAAATTAATGTAGTGGTAGTGCCTGTCTTTTACCTGTGCTTTTAGGGGGAAGGGTGTGTGTGCGCGCGTGCATAAGGTGGTGAGTGAATTTTACTGTGGTTGTGGCCAGAACCCATTCAGAGAGGTGGCAAATCAAGAGGGATTGATTGATCTAACAAGGAATTTCCTCTGGCATCATAGGACTAGCTTGTGGCTATAAAGACACAGCCTCATATGCACCCACCAGCACCAGCTGAATTCCAACAGCCAGTGCAAGTGGGGGTTACAGGCCCACCCTCACATCCCATCCCTGCCCCTTCGGTAGCTCTAATCTCCCACCACGGCAAGGACTATGATTGTGAATATAACTAGCCTCTGTGCAAGAACCTATGGCATCAAGGTTTCTTGTGATCTCTCACAGCCTTTGGGTACCTGCCCAGGGCTAATAACAATCTAGTCCATAATTCATCGGACAAACATACATAAAATACAACTCCCCAGGGCTATCCGTCTCTCCAGCAATTCATTTGGTTGAAATAACAGTATGGACTATAATGTATCCCCAGCACGTGTAAATCAGCATAGCTTCATTGAAGTCAATGGAGTGATGTCCATTTACACCAGCAGTGGTTCTGGCCCCATAACTATGTTGCCTCATTTGCAACACCCCCCAGCCCTTTTCATGCCATTGATGTGCTTTTTCAGACATCCCCAACAACTCCCACTCACGTCAAACTTCCTCACGTGCGTGACTTCTGAATGGCACTTTTGTTTAACTTTCATAAAGGGCCCATGTACCGTTTGAAACAACGTGTGAAATCACCTTGCCTAAGTGACAGCAGAATAGAGTGCCGTCTCTTTGATCTTTCACTCCGGTGAAAGGCTGCTGCTTGAAGATTTACTAAAACCATCCGTTTGTCATTTTTTCAATTAGTTTTTCCACTGCCAAAATGTTTCACTCCTGAATTATGCAACTTCTATTTTTTTTTGGCCTCAGTTTTTCCCTTCTGTCCAGGTTCATTGTGCGGAATTAATTATAATCACTTCATAATTACTGCATTACTGGGACATTAATGGAGATCCCATCAAGTAATTCAATCCTCTTATTCATCATGAAACTCAGCACATCAGAAATATGTAGCCACTGGTTTTGCTTAAAGGGTCTATTGCTTCTGGCTCTTTTTTTAAAAAAAAAAGTGTTTAAAAGATTTTATTTGCCTCTCCTCAGAGATTTGGACGGTTTGGAATCCTCTCCACATAGGTGCACAGTGCATCCACATTGCTCACTTAGTACTTCCTCTGAGGTTCCTTGCTCCCAAATATGGAACTACTTTTCTTCTTAACCCATTGCTCTGACCACCTCACCTTCCTCTTTCAATCCCTCCACTGGCTGCCATCACAGAAGACTCATGCTTTTTGACCTTGCCTACGCACAATTGCCAGCTATCTCTACCACCACTTAGGTGCCCTTATCTCTTTTCTCACAGTTCCCTGCCCCCCTTTACTCCTTCAGCAATGTCTGCCTCAATGCCCCATTTGTCCACTTCTCGGAAACTACTCCTATTGCCTCATGCACAAAACGTTCTTCCAAAGATAGTATTTCAGGCTACTACCCTCTCCTCATTTATATCCCTCCTCAAGATCTATTTCTGCCACAAAGTCTATCAGAGGCAAGTCAACAAAGCCACTTACACAGTAGTCTTTCTTCAGCCATATTAAAGTCATTGGGGCTGCACTCATGTAGTGCTGATTGCAGGAGCAGGGCCTGGGTTTTAAACTCTCTGAGATAAGGAGTTTCACTAAGATTTTCAAATGTGACTAGTGATTTTTGGGTGTCTTAATCATTTGCTGCCCAATTTAAGGGCTGGTCGACACTAACACTGTAAGTCAATCAAAGTTACGCTACTTCAGTTAGGTAAGTTACGTAACTGAAGTTGACGTAACTTAGGTCGACTTATAGTGGTATCTGCACCACACTATGTCAATGGGAGATGCTTTCCTGTTGACATAGCTTCTGCCTCTCAGGGAGGTGTAGTACAGACGTTGATGGGAGAGCACTCTTCCATCAACTTAGCATGTCTTCACCAGACCCGCTAAATCAACACTGCTGCATTGATCGCAGCAGTGCCAATTTAGCTGGTAGTGTAGACATGGCCTAAGTTATCTTAAAGAGGCCTGATTTTCAGGAAATGCCCTCTGAAATGCAGGGTTCTATGAGCTAGATACCCAAAGATTGCATCACCCAGAATCATTAGACGCTTTGGAAAATCTCAGCTGTATCTTCTTATTTGCACTGTGAGCTCTCCGAGCATACTGTTGGGTGTGCTAAAATATCTGCTACTATCAATAATAATATTACATGTCTGGATTTAAAATTTGTATTGTGACAGATCTTCAGCAGACCCCTGGCTAGTTGCCAGTCCATGGGTATATATTTTGGATATTCTTTGGATAAAATGCAGTGTGCCCAGTATACCCACCCCGCTCAAGCAAAGATACATTGGAACAAAAGTGATTCATGAGCAAAAGTTATTTGAAAAGACAGACTAGAACCTTGCTCATTAGTAAATGCCCTGTGATGAGCTTGTGGATCAATGAAAATACTCTTAAATCTAATTGCAGCCCAGTCTCTTCTCCTGCCTCAACACGATTGTTGTGTTGCAACTTTATCATGTTGGAAGGACATCGCATGAGGCCATAAACCATGTCTAAATGCACATTAAATAGTTACATGGTCTTGGGTGCTGAGGCCAAATAAGAATTATTATTGATTGTGTTTTACATTCTAAATAGATTTGAATCATTAATGTTTTAAAATGTAAGGGTTGGGAAAATCCATCACAGTTGCTAAGCAAAATGCAGTCGTCAACCCAGCTTTTGCGGTGAGATGAGCACAGACTACAGGAAGGTGCAAAGATGAGCAAGATGTGAATCTAAACAGAACAGTAATGAGCTCAGATAACGATCATCACCTTGAGCATCACCAGGGATTGAACCTGAAACTTTCAGGATTGAAAGCATGAGGTTACACAGCTTGAGCTAAAATGTAAATAGGGAGGAAGTAGTTAGGGCTCTAGGGTTCAGGTTCGATTCCCTGCTCCACTACAGACTTCCTGTGTGACCCCTTGGGCGAGTCACTTAGTTTTTCCGTCCGTCAGTCCCGCCATCTGTAGAACAGGTATAATAGCATTGCCCTACTTCATAAGTGTGTTGTGAGGCTAAATACATCAAAGATTGTGAGGTGCTCAGATACTACAGTGAGTAAATCCTCCAGCTGGGAGCTGCAATGGGCTTATAACCCCTGTGAATCCGGCCATGTCTACACTACCAGCTAAATCGGCAGTGCTGCAATCGATGCAGCGGTGTTGATTTAGCAAGTCGGGTGAAGACATGGTAAGTTGATGGGGGAGTGCTCTCCCATCGACGTCTGTACTCCACCACCCCAAGAGGCGGAAGCTATGTCAACATGAGAGTGTCTCCCATCGACATAGTGGGTGTAGATACCACTGTAAGTCAACCTACATTACCTTGACTTCAGTTACGTAACTTACCTAACTGAACTAGTGTAACTTAGCTCGACTTAGAGCGTTAGTGTAGATCAGACCTGAGCCACATTGACCAGTGTGTTACACACTCAAGGTCCCAAGAAGCTTCTGTGGTAGAGTTGATTTTTTTAAATTATAGACTGAAATGAAACGTAAACCAAAAGAAAGCAAACCAGGCAGGAAAAAACAGTTTCTAGTCATGGCACACAGCTGGAGATGGAAAAAGTAATTGAGTCAAAGCTCTTGGGTGTCAATGGGAGACTTTTTGTTGACTTTACTGGGCTTTGGGTCAGGCTGAAAAGTCTCCAGGCACGAGCATTCTTCTGGGTTTGCCAAGGTGGCCAAGTACAATCCTCCTTCCGAGGATGAAATGTCTCTAGCCAGAACATCCTTTTCAAACGGCCTCCAACCTAGCTCCTGGCTTCGTCCGTTTTGAATTGTTTTGGTGGCACAGAGGGGATGAGATGCTGCAGCTGGGATTTCCCCTCCTGGAAGGAATTCCTGGATGGTGTCAAGCAGGCCTAACACTATCTCCCTCCCCAAGCATGAAAGTGGCTGTGGTACTTTGCCCCATGGACTCTGCAGCCAGCACAGTAGATTTTAGAGGCTGTTTTGCTGGGAGACTTTAGACCAGCCTTTAGTCACACCAGGGACTGGTTTGGCCCATGCCTGGCCTAGGATCAGTGGAGCAGAAAGGTGAGCGATATTTTTCCTCCCAGCCAACCTCATTCTCTGTGTTGAATGCAGCTCAGCTGGACGCATGGCTCTGATCATCTGTCTGGATATAGACCTGAGACATGAGCAAATTCTAGACACAGAGAACTAGATGAGATCTCCAAGAGAAAGGATTCTGAGTGTTAATAAGTATCTGTAACTTTCCTTCTGTAACTAAGCTTTCTTCTGTGGTCAGAACATTTTTGACAAGATGAACTATTGAAATATGCCATTTTGTTGAAGCTGAAATGTTTCATGGAGACATAGGTTTCATGTAGGTTTTTTGGAAGGAAGGGTTTTTTGGTCAAGGGCTCTCTGATCCGTTTTGACGAGAGAGAGAGAGAGAGAGAATGGAAAAACTCAGATTTTGATCCCAAAATGAATGCTTTAACACAACTCTGCTTCACAAAAAAACATTCCACAAGTTTTGGTTTTGGAATCTCAAAAGTTGCCATGAAGTGCAATTGTCACCCTCTGAGCTGCTCTACATATTACTAAAGCCTTGTCACTAGTTTTCAGCAATGGATTTTTCTATATAATGCATTTTATTTTCATACGTGCTCTGGGCTGTTTGGCTTTCTACCTACAGTAGAGTAGTGTAAAGTGAGGGTATAGTTACAATTTTCTTTGATTGTGTTTTCACAGGAAGTCTTTCCGGGGGGTGGCCAAAAAGTATGGCCAAAGCAAGGCTGCTTGTTACACGTTGATCTGTTTGCTTCTCCTTAGCTGGGACAAACTGGAGAGTGTTTGAACTGCCGACCCAGCACCTAAGAGATCCTCTCGCTTCAAGTTTGACAAGCCAAGGAGTTTGCCCTGTGGCATAACCTTTGTGTGGTAACTGTCCATTGCTGTTTTCAAGGTCATTAGGGTGAACACACTGAAAGGTTGAGATGACTGGAGGAGAAAAGTCCTTGACGCTGGGACTGAACAATTAGCTGAGCAAATTATACAGAAGCACTAAATTGGCAACGTGCTTCCTAAAATGGATGTGGCTTCTATTTGTGTTGCCTGCAGCATTTCAACACAAGGTAAAGCGCAAAACATTACCTCTTATGTTTATGACTTTAACTGAGGTAGCCTACATATTAGTATGGGAGATAGAAAAGCTAATTTTTCATGAACACTTTGTAATGGTAGTTATTCCCTCCAGTACTTCCTAGGAAAGAAATCATTTTTCATTTCAAAGCTCTTCTCCGTATTACTGTAGCATGGCTTCACAAAAAAGCCCATTATTCATTGAAAGTGAATGAGACCTTTGCTAGTTCAAAAAAAAAAAAAAAAAAAGGGGGGGGGGGAATATATATATTGGTATACGAAATGAGAGACCTACCTTGGGGTAATAATAACATGTGTCTGAACTGTGTGTCAGACTTGGCTTACTAATTATCCAGCCAAAAGACAGACTTGGGGTTTTGTAAATGGAATAGCTTTAGAATAACTATTGTACCCACTGATAAGAGCATCTAGCTTGTTAGTTATAAGAGAAATGGAGAAGGGACTGAATAACTTTCTAGCTTCACATTAAAATTGCATGAACCATACTACCTTGGCTTGAGATCTCATCAAATTTTGGAAAGTGAACAGAATGAGATCTGCTCAGTACTTGTCTGGGAAAACCCCTAAGACAACACAGTACACTGATCTTTACTGGTTCTGGGGGTAGATCCAAAACTGAGCAGGTCCTGGTTCCGAATCAGTAGCAATCTCATCTGTTTTCAGAAGATATTACTCCAAGATAGTTGAGATCCCACAGGATTTCTGCCATTTAGTGAGATTTTGCAAGAACGGCTCATGAGACTTTTGGCACTATCAAATTTGACCCTGAATCCTGATTTGACCTCAAACCCAAGTTCCTTCCATGCCAGGATTCTTCCATAGTCTCCTTGGCCCGTCTCTAATTGTTATCATTTTGCAAATGTCAAAATGGAAGAAAAAAATAATCCTGTCAGATCCGCATAAAATCTTTATCTAATTTACTTGTATCACTCCATTAGTATCTGAGCATCTCAGGCCCTTTATTGTACCCACCTCATAACACAAGCTTCTTCTAGCCCTAGTCCCATCTATATGGGTTGGCTAATGTGGCAAGCCAAGTATTATTATCTCATTATACAGATGGGGAAGTGAGGAACCTAGGAATTGCCAGACTGGATCAGACCCAAGGTCCATCTAGTCCATTATTCACCAGATGCTTCTGAGGAAGGCATAAGAACCCCACAGTAGGCAGATGTGCAGAAATTTGCCCTCCACATTAGGTCTCACGATCATCCTAATTTTTAGTGTTAATGGAGGAATAGAGAGGTTAAATGACTTGCCCCAGGTTACACAGGGAGTCTGTAGCAGAGTGGGCAACTGAAGCCAAGTTCTAGGTTAGTGCTCTAACCACTCTGCCAGCCTTCAACTCTTTTTTCATATGTTTGCGGCGTTCTCTCTCATTCTTTCTCTTTCTATCTGAGAATTTGACCCTTAGTCGATATGTAATACACAAAATATTGATTTGTTTTTTTAAAAAACCACCTAAAAGGAACAGAAATGAGTTACTGCATCTCATTCCCGTTCCTGGTGAACAGGTGTCCCCAGCACAGAAGCCACCAGCACACTAAATAACATTTTGTTCCCGTAACAAAGACAATTCTTTGAGGGAATTTTCAAGCTCCAGGACCCTCGGCTCTCCTGGCAGGTGAGGCAATCGCTATAGTATCGGAGTACCCCCTTGATGAGATGCCAAATAGACTGACTTGTCCTCTCATCCCCTAACTGTGGTTCCTTCAGAACAATGCCCAGGCACAGTGATGAGTGGGTGTGGGGAGGAGTCACCTCTCTGACCTCTCTGTGCCTCGATTTAGTCTGCTGTACATTGAGCGCAATAATATTCAGCTCCACCATGGAGAGCTGGGATGCCTAATTAGTGCATGTAAAATGCCCTGAGATTATCAGAGGGTGCCAAATATTATTATTAATAATGCATATTTATGGCTGTTAAACTCTTGCCCAGCTTCATGGTAATTAGCTGCTCTGGTTTATTATTCTGTTTCTCCGTGTACTGCTCCCATTCCAGTCATTTCCTAGCAACGAAGCTCTAGTCATACATAAGTCGTGCTCCAGTTCCAGTTCTAGTAATATTGAGCCCAGATACTAACGTCTTTACTTAGGCAACGCTCCCATTAAAATAGCGGGAGTTTTGACTGAGTGAAAACTCAGTAAGGACCTCAGAATTTGGAAAAATAAAACAAAATATAGTGAACAAGGCTTTGATAGTAAGAACTGTGGCCCAGATCCTCAAAGGTATTTAGGTGCCTAGCTCCTGTTGAAATCAATGGGAATTAGGTGCCTAAGTACCTTTGAGGATGTGAGCCTATAAACCTGATTATCCTCTTGCACTCCTTATACACTATTGCAACCCCATTGACTTCAGTGGAGTGACTGTCTAATTTGCAGTGATGTAAGTGTGAAGAGAATCACATATACACACATATACATATATACATGGCTTAAATTGGTGTAACTCTGAGACATTAATCATAAGACTCTGCCTCTGAAAACATTATTGACCTCAGCGACTGTCGAAGCCCTTGGAATGGGCAAATTGCTGTCTGACAAATGCCAAAGCCAAAGGAGTCTAAGTCAAGGAGCTCAATGTCTCTTAAGAATTTCAGATGAAAACATTAGGCTCTTTTGTGCTGACTGACAGGCTGAATGGAACCAACTTGGGAAACAAAAATTTGCTTGGATTAAGGACAAGCAGCTGAGGAAACAGTTTGACTAAAATCTGCAACGCCCCTTTCGCCTGAAGATTCATGTGACGATTGGATACTAAAAAAATGCAAAACCCGAGAACTGCCAAAAAGACCGTTGTAGGCGAAACCATCAAATCTCAGATAGAAACATTATTATTATTATTATTATTATTAACTAGCCTGAGGACAACTGGGACTGTTACTGAAGTCTGACGCAAGGTGGGTGAGGTAATATCTCTTATTGGACCAACTTCTGTTGGTGAGAGAGACAAGCTTTCGAGAGAGCTCTTCTTCAGGTCTGGGAAACTTACTCAGGCCTGGTCTACATTACAGAGTTCAGTCCACTTAAGGCAGCTTACCTTGACCTAACTCTGTAAGCATCTACACTAAAATGTAGCTCCCACCGGCTTAATAACTCCACCTCCGTGAGAGGCATAGCACTGAGGTCAGTGTAGTTAGGTCGACACAGTGTAGAAACTGTGTTGCTTACATCGACTGTTGCTGCCTTTCAGAAGCTGTCCTACAATGCCCCACACTGACAGTACAATCGGAGCAAGCGCTCCTGATGAGGACGCGCACTACCGACACAAGGAGCGTAGTGTGGACATGCAAAAGCGATTTAATTACTGCAGTGGCTGTACGACGACTTAATGGTTGACTTAATTTTGTAGTGTAGACTTGCCCTCAGAGCATCACTGCATAATACAAGGTGGAACAGATTGTTTAGCATAAGTAGTTAACACATATTTCAAGGAACCATTCAAGGTGAAGTGGCCTGTTAACGCCCCTCTAGTCATAGGGAGGAAAAAATGGGCAGGGGATGGGGGAAGCAGCTGGGGGTGCAGTTGACAGTGTGTTATAGATTGTTGTAATAAGCCATAAATCCAGTCTCTCTATTCAGTCCATGATTTTTTAGTTTCCAGTAAAGTTATGAATTTAAGTTCTCAGGCTCATCTTTTGGAAGTGTGTGAAGGTTTCATTTGAGGATGAGGACTCATAGGTCAGATTTAGAGTGATCCTTTGTGAAAAGTGGTCACCCACGGGTGATGTGGTAAGTTTGCCTTTTATCATTTTCCTGTGTGAGTTCATTCGAGAGTGTGGTGATTATCTGGTTTCACCCACATTGTTGAAACTATGTAAACTCGAAAGCTCGTCTCTCTCTCCCCAACAGAAGCTGGTCCAATAAAAGATATTGCCTCACCCACCCTGTCTCTATAATATCTTGGGACCGACACAGCTACCCCAACACTGCATATTAGTAAAGCCTGTACAGACAACCTTCTCCAGGGCACGAGGCGGCTGATCTCCTCCAGTTGGCCCTGTTAGCTGAATCCCAGTGCTGCCAATTAGTCGGGGAAATGACATGGCAGACTTGAGTGAATCAGCAAGAGTGGGGAGGTGAAGAGGGTGAAAGGGGAAAGCAGCAGACTCTGCAGGGCTGATTAGTGAACCTGTGGCTAATCAAGCAGTTCTTACCCTGGCCAAAGCACCCAATGACTGCTCTACATCCCTTCAAACGGACCAGGGAGCTGTTTCCTTCTATGGGGTCAAATTTCCCTGATTAGATGCCAAATACCAGCAATAAGCCCAGTAATGGCAGGGAGAGACAGCATCTGCTCTATCTGCCTTTAAATCTTTGCCTTCATAATTACTCTGACTTGTAAAGATACTGGCCTTAAGTTTAACTTTGGAATCAGCAAAAAAACAGCCGTTTTCCATTTGCAGGCAGGCACAATGAGTGATTGGAATAGGTATAAAAATCACTTTCTGCTTTATGATGTGTGGATTAATGAAAGTATTAAACCATTCTAAATTATTTCCACTGTAGCTTGAAAGAAATAAAACCTCACCATCTTAAATTACAGAGATTTAAAACTTCGCAAGCTCATCAAAAGTAAATGGGCAACAAAGAGGGGCAAGTTTATAACCACTTATGGATCACCTTAATTTTTTCAAACATTCATCATTTTTTCTGGTTCATTTCTATTAGTGTTTCCCATGAGCTTTGAGAAATGCATTAATTTCTCCAGAAAAGAAGAGTAAATATGGGTCAGGCTAATATGCTTTTATGGGGCGTGTTAGGATTTTCCTATTTTATAAGCATTTTACGCTGTTAATTTTATATCACTTACGTTGTTGTCTTTATTGCTTGTGTCTCCCAGACTCAAAAAGCATTATTTACTACATTCAGAGATTGAAGCTGGAGCTGAAATAACTTGGTTAGAGCTAGGTGCAAGATAGAGTGATATGGTGATGGTTTGTGTGAGTGTCAAGCTGTGTTTGTGCATGCATGGATGTATTTGTGTATGTGTTTTTCATAGGAGGCTGTGGTTGGTGTAGTTTGTATTTATTTGTGAATGAGTATGTGCTTTCACGTGACGGTGTGTTCATGTCCATGTGAGGGTGTGCTTATCTGTGCGTGAAGGGGTGTGTGTGTGTGTGAGGGTTTGTTTGTGCATGAATGTATCCATGTCTGTGTATTTGTAGATTAATTTTGTGTGCATTTGTGCATGAGTGTGTCTGTCCATGTGATGGGCTGTTTCTTTGTGTGGTGAAGGTTTGAGTATTTGTGCATAGTTGTATGTATTTTTGTGTGAGACTGTTTCCTTGTGCATATGAAAGTCTGGTAGAGGTCTGCATCGTAAAATTCAAGTAAAAGCAGATCCTGGATTTTTTTCCACACAGGAAGACCTTTGGTAAAAAGAAATAGATGGTGCTATTTATCCAAGAGCTCTTAATTTGACCCCTGATGGTTAAATGTTCCTCTTGCCCCAGAGAGCTCTGCCATACACAGGCAATGGTCTGCTCACAAAACAAGTTTGATTAACTTCCCCTCCATATACTTTTGTTTTCACCTCTGTATGCACTTCTGTGTACTGGGTGGGAGGTAGGCAGGCAGCCTTCCCCTCCCAGTACTTGGAGATGGGTTTTTTCAATCATGGTACTGCTATTGGCCACCTGTTTCACCATGCAATTCACCATCTCCTGTCACTCAATTGCCAGAAATAGTCTCCAGGGTTCAGAGCTTTTCTGGACTGCTATCCTGATTAGAGTTGGGCCTAAACCAACCCCCGTCCCCCAGACTTTCCTAACATTTGGATCTTGAAACTGACTTTGCAGCTTGATTCCATCAGTTGTCCTGATGTAGCAATGCAAAATCATCCTGATGATGAGGTGTCCGCGCCTAGCAACAGAATATGATGAAATTGTGACATTCAGGTCCATGAAACCCAGAATGTTTGCATTTTAGTTGATCAAACTCATACACAGTGGGTTTGAACTGATTCATATTCTCTTCAGACCATTCACCCAGCTCTAATCAATAGTTCAGATGTCAGCTCAGCAGTAATGGCAAACACTGTCTATTAACTGGCATATAACCTCATTCCCCACCCAGCACTCGCCAGGCAACATCTTTTTACAAAAACTTGTTAGCTATGATGTTCCCATCACTGCTGCAATACATGTGAAGGGCTTTGCCAAGCTCTATTGACACTTCATAATGCTCCACATGGATATATTGAGTGCTCCCCTATGGCAGCTGCTTTTGGGTAGGCATTTATTTCATTAATGTCTCTTAGCACCATATGAGTGCTGAAGCACAAAGGCAGACCTACTGAGGTCAGCAAAATCCCACTGTGGTATTAGTTGATGCGCTGTGCAATCTTGATAATAGAACAACAGAGAAGCTAGGGCCGGCTTGTATATCACAGGGTGAACAGACTCTGGTTTCATCCCTGCTCACTCTGGTACATCCACCCCCATCATTTCAGAGGCAAATCCCTTTTTAAAAAATCACAATGGAGTGGATGGAATGTGTAATAAAGGGCCAGTCAGCAATAGATATGAAACACCATTTTCCTACCGGTCTAATTGATGCTTGTGCTGTAGTTTAGAATTTAAAAAGATACTTTTTAACTGCTTAAAAATGATTTTTATAGTCATTTTAAAATATTTGTAAATGATATATGACAGAGAGGGACGTACACGATTAACTTAGTGGGAGTAGTATTTGGACAACTGCGTCAGTCTGAGTTTACCGTTGAGTAAGGTCATCCAGACAATGTAGCATTGCAGGGAGGTGGGGTGGCAAATGGGTCAGCTGTATGCAGACATCGGTGCACCAGCCTCAGACTGGGCCAAGGAGTATGGATAAGGGAGCATGGTATCTGTGACTAAAGGTGGTTGAAAAATAGTTTTTTCCATGGAAAATTTTGAGATAAACTGAACTGAACAAAAACTAAAATATTTTGGCCAAAAACTGAAATATTTCTATTGGTGAAAATTGTCCGCTTTTGATTTATGGAAAAACCGAATACCTTAGTTAGGTTGATTCATGCTCTTATTCTTCACTCTGATACACCACTTTCTATCCTTTTAGTGAAGGAAGGGGTGTGTCATGGGAGTCCCTGGCCATGGTGCATCATGGGAGTTGTAGTCTGGCCAGACAACCTGACCCATAGAGGAGAATGGAAGCATGAGGCACCCAAACTATCAGCACCATAAGGTACCACAACACCATTGCTGAATCAAAATATTTCAGTTCTGGGGCATTTGCCTTTCCCATGAAATACTGAAATCAACAGCAGACACTTGTCACAAAAAAATTCATTAAGTCAAACCCCCAATATTCTGTTGAACGGTTTTGCTGGAAATTTTTTGAGCATCCATGTCCACGACTCTGCAGATCGAGTGCTCAACCTGTACAGAGGGTGTGGAGCGGCAGCACCTGCTATGTCACCGAATTAAATTCATAGGCAGCAGGTTTAAAACAAATAAAAGGAAGTTCTTCACACAACGCACAATTAATCCATGGAACTCTTTAACAGAGGATGCCAGGAAGACCAAGACTATAACTGGGTTCAAAAAAGAAATAGATACATTCACAGAGAATAGGTCCATCAATAGTTGTTAGCCAGGATAGGGAGGGATGGTGTCCCTAGCCTCTGCTTGCCAGAGGCTGGGATTGGGCAACAGGGGATGGATCACTTGATGATTACCTGTTCTGTTCATTCCCTCTCGGGCACCTGGTATTGGCCACTGTCGGAAGACAGGAACTGGGCTAGATGGACCTTTGGTCTGACCCAGTATGTCCATTCTTATGTTCTTATCTGCTGAAGTACCAGCCATGGAGAGCTATGCCGAAACCTTGTTTCCTACCTAGAGGATATGGTATGAATTCCTTCCCTACAAGTCCCTAAATAGCACCCTGAACAAAGCCTGATATAGGAGAACTTATTCTCCCTCTGCAAGCTGGGTAGATATAATGTATTTATGATTGTCAGGGGCAGACCAGAATAAAAGTTGCCAAACTGTGGTGAAAGGAACTGCTCCCAAAATTAGGGTAAAAACAGTCACCCAAGGACTTGATCAAAGCACATAATGTTTAAAACCTGTGGTCAGTCACCTTAGTCTGCGTCGGGCAACACTCTCGCTTCACATTATTTTAGCATATTACTAATGTCGTTGAAGCAGGGAATAATGGAATAAGGTGCATTATTTCATGTAAGGCCAGGTCCCTGGGAGTAGAAGAAGCTTGCTCCTCACAGATATTACAGTGGGGAGGAGTGGGGAAACATTTTAAGTGTCACAACAATCCGTGCTCTCCTGGGAGGGGCAGGCAATCTTGTTCCAGACCTCGCAACATTACTTGACAGCCTATCCAAGTCAGACAGGAATCAGTAGTCTCCTTATTCATGCAGCAACCAATTTTATGGCCCATTATATAACTCCATGTATTCAATCCTATTCAGCCATACTTTATGTAGATGCGCTTTACTGTACATTGGTCAGTAATTTTTTCCTTAGCTCTCCACTTTGGACTACAGTAATCTGTCATGAGTTTATAGCAGCACCTCTTCTCTGCCAGAATAGAGTCTGCAGTGTATATATATGTAATCTGTCTGTAATTTGCTTGGGACTGATAATGAACCTTTTATATGTGCTACTCTATGACCAAGATAAAATAGTTTATAAGGCTAAGCCAGTTTCTTCTGAGTCAACTTATTCTGTGACAGTGACATCCACATTTGGCTCAACTGAGGGCCATGTTGACAAGTTGCCAGGTGTCTGGAGGCTGCACATAGTATGGATAAGTGGGAGCAGGTAAATGCTAGTCTCATTTTTGAAAGTGGAAGGTACCCCACAGAGACTACCGCTCCCAGAGTGCAGTGCTCCATCTTGATCTGACTGGAAGAATAGAAACATGGTCCACATCACATAAGGGAAGCTGTAGGCCATGGCATGATGGGCTCTGTAGTCTCCATGGCCCATGTATACAACGTCATATTAGGCCTAATCCCAAAACCACTTAAGTCAATGGAAAGACTCTTTCTGAACTGAATGGGCTTTGAATCAGGTCCACAGTCAATAGACAAAATATTAGGCTCTGAATGCCCTCCTAGGGAAGTTGAACGGTTGTTCAACAGGAGTTGAAGGTGCTGAACAGGAGTTGAAGGTGCTGAACGTCTGATTCTGCTGGAGGATCAAGGCCTCATCTCTTATTAGAGATGGTATGAAGAGCACATTGCATGTCAAGATTTGAAACTGAGACAAATGCCTGCTGTGTAGCTTGAATCAGAACTGAGGGCCAAACTTCACTGCAATTTAGGGGTACTTGGATCAGAAGGGTTTGGTTCAAGCCCACCTCTAGTTCTCAGGGTTATTATAGTCTGTTTAGCAATCCAATGTTATTTCTGTTCTGTCTTCCTAATGGCCATTTATTACTAGGGTTCCTACTGGGGAAGTGAAAAAACTCCAGTTTGGGATTCACCGATGACTGTCATAGGTCAGTGGTAATCAGCTTGGGAGACATACACTAGTGTCATGAGGTAGAAGACATGCTTCTTCATTTATTGAGGTTAACTTGTGAAATTAAGTTAATTTGCAGTTTATAGCCCTTGACCATTATGAATCGCCCTGCGCAGAAAAATTCAGGATAATAAGCATGGCTTTGCCTGAATGTAAATCATTTGTTCTTTTCACCTTTCTCTAGCATGTCAGCAGGCCTTCTGCTTGTATGGGCACTGTAGGTAAAACACATCCCTGTCCAGAGGTCCCATAAAAGACCTATGAAAATCTCTTTAGTCCCACTTAAATCCTCAAAATAAGGCTTCATACGCATAAGCCTAATGTTGTGTTCCCAAGCACCCTGCTGAGTCGCTAGTCTGCCAGTTTCTGCATCACACAGATAAAAACAGTGGAAATGTAGGGGCTGACATGGCCCGTTGGAGGAGCAAGGGATTTTGTTACATCACCGGTTTCTTTGACACTTTGACAGGTCACTTAGTCACCCATGCGGATGTATGTAATTACTCCCAGGAAGTGATTGCCAAAGTTCTCGGTATTGATATTCACTCTGGAATTCTGCTGGGCTTTTTCTTTTTCTATATATTATTCCCCCAGTGATTTCAGTTGACTCATCAGCCTTGCACAATTAGTGCTCTAAGAGGGATGACTTGGAATCGCTAATGTGAAGAAGGCTCACCTCTGAGCATACAGAGTGGGGGAAGACGTCTTTTTGACAGACTTTGGGAGAGAGTCTACCCTCCTGCTCTGGCCCCTATATGCCAGCCTCATGGTGAAAAGGGGCCGTATTGGTGGCACAACCTGTCAGGGGAGAATTAGCAAAGAGAAAGCACTCTGCAGGTGTATCTCACAGGTCCCTCTCTGTGCCCCTCTCACTGAGAATATGAGTCTGCTATAGCCCCAGCTGGAGAACTTTAGCTTAAACTGTAGCAGCTCACACTTTTAGCTCTGGAGGTCCCTGGCTGCCATCCCAAAGATGGCGGCCATCAGGAAGATCAACAGAAATGGTCCTATGCTGTCCACTTTATAAGCCCCAAGTGCAGAGGAGAAAGGAGGGGGCAGACGGAGGGTAGCAGGAGGCGGGCTTCTAGTGCTCAGCACTACAGGGATTCTGGGTTGGGCTGGAAATCATAGGAAACCCTCAGGCAGATACCTTAAGTTAGAGTACCAACTGACTTCTAAATGTTCACAAAGAGTATTGGACCTAACAGCAGCACAGATCCACTCGGTGCTTTCCAAAACCCTTCAAGCACACAAGGCTTGTTGCTAGCCTTCATTCAGAGCCCATTTCCTTCATCTTTACTCTAAGACACACCTTGCGCTTCGTGACGCAGCAGCTACTTGGTGAAATTCTAAGGCCCGTGACATGCAAGACGTCAGTCTAGATGAGCCTAGTGGTCCCTTCTGACTTTAAAACCTATGATTCTATAATCCCACTAAAATTCATCCAGGAACCTTAGAGCCAACTAATAGGGGTGAATTTAATAAAGAGCTGGATAATCAAACACCCTGTCTCAGGTCATAGGCTGGTTGATACCACCATGTAGATCCTTGCTGAAATAGCCAGGTGATTTACTGGATTTTCTTGGAAGCATCAGGCCTTGTTCATTGCCATAGGCAGGATAGCAGAATAAATGGACCAATAGTTTGATACGATAAAGTGCACGGTATGCTCCAGTATTCCAGGCCGGAGATGGCTTTGCGGACTTAAGATAGAGATGGTGGTTGCTGCTGCTAATTATCTGAATGTATTTAATACAGCGTGACGTGAAGCTCTTTTGTTTTTTAACCATGGAGAATGAAATCACAGTATGTGTCCTGGAGATGCGGACATTGCAAAAGGTGGGCATCAGTTAAAAAGAAAAGTCCCTTTGTCACTAAATCTGAGGTTCGAGCATGGTTTGAGATAAAATCCTGCAAGGTGCCAGGTTCCTCTGGATAAGGGTGCTGAACACCTCTTGCTAGACATTAGGTCTCATTGGGCTTCAATGGAAGTTGAGGTTACTCACTACCTCTCTTGGCTTGTAAGTGCTTTTTATAAAGAAGTTTGGCATATGGAAATGTGTCTGAGACAGTTGCAGATTGAGCACTCACTGGCGCGGCGCCTCCTGCTGGCTGTCCAGGAATTAGCTCAATTCCAGCATGGAGCGCCCCTTGCTGGCCTGTATCTCTCCTACTTCAGGCCCTCCTGGACCCCGGTGCCCCTTACCTTGGGGTTCTGCCCCATGGCAGTCCCCACACTCTGGGTCTCCCTTCCCAGGGGAACACGCAACCCTCTATACCCACCTTGCCTCAGTGGCTACTGCCAGCCGTCATCTAGCCCGCTTTCTCTGGGGCAAACTGCAATCTGTAATTACCACTCATCACTGGCAAGGGGGTTGGACCAGCTGCCTTTCCCTGCTGCCCCAGTATCTCCCTAGGCCTTTACCAAGGCCTCAGCCTGGGGAGTTACTAGGCTGGAGCTCCCCAGCTCCTCTTGCCCTTCCCCAGCGCTGCTCTGCTTGAGGTACTCTGTGCACCCAGGCAGCTAGGCCCTTCTCATTCCAAGGCTGGAGTGAGAGTCTGTGACCCAGCTCCTCTCTTAGCCCTTATATCATGGCCAGGTTTAGCCTGATTTGGCATGGCCACAGCTGTGACTGCCTCCCCCATCAGCCTTTAACCTTTCCCTAGGAGCCAGGTAACTGCCCCGCTACAGAGACCTACCGTCAGTCTCATAATGAAACAGCAATTGTTCCTGATTGAAACTCCCACTCCAAACCCACATCTCAACCTTTTAGTGCTGGTTGAAAGATTGATTGGTGTGACACGTTGTGGTGCTCCCTGTCAGCTGGACCACCGAACTGATAACGGTAAAATCAGGCACCGTGCTGAGATGCAAGCGGCTCTGACGTGTTTTTAATTGAGGCCACCGTAATTGCTTTTCAGGGGCAGAATTAAGATCTGCTGGCTGGCAGCAAGCTCTTCCGGAGATTGCAGAGGTTCCACAGCACATTATGGGACTGGAGGGATACAATTTTTTTTAAAAGTCTGTTTGTGCAACGGTTGCAGCCGTGACAACTGGGTCATGTCATGGGCTCTGCTCTCAGTAACTAGGGCCAAGGTTTTCAAAAGCATCTAGTGATTTTGCGGACCGCCATTTTTGTTTGCCCAACTGCAGGGACCTTGTTTTCAGAGGGTGGGTGCTCAACAACTTCTAGAAATCAGGTCTCTTTAAGGTGTCTCATGCTGGGCAGCCAGAAACTCAGGTGCCAAAAATCACTAGTATCTTAAAAAACAAAATAAAAAAAAATCTTGGCTTTAGATCCATGTGATTTTAAGAGCACGTATACCAGTGCTTAAACTTAAGCATGTGCTTTGTTTAATTGGGCTCCCGAGTGCACATTTTGACTCTTCAACTCACATAGCATATTTCAGCTCTGAAAGTCTGATTTCCCTAAGGCATTAGCTTCCCCGAATTTTCTTTGGAAGATGCATTAAAGGTTGTAAAATATTTGGGGCCTGATCCAAAGCCCATCTAAGTCAATGGGAGTCTTTCCATTGACTTCAGTGGACTTTGGATCAAGCCCTTGGAGATCTTTGCATAGAAGGTGCTATGTAAGTGGAAAACACTTTATTATTACTTATTATAGTGTCACCGTGCCTCCGTGGGTCACAACTGAGAATGCCAATTTCAGGACAAACTGCTGAGGAATACGGCAGACACACCCCAAAACTGGTGATTATTCTCTCATAAGCTATACCAAACCAGCAACAAAAGTAAACTTCTGTTTCACCACACTGGCTAACAGGAATTCAGAAAAGCAGTTTCCTTGGGCACTCCAGTTCTGGATTCAACACCCAGATACTAGACTTAAAGATGAGTGGTTATTTAAAACCAATTTCATCAAAACAAAAGGGTTCTTCTGATCCCAAAGGACCAGCCACATACTCAGGTCAATATATAACTCAGATCTTACCCACTAATCCTGCTGTTGCCAATCCTTTAGTATCGAAAATCTAAAGGTTTATTTATAAAAAGAAAAGAAAGATGAGAGTTAAAATTGGCTAAAGGAATCAAATACATACAATAATTGCAAAGTTCTTCGTTCAGGCTTATAGATTCATAGATTCTAGGACTGGAAGGGACCTCGAGAGGTCATCGAGTCCAGTCCCCTGCCCGCATGGCAGGACCAAATACTGTCTAGACCATCCCTGATAGACATTTATCTAACCTACTCTTAAATATCCCCAGAAATGGAGATTCCACAACCTCCCTAGGCAATTTATTCCAGTGTTTAACCACCCTGACAGTTAGGAACTTTTTCCTAATGTCCAACCTAGACCTCCCTTGCTGCAGTTTAAACCCATTGCTTCTTGTTCTATCCTTAGAGGCTAAGGTGAACAAGTTTTCTCCCTCCTCCTTATGACACCCTTTTAAATACCTGAAAACTGCTATCATGTCCCCTCTCAGTCTTCTCTTTTCCAAACTAAACAAACCCAATTCTTTCAGCCTTCCTTCATAGGTCATGTTCTCAAGACCTTTAATCATTCTTGTTGCTCTTCTCTGGACCCTCTCCAATTTCTCCACATCTTTCTTGAAATGCGGTGCCCAGAACTGGACACAATACTCCAGCTGAGGCCTAACCAGAGCAGAGTAGAGCGGAAGAATGACTTCGTGTCTTGTAGCAGTGATGGAATAAACTGCTGGCTTGATAAGTCTCTGGTTGCTTCCAAATCACTGGAGGGACCTCGGTCTCTTGGTTAGAATGCTCCCTTTAGTACAAGTTCATAGTCCAGAGGTTTGAGCAGGAAAGAGGCAAAGTGGAGGTGTTTCCAGGGCCTTTTATGGCTTCTGCCAATTGAAGGGAAACCCATTGTTTTCACTGTAGAAAATTACAGGTAACCGTAACAAGATGGTGTTTGGAGTCATATAGGTAAGTCACATGTACATGCATGATTTCGCTTAGTCATAGCAGAGGCCATCACAGGAAAGTCCATTAAGTGTAGATAGGCGTCTTCCATGGTCCATTGTGAGTTAAGTGTTCCTTGAATAGTCCCTTCAACATGTGCAGGCTAAATACTTTGTTGGTGTTACCACATGTGCAAACATTTGAAATACAGGTATAGAGCCACTACTCATAACAAAAATGATACATGCATAGAAATAGCATAATCATATGCAGCAAATCTTCACCTTCCCATAGACACCTTACTTGACATACTTTGCACAAGATTTGTTGCATTTATACAACAGTGGTAGCAACAATGACCTACATGGTCATATTTTAATCCGATAACGTCACATAGTCCCACTGTTGTTGTGAGAGCCCCCGCCCCATGCAGGGAGAGTAGAATGTCAGCTCTGAGGACAGAATTATGACCTTTTGGCCAATGTGCCATGCACAGTGTGTGCTACATCTGTGCTCTTCCATTGCTGGACCAACAGGAAAAAGCCATCCTTACAACGCACTCCCGTGTGAAAAGGCAGAAGGATATTTATTGTGGTTCACTGAAGAACACTTCTTTGGAAAGTTACAAAGGTTGTGCTGAGGTGGTCACATACACTGTTGACCTGACTGCTGAGAAGGAACCGGGTCACATGGGTTAAGCTCAGTGTGATCGCCTGTTGAAATGGCAGGGGAAATTGGTGCAGCTCTCATGAGATGCTCAGCAGCATTTCGGTGGCTGGAGCTGTAGTTCTGATAAGTACTTGTAGACTGGGTGCAGTGAACTGAGGCAACTTCTCAACCCACTGATTAAATGGAGTTCTTGCTGCTCCCATTTCAAGGTGATTGAAACAGTAATATCTATAGGGCAATATTTAAAAAAAAATCACTAGCCAGAACATGGTATTAAGTGGGGGAAAACATACACACACAAAGCCCACAGAAAATGAATTGTCCAGACCTGGGGATCTCAAAGGACTTGACAAACATGAATCAATCTTCGCAGCATCCCTGTGAGATTGATAATTATCCCCATTTTACAGATAGGGAAGTTAAGTCCTAGAAGGATCATGGTTCTTGCCTAAGACTTCCAGCAGACTTGGAAACTGAACCCAGGCGTCCTGTTCAGACACAAAATAATTGCCCTTCCAGCTCCTTTGTGAGATGTGTGAGATTACCAAAATCAGCTACACCCCTCGAAATAATTAGTTCCGATCCATCTGTTCTTGGCGTGGACTGTAGCGATGCACCCCGGAGCTGAACACTAAGGAACATTGTGACATTGTGGATTTAGAAATCTGAGAGCCAGATCCTCTGCTGGTGTAAATTGGTGTAGCTCCACTGACTTCAGTAACTCCATGCCAGTTGAGGATGGAAATCTGAATTTTGTGGCTGTTTCTAATTTACTTCACCACTATGATTTTTAAATGCCTATTTGTCTGGGCCATACCTCAAACTGAGAAATGGGTTATTAACACGGCTCATTGCTTGGATACCAGGGATTTGTATACATTGCATGCAGGATTGCTGTCTCCCTAGAATCGATCCATAGAAACTCATCTTGAGGATGCGGTTTTCAGAGTTTTCTGAATTAGATGCTGCTTGTTCCGAGCTCCCTCCCCAGCACCCTACTTCTTCTGATCTTCCTAGCTCCTGCAAGATCAAGAAGCTCGATTAGCCAGGAGGAAGCATGCCTGTAAACTCTTCCAGCTGACTTGCTGTCTAAAGAACACTCGCAGCACTCAACGCTCGAGTTGATTAAAGTAATCACAGGCAGGTGTGTTCTAGAGGATGTCAACAAAAAAGAATCAGTTTCCTTGACTTCAAAAAACTCTCCCTGAAGCTGCCATGCAGGTATCTAGGGACATTGGCATCTTAGGTATTTGAATAATTGTTGCATACAAGCTAGAAGTACGGTGTCACCCCAGTACTCTCTCCTCTGCCACCTTTTGAGTGGACAGCGGTACCAGATCCTACCCCAGAGCCTGGGTTCTCCTTCTCATCACCTCACTGGCTACAATGTACTCTGCTTTCCAACCAGCTTGGATTGATTCTCTTCTTGCACCCTTATAAATCCAGGGCTTGATCTTAGGCCCTGCTTTGCTCTCTTTTTCCCAGTGCTGTGGCACCATAGGAGCAGAAAGCATCCATGTCTCTCCAGCTTGGGGTTCCTCTGACATGGGGAACCCCCATCTGGTGTAAAGCTGGCATTGCTGGTTCCTATACCACTGACTCACAGCTCCAGGCATAGATGGCGTCTCAGGGGTGGGAAGGGACCATTGTGGGAATGTGCTGCCCTCCGTCAATAAGATACATTGTGGACCCAACCAACCTGCTATGTGACCTTGAACAAATCACACCCCCTCTCTGTGTCTCTGTTGTCCCACCTACCGCTTGTCTGTCCTGTACATATGTTATGCTCATACAAAGCACATGGGATCTTTATAGAGGAAGGTAAATACACAGCATTTATTGAGAATACCACAGTTAGCATATGCTTTTCAGTCTCTCTCTCACACACACACACACACAGTCCTGCCAGTGATGTTTATAGTTACCAGTCCAAAGTCTGGATCAATCTAGTGGCCAGTCAGATTGGTCGCAGAGGGGAGCGGGGCTCTATCGGTCGCGATCCGATGCTCCTGGAGTGTGGCAAGACGAACCCAAAGTCCCATGGCAGAGCACCCTGTTCTTATAGGGTTTTTTCTCTGTTGAAGCCTATGGATTTTGCTGTGTCAGTTTGTGACCCGTTACTTCTTAATTGGTGTAAACATTTCAATACACCTCGAGAGGGTCATCCTGTCCTTTGTTCCGATTTAATCAATTGTCCTTAGGGGTGCCAGCCTTCACCTCAGGGTTGTCAATCTGCCCTTCATTATGGATTGTGTTGATGATTCTTTGATGTCCTTTAAGTCTCTTCACTCCTTCTTCCTTGACTCTGGCTATAACAATGGCCTTCACACCTTATCTTTTCCTGATGCATGCATTCCTCATTCACGCAAACAGATTGAGAATACAAATAGTAGTATTTTATAGAGAGCAAAAAGGCATTGCAAATGAAACCTTGCTAAGTTTTACAATCAATAACCAAGACAATTTACATTGAGACTCAGGCCTTCAATGTTCCTCTAATCTACTTAACATAGACACAATAGAGAATCCTGTCTCTTACTTACTAAAACCTTAAAACAAAGAAATGTATATTTAACTAGAGTGCCTATATTGTAATACATATAGGAAACCATAGTAGACATTATAACTTATCCTAAAACGAAAGGGTGACCATAATCAGTCATAAGGATTGTTCTGGTCGGTCATTCCTTCCTGCTATTCAAAAAGGGTGGCTGACAGGCTGAAATCAAATCATACATTAATTCTCATAGTACATTATAAAAATCCAGCTCCTACACATAGACAATAAGCTCTTCAAAGCAGTTTCTTATTATATGCACATAGCACAATGGGGCCCTGATCTAGGCTGGGCGTCTAGGTGCTACTACAATAATAATAGCAATAATGAATAAAATCAAAATAAGTTATTTTTGTGATCACTAGATCTGTATATTTACAATACAATAATTATTTGTATTATCACCACATCACCAAGGTTTGACTCTTTACACAATATTTTTAATTTTGGAATCTGAGGATCATGACTAGATCTTGGTAACAAAAGACAAAATACATTTTTTCCCCCTTCTAACTTTGTGGAAGGTTGCCAGCTGCTGATGTTATCCTCTCCTTCTTCCCACAATGAAATGGATAAATTCTACTGTAATTTTTACAGTTGGAGCTGTATGCACAGGAATATTAGATTACAGGGAGAGTTGTGATGAAAAATGTCTCAAATGAGCTAATTTTACGTTCTTGAAAGACTACCTTCTATTCTATTATTATATTACAATGCCATTATATAAATCAATGGTGTGGCCTCATCTGGAGGGCTGTGTGCGGTGCTAGTCACCATATTCAGAAAGGATATTGCAGAATTAGAGGGGGTTCAGAGAACGGTGATGAGAATTGTCAAGGGCCTAGAAAAATTCTCATATGAACAGATTAAAAAGACTGGTATTGTTTACCTTAGAAAGGAGATGATAAGAGGGACCATGATAAATGTCTATAGACTAATGAATGGTCCAAGAGAAAGTAGTCCAGGAGCTTCTATTCTCCCTACCTCATAACACGAGAACAAGGGGACATTCAATGAAATTCAAAGCTGTCAGATTCAAACCTGATACAAGGAAATTCTGTTTTTCACACAATGTGCAATTAGACTGTGGACTCTCTGCCACAAGATGTTGTTGAGGCCAAGAATTTTAGCAAGATTTCAAAAAGGAAATTGGGCATTTCTCTGGATACCATGAATATCCAGAATTATCATCATTAACAGTGATAAACATTTCTGTAGCGATACTAAACCTTGTGTTTCAGGGCTGTTGATAATCACCAGTTGATAATTTGTCAATAATCGATAACCAGTTAATCAGTAGCCAATAATTTAGTAGGAATTTTAACTGGGATATGTTTAGTGAGTGGTGTTCTCTCCCGCTGTGATTGGATTAATCAATCAAATACTAAAGACTATACACAGAGGAGTTTACCATTACCAATAGGTGTGGAAGACTTTCCCAGTAGTTTCTGATAGCCTGTGTCCAGTCTGCCCATGGTCTTACTTCCCCTGTGATTTAGGGGCAATGATACCCTGGTTATGTTTATTGTGTATCATTCTGGTCCTTATCTGCTTCCTCAAATTGGTGTACACTTCTCCATATCTTAGGGCTTGTCTACACTGGATCAGCTGTGCCTCTCTAGCACTTAGTGAAGATGCTACCTACACTGAGAGGAGAGCTTCTCCCATCAGCATAGGTACTCCACCTCCCTGAGAGGCCGTAGTGATGTTAATGGCAGAATCCCTCCTGTCAACACAGCACTGTCTACACCAGGAGTTAGGGTGGCATAAAGGGACTCGAGGATTGGGGTACACATAGTGTTAACCTGCAAGACAGAGTTAGGGCTGGCATAGCCCAGAGGAGAGTGGTCGAATGGCTGAAAGGCTGGTGGCGTTAGGGAACTAACACCCAGCTGGCACAAGTAACAAGGGGATCCTCAGTCCTGGGGGTGCCTCTGAGAGCTGGCACAATTGCATCTTAAATATAGTAGATAACTGGAGGCAAAGATCCTTAGCAGCATCATGAAAAATTGGAAGGACCTCAATTGCTTGGCCTTTAAAACTGAATCAATTCATGTCAGAAACTAGCATACCCTAGGAAGAGCTGGAAAGGTCATGGTATGTGTGTATTTATACACACAAACACATACATGCTTTTGGGTATACATTCAAACAAATAGTATTAACATTAGCCACATTAAGTTCCATCCCATTTTACTATTAATAATTCTGGGTCTGGCTTTCAGAGGTGCTAAGCATCCAAAATTCTACCTGCCCTCAATAAAGCTGGAGGTGCTCCACAATGGTGTATCTCCGCCAAAGTCAATGGAGCTACTCTGGAATTACAACGGTGTAGCTGGGGACAGGATTTAACCCTCACTTAGTACCTTTCTTCTGGAAGGATCCCCAAATACCACCCAACTCAGTAAAAGTGCCAAGTATCTATCAGGCCATTTGTTTCCCCCAGGACCCCAAATACCCCCCCCTCCCGCCCCCTGCTGTGAAGCTGCTGGGTTCTGAGCACTTATGAAAATTTAAGCATTTCATGGGAAGTGAGTCTATGGAAGCTGAGTGCTTTGGAAAATCCAGTTAGGGCAATTTTGTGGGCACATTCTTTAGGCTCCAATTCAGCAAGGAACATAAACATGCACTTAATTTCAAGCACATGAGTAATCCCATACATATTTAGCAAAGCACTTAAACACGTGCTTAACTTTAATACCATACCTAAATCCCACTGATTCCAATCCACTTCAGTGGTATTGAAGGCATGGGAGAAATCATATGTATATTCAGCAAGCACTTAAACACATGCTCAGCTTTAAGTATGTGCGTAAAACCCATTGAAATGGATTGAAGTCAATGGATCTTAGTTTTAAGCAAGTGCCTAAACATGTGCTTAAGTGTCTTGCTGAATAAAGCTGCGATTACTCATGTTTAAATAAAGCACACTCTTAAGTGCTTTGAGTGAGGGTGTCAAGGCTGATTCCCCACTCTGGCACTCCGAGTGCAGAAGGTGGGGGCCTGCAAGGATTTTAAAAGTTAATACTGGACACATCAGGCTTGTATTAAATGTCCAAGGTTACACTTCTCTCTGACTTTGGATGGGTAGATGTTGCCACCATCCAAGTGCAAAAAAACCCTTAGAAACCAGAAAGACACACTTGGGAATTCCTTCCTGTGGGGTACCCTCAAGCCCTTTCACACACCCCCTCCAGGGAAGAGTTGAGAAAGAAAAACAAAGGAAATCAGCTGTTGCCACCAGCTAATTAAACAACATGTGCACAAACCTCTTAAGACACCAAAAACCTAATCCTGTTCTTAAAAAAGGTAAATTTTATTAAAAACAAAAAGAAAGAAAATACATCTGGAACTTAGGCTTTTGCCAAAGTTAAAGAACCCACTTACAAAAATTAAGCATCAAGAATAACCTTCTTAAAATCCAGCTTAAAGGTTACAAGCAAAACAAAAACATTTGGAGTCAGCACAGAGGAGTCCACAAGCCAATAAGAAATAAACAGAAATAAAACTAATCGCGTCTTCCTAGACATTCCCTAATTTACTTACATATCTGGGGTTTCAGATAAGCAATCTCTAGGTATGATCTGTTGGTTTTTCATACCTGGCTTTCAGCTTCTCATAACTGCTCCCTGTTCCCCTCTTTCCCGGAGAGCCACAACACACAGACAAAAGGAAGTTTTTTCCCAATTTTAAAAAAGTTCTAGCCTTCCCATTGTCTCTTTTGGTCAGGTGCCCACTCCTTTCCTTTTATCTGTGGGTTTGTTAACCCTTTACAGGTAAAGCAAGTAGAAAACAACCACCAAAAGGGATTCCATAGCCAGCTGGCTGGCTGGGTGTCCACAAAAGGGAGCTACCCCCCTCTCGTTTATCACAGAGGTCCATAGTGTTTAGCTGACTAAGGACTTGCTAAGATGCAAAGCTGCAGGAGTGTAATTAAGGTGTGATTTTAAACTATTTTAGTTAAACCAGTTCCAAAAGCTGTGTAGACAGTTTTCAGTTTAAATCAGGCTTATTCTTAAACTGAAATATGACTACTCTCAAAACATTGGTGTTACTAAATCAGATCAAAACTGATTTAAATTGAAGCTGGAAGTGGATTCCAAACAAATTCTGGATGGAAATAAAATAACAGTGAGAGTAATTAACCATGAGAACAGCTTACCTAGGGTTGTGGTGCATTCTTCATCAGTGGCAATTTTAAAATTAAATCAGCTGTTTTTTTTGTTTTTTTTTTGTTTTTAATGAAAGATCTAGCCTAGTTTAAACAGGAATCATTTTGGGAAAGTTCTTTGGCCTGTGCTGTGTAGGAGGTCAGATTAGATGGTCACAAGGGTCCCTTCTGGCCTTAAAAAACTATGCATAATTTAAATGTTGGTTTAATTGGTGCAATTTTCTCATTTACACAAGCCCAAAGGTGTGTGCACTAATTTAACTAAACCAGTTTATCTAAAATGGTTTAGTTAAATTGGTGCTTGTTTGTGTGTAGACAAGGCCGAAGTGCCTGGTTGGTGGGCTCAGTCAGGTACTTAATGAAACACACCCACAAATATTTGCATTTGCAAAATTGCACCAACACTGAAGAGTGGCCATAAAATGGGGGCTATTTCTGCAAACCAGGCAGGTCGTTGACTATTATGACTTTATTGTTTACGTGAATCATATGTACTTGTGAGTCATCATGATTCTGTTCTTATTTTGTTCCTCTCTCTTCTGCAATTTTTGTGTATTTTTATAAATAAAAAATATCCTCGGTAAAAATCTGTGAATTTATTAATCTTTCCCTGTGTGCTCTGTCACTTAGTAGCTACTGGAAACAGCCTCTAGTTCAAGTTGAGTTACTTTTAGTAAGCCTTTGATTTGGGAAAAAACAAAAAACACCTTTTTTTTTTTATTATTGCCAGGGTGGGATCATCACATGTTTGAAACTCACACACAGATGGTCAATAGTTCATGCAAGCAGGCAACAGACCATGAAAACAAACCTAAGGATTCAGACATTATTATTACAGACCATCTTAGTAATAAAGTCAAGTCCTTTGAGAAATAGTTTACTGCTATTGCTAGCCTTCAGACCTAGTCCAATTTAAGATATAAAAACAAATTGCGTTACCTGGTATTTTGTATACCTATATTGAGATAGGTAGATTAAAATTCCGTTTTACAGACATATATGTGTGTGTGTGTGTGTGTGTGTGTGTGTGTATTCCGTTTTCCTTTCATCTCAGAGAGGTTTGTAAGAAAAAGTAATTTTTATACCCAGATCTGTGTCAGAATTCTGCCCTTTCCCTTTTATTGGTCTTATCAAGTATACACGCTATAAAAATGTACGTAATAAAAAGCAAGTATGTAGCACGTAAAAGGAAACACTAGTCATAGGTAATAAAAGATCTCACCATCCCTGGCTCACTTATTTACTCCATCACTTTGGATTCATTCTTTTTTTAAGCTTCCCCTCTTTTGATGAAAGATTTGGATGAGTGCGTCAATGAGACGTTTAAAATCTCCTTCGTCATTTTGTCTTCTGGTGGGCACAGCGTCTCAGCCCTGTGATTTTGCATTTCTTATAGTACCTTTCATTCTGCAGGATCCCCAGATAGACCCAACGGCCCCATACTACCACTTCTACACAGCCAACCCTTACTCAAAGGAGCAGTTCCACTGAGCTAGTATGAGTAAGGACTACTCATGTGAGTAAGGGTTGAAGGATCAGGCTTTTTTTACTACATGAACAAGAATTACTTCACCGTCACAGGGAAATGCAGCCACTTCTGGTGTGGAACATGATGGCAGTTTAAGAGTGCATAGCAGCACTACACAGTTTAGGACAGTAAGTGAAGACCATCTGTCCTATTGAAAATAGACAGGGAAGTAAGGATAGTGCAATATACTTTTGGATGAAAATATGTATTTGAACTGGACACAAGCTGATATTCATGGTGGAAGTGGGACTTGATAACGCCCTTTTGAGCTCCTTTCTCTGAAGCATTAGGGATGGCTACAGCTGGAGTGGGACAGGTGGGGAGGGACAGGGCTCTGCAGTGACAGGAAGTATTCTGTCTCGCATGCTGGTTGGCTGGTTTTGCTCACATGCTCAGGGTATAACTCATCCCCATATGTGGGATCGGGAAAGAACTTTCCTTCGGGTCAGACTGGCAGTGACCTCGGGGGAGGGGTCTGATGGTAGCAGCCAGATGGGCTGATGTCTTTGGTAGTACCTTCTGCAGAGTCTCAACAGACCGCAAGTTGTGGATGCTGCACTTCTGAAAGGTGAATAGGATGCAGACAGTGTTGGAGAGAAAAAAAAAAGATAGAAATTGCCCTTCTGATGATGATCCAGTCATACACTCTCTGTGCACATGACATTGCAGTTATATCATTAAAGGCTGAAGTACAGCTTGCCCATGGCACTGCAGCCACTCCTAACTGGTGTCTGTGCAAAGTTCTCAAGTTGCACACAAATTAAAATGCGCGGGCTCTTCGTAAAGCAAAAAGGGAAATCACAGAAACCGAAGCTTCCTTTGGTCCGCACAATACATTGGATTTCTCCTGCTGCTCCCTCCATTGCCCCTTCCTTAGCAGAGGGATCTCTGTTTGCACATGGCGTGGGCACCATAAAACGTGTATTTTCAATGGCACCGGAAAAGAGAGAGCTGCGAAGTGCAGAGTGCTGGGGATTGATCTTCAAGCAGGCTCCAAATCCTTCAAAGGGACTCTCCGTGATCTGGGGGTAGATCTATTTGAACCAAGCAGCAACAGGGAGAGAATGGGAAAGTTGCAAGAGAAAAAGGCAGCACTAAAAACATGAAATGCTCCAATCAGTCAGGCACGAGCTTTCTGTGTAACACTTTGACGTTTGCCCATGCCTTTCATCTGAGGATCTCAAAGCACATTGCTGAATTAACCTTTGCAACAGCTCTGTTAGGTCCTTTAGTATTATTATCCCCATTTTCCAAACGGGGGAAACTGAAGCACACAGCGACTATATGACTTGCCACGGTCACATGGGAAGTACATGGTGGGCATGGGACGAAAAGCAAGAGCTCCAGGTATTATACCTCCTTCATGTTGATGATGATGATGATGATGATTTACTTGTTTCTATTATAGTAGCACCCAAGTCCTCAAACAGAGCCCCATTGAGCTCACAGCTATACATGGGATGAAACTTCCCTGTCCTGAAGAATGTATAACCTTAATTGCCCAGCTTTCCTTGCAACATTCGGAAGGCTGGTGTACTCCTTGCTGGGAATCAATAAAGAGAAATTGGACAAATGTTTTGATTTCAGTGTATAAATGGGGATAAGATGCTTCATCGTGATTGTTCTTAATCACATACACCAGGTTTCATAGATTCATAGATCCCAAGGCCAGAAGGGACCCTTGTAATCATCTAGTCTAACCTCCTGTATGACAGAGGCCATACAACGTCCATAAAATAATTCCTGTTTGAACTACTAGAGCAGGTGTTAACAACAAAAACAACAACAAAATCCTGACGTCATATAAAAATTGCCAGCAGTGCACCACGATCTTCGATAAATTGTTCCAGTGGCTAGTAACCCTCATTGTTAAAAATATACACCCTATTTTGAGTCTGAATTTGTCTAGCTTTAACTTCCAACCACTGGATCTTGTTATGCTTTGTTCTGAGCTGATTACCAGATACAGCAGACATGGGGATGGAATTTGGAAAGGATCTTGAGAAGTTGGAAAGGTTTATCTATATCAATGGCTGATCCTTGCCTGGTTCTCCCTGGAGGAAAACAGGTATGTCTTACCCAATGAATTTCCTGAAATGACACCTTTAGCGGAAATTCCTGTTGTGATATGAGAATGAATTAATGTTGGTAGAGAGTACAGAGATCTCTGGGTAAAGAGTGCTATAGAAGAGCAAATTGTTATTACGAAACTGTAATAGAATTACTCTGTTTTGGCTTTGACTGGTCTATTGCAGTGAGTTTCCTCAACACGGAATTCTTTTTGACAGACAAGGTGGGTGAAGTAGTATCTTTTTATTAGGCCAACTTCTCGTGGTGAGAGAGACAACATATAGAATTCTTTCTGACATAGAATTTACCCAGGTGTTTTCAATGTATAATTGAAAATGAGGAAAGTACCTTTATGTTTATAAAACAATCAGTTGATGAATGTTAAGTTTGCTCAACTAGCCAGATCAGCTTAGCCTGTGATTTTTGTCATATCTCATAAACTAATCAAAGTTGGGCCTCGTGAGTACTTGGATGAGAGACCTCCAAGGAAAATCCAAGAGGCGTCAGGAAGAAAGGTTGGGGGAGGAGCGGGTCAGGAAGTAGCATGTATCTTGTTTAAGACTGAATGAATGCTTAAAAAATGGTGTTAGGCGGTACTTGCTACGCAGTTGCTGTTTTTCTAAAGGGATGTAAAGCTGAAGTCATGACTGACCACTCATTAAAGGTCCTGTGGCTTTTATAGCAAGTATAATAAAGTTGGAATGGCTCAGGTATAGAGAATGAAGCCTTTCACCTCCTAAAGTTGGTTATCAATTCAGATCCAGCCTTGTTGGCACTGACCAAAAGCTATCAAGTATCAGGGGGTAGCCGTGTTAGTCTGTATCTACAAAAACAACAAGGAGTCTGATGGCACCTTAAAGACCAAAAGCTGTCACCATGGCAGTTCATTTATCTAAGCAAAATGCATCGGTGGTCTCAATCTGTTTCTACCTGGACTGGTGTCCACATCACAACGAAACCCACCCCAATGGACACAAATTGCTGCTCTTTCAGTAGTCTCAGCAGAGAACCTCAGGACTGACTGGCCCATGGAGGTACAGGTTGATAAGGTACACTTTTGTGGATTGATAGCAGTCTTCAGCCCTTAGTGCTGTCAGTCTGCCACTAAAATGCAATGAAAATCAGAGATGGTGGGCCTGGATTTATCTCACTCTGGAGATCTGGGAGTGTTCAGATTAAGGGTTTCCAGTTAGAGCCTATCTGTTGTGACAGACCCAGACCAGTGGGGTACAGGAGTCTGGTAGAGGGCAAATATACTGGTCACTGGATGAGTAGTTTTCTGTTCCCTGAGTGACCAGAGAAAGGGGCTGCACTAGAGTAATCAGGAACCTGCTAGAACCAGTTAAGGCAGGCAGGCTAATTAGGACACCTGGAGCCAATTAAGAAGAAGCTTCTAGAATCAATTAAGGGAGGCTAATCAGGGCACCTGGGTTTTAAAAAGGAGCTCACTTCAGTTTGTGGTGGGAGTGTGAGGAGCTGGGAGCAAGAGGTGCAAGGAGCTGAGAGTGAGAGGGTGTGCTGCTGGAGGACTGAGGAGCACAAGTGTTATCAGACACCAGGAGGAAGGTCCTGTGGTGAGAATAAGGAAGGTGTTTGGAGGAGGCCATGGGGAAGTAGCCCAGGGAGTTGTAGCTGTCATGCAGCTGTTACAGGAGGCACTATAGACAGCTGCAGTCCACAGGGCCCTGGGCTGGAACCTGGAGTAGAGGGTGGGCCCGGGTTCCCCCCAAACCTCCCAATTGACCTGGACTGTGGGTTCTTTCAGAGGGGGAAGGTCTCTGGGCTGTTCCCCAACCCACATGGTGAATCTCTGAGGCAAGAAAATCTGCCAATAAGCGCAGGACCCACCAGGATAGAGGAGGAACTTTGTCACACTATAATAAAAATTGCTGGGCAAGATCCTCAACTCAAGTAGATCAGTGTAGCTCCATTCAAGTCAATTTAAGGGCAATGTTTTACATCAGCTGAAGTACCACACTACACAAACAAGATGACGTTGTGTTGGTGTGTATTGTAAGCTACGGACATCCAAATTCCATGGTGTACCTTACAGTGCAAACATTTCTGCGCTCTACTATCGATATACGGGTTCAAAACAGGTGACTTTAAATTAGAGAAATTAATTTTCCCTCCCCACTGAGTTCTGATTTGATACTGTTCAGCCTTACAGATACAATGGGAATATACTCCCTTTGAGCTCTATGTAGCTCTTCTATTGATGTTGTTAGGATTTGCCCCCAGCCTGGATCAAACATGCTATCAGACCTTAACTATCCAGTTGTTCTTTCCTTAAATCACAATGCCTTCTTCCTGTGCCACATCATCAAGTAACCACCAGGAGCCTGCTTCAGAGCTGGACCTCATGCCTGTTCTCAGAAGGGCAATAGGAACTCTGCAAAGAAACTAGGATAAATATTGTTATCTATGTGGAAATGGTAATTGCGGCTCCTTGGGATGGGATGACTCATCGTCTGAAGAAAAAAAAAAAAGAAAGAAAAGTTATTACAGAATGTAAATAAATATTTAATGCGGAAAGTTTAAATTATTCCTCCCATTAAGCCAGACAGTTCTGAACCCACAAATCATATGCTATCAGCTCTGGGATTTTGAAATTATTCAACATGAGATCCAAGAAAGAAGCAAATGTTCTGGGGGGGATTTAAATTTTAACAGATTTTTCCATGTCCCTCTTAATATCCTCTTTGCCACCTTAAGCACTTAAGATTTGTTACAGCTCTTGATTGCAATCTAGTGCATAGTGGGCAGCAAAGTGACCCAAAGCCCATTGAAATGAACGGATAGATTCCCAGTTGACCACAATGAGCTATAGATCAAGCCCTAGTGTCTCTCCTCTGCATTCCCCATTCAAGCTACATCTGCACTACGGGCTAGGGGTGTGATTCCCAGGTGGTGCATACATGTTCACACTAGGTCAATGAGCACCAGCCCAAGCATAAACAGTAGTGCAGTCGTGATAGCATGGGCTGGAGACATGGGGTTCAGCAGGATTGTACTCCCCACGGTTAAGCCGTGAAGCCGCCGCCGTGGCTGCACGGCTATTTATACTCACACTAGTCTGATGAGGGCTAGTGTGAGTGTGTGTCTGTGAGCCGAGAATCGTCGTGTAGACGTAGCCTAGATGTCAGATGCAATCAGGCATAACAGATTGTCAATACAGCTGACGGGTGGACTGTGTTAGCACCGAGACTAAACGTTACCAGAGATTTGCTTGTGTGTCCACATGCTCCAAAGCCGTTTGCAGATGCAGGGATACGGGGACAGGACTAGTCAGAGAGCAGATCAAGGAGGTAACCAGGGGCTCCTAGATCACGTTTGTAACCAAGGACAGAACATATAAAACTTCCTTACCTTCTGGCACAACTCCAGGGATAAAGGCTTGATCCTGAGAAGTGCTGAGCACTATGGGCCTGTTCCGAAGCTCATGAAAGCCAATAGACCTCTGGATCAGGCCCTGTCACAATAGGAGTCAGCAGGATCAGGCCTTATGTATATTAAAAGCCTTTGTATTATAAGCCTGATTTTGACTCCCTCCAAAAGAGCTGGCGGGGGGGGGGGGGGGGGGTAGGGTTCACCTGAAATTTCAGACGTGTTTTCTAACCAGAGGGGAATCTTTAGGCAGAGTGTATGCAAAGTTCAATGTTCATTGGCTTTCTTCTTAATCTGAGGAACCCAAAAAGCTTTCTAAATATTACCAGATAAGTTAGAAGGGACGGATCTAAATAAAATAACTAACCGGAGGTCAAGCTCCAGTAGTGCTGTTTGCCATAAAACAAAGAGAATGATTACAATGGACAATAGATAGAGCAATTGAATAGGCCTACGTTAATTGGCCTCCTGTCTGGAAGCATGTGACGATCTCTCACTGGATTATATATTTTTTTCTTTTAATGAGTGTTTGTGAAGATTATAGACTCCCACGTACTGAAGTGTGCTCCGTTCTTCCAAACATCGAATCACAGTCCATGTACAGGAGTCCAGAGACTGCTAGTCTCTTTCTGATTTCCAGATGAATTGAAATGCTAGGCTTATCTACACTGAGGTCACCAGTTCATTAGCTTATTCACTGAGACGATGGAGTGCAAGCGCGAGCGGCAAACAAACCATCAGCCAAATAGTTGGGCAAGACCAGTGTTTTTCCAGCCTTTCCAATCAGAGTGGGCCTGATTCAAAGCACCCTGAAGTTAATAGCAGTTTTTCCACAGATTTCAGTGAGGTTTGGATTATGTCCAGCATCATTATGGAGACATTAAATGAATGCAGAGTGTAATGGTGGTGTGCTTTAGGGGCTTCATCCAAAGTGTGCTGAACTCAACAGGAGTCTTTGTATTGGCTTCAGCAGGCTTTGGGTCAGGCCCTGAGTGTTAAGAATTTTAAGAGAGGCCAGTGTCTTTGGTTAGCATCATGAATTCTCCCCTCTAGTGCTGACTCTGAGGTCAGTATCCAGGACCCATTGCGCCTGCTTTAAAGATAGTGCTCTCTCTGTATCTGCATGGTGATGTCTGCCAATGCTTCCTGGCCTCCTATCATTATTTAGTCACCTTCAAATGGAAAATGAGATTAGCTGCTCAGAAGAAGATCCCTCTATCTGCTCTCAACCAGCCCACACAGAGTCATTTGCAGGACTGGGGACACAGATTGTCTTTCCAAGCAGATAAATTTCATAGGGTGACACTGGCTTTTTAAGACGGAGGAGGCCAGTGCCCCCGTGACTGGTCAGTTGACCCTCAGTTAAGCCTGAGAGAACAGCTGAGCCCTAGGTTGAGGAGATTGGTAGGTGAGTGGTGCCTGGAAGGAGTCAAAGACCGGAAGCAGCAGAAGAGAGCTGGCAAGAGCAGCTTGGGAGAGAGCGACAGGAAATCCAGTAGAGGAAACTGAATTCTGAGGACAGCAGGAATGGAACTGTTAGAGAAAACTGACCAAAGCAGCGGTGTCTGATGAATGGAAGGCCCAGGCTGTGGCCCCTAAGCAAAAGAGGAAGATCTGGCTTGGTCAGGGGAAGCAGAGCCTGGAAACGAGGCTGGACTCAGGAGGGATGTGCCCTGAGGAGGGATAAGACTCACAGGGAGAGAGGCCTGGGGAGTGGAAAACTGTGGTGAGCTCTCTGGGAAGACAGTGCTGCTATTGACTCTCGGCTGGGTGACTTGGAAGTGATGTCCCTAGAGAGGGAGAATGGAAAACCCATAATATCTTTTTGTTTACTGCGGGAGTTAGAGATTTTTTTTTCCTATGAAGGTTTTTGGGGAATTACTGCACTGGCATATACAAATAAACTATGTAGCGAGGCAGTCTTTCTGTCGGATACTGAAAGAATGTGTTGCTTTCATGGGTGTAAGAATGGGGAAACTGAGGCAGACCTATCTGTTGCACCGCAGTCTGCCAAAGGAAGGTGCCCAGTAGGGATGCCATATGACAACACTATATCCGAACGGTGACCACTTCGCTGAGAACATATTTAGGAAGATCCATTTACTCTTTCTCCCTGAAAGATAGAACGAAAGGGAAAATGTGCATTTTTGGAGATTAATCGCTCCTAGGAGACTGTCTTCTGGGCTTAGAGTCTTTTATTATGACAGGTGCTCCCCCTCCAATAAATCCTCCAATCCTCCAGCAGTAAGCACAACAAAAGCCTAATTTTAGCCTCCTTTTCTTTTTGGGTTTGTCATTCCCCCTCTTCCGAAAAAAGGTATCTCCCGTGGAAGGGGTAGACCTATCAGCTGGACAAGAAATCAATCCCAGTTAAGTCAGCACAATGATTAAGGGCTTTCCACCCAGGGTGTTCAGTAAGGATTTTATTAATAATCTGGGAAATACATATGGAAGCAGCTTTTTAACTAAAATGGAAAGGAAACAGTGTGTCTCTGCAGTGCTAGGCTTGGGACTCTCGGCATGAGTCACTGAGAATAAGAGCTGAAAAAAATGCAGATTCCTTCTTATTTCTATATTTTATTAGCATTTAAATAGTGGCAACTTGAGATCTTGAGATGACCCTTGGAGCGGATACAGTGAGTCAATGCCCACAATCTGGGGGAAAAGCTCATTTGTCAATTTTTTTTTTTTTTTTGCTGTTGTTATTGGTGCTGGCGATTCACCAAGTGGCACTCTTCCCTCAGAAGCATTATCAGCCCAATGTTTCAGCGTGGTGTGATAACCTACTATGCTGCTGCAAGTGCTGCTTTTTGGGATTGGGGTGAGAGGTAAAACCTGCAGCCCCGTGCACGTGTGGTTGTTAAAGATCCCCGGCACGTCTTACAAGAGTTAGAGGTGTTAGTCGTGGTGTCCTGGCCAGACTCCAGTTTGGGTAATTGAATTCTTAATATCTGAATTCCACCTCAATTTCAAAAGGATCCAGTCATCTTCACTTCCTGTCCTAAACTACTGGATGGTTATTCTTGTACAACTGGAATGCTGGTGTGTTCTACTCTAGAGGTGGCTGCATTACAGTCATGTGAGAATTGATCCTTATAAGCACATATTTAGGTGCTGATCTTGCAATCAGTGACAGGTGGGCAGACTCTTGCACTCACAGACCCCTACTGAAGTCAGTAACACGACTGGGACCACAGACTGCAAGTCTGTAAATTGCTTTGAGGTGTGCACCAATCAGCATACGCGCATGGCGTAAAGTGACCCCTTGTTCAGAAACATGCTTCCGGATAAGGGCCACATTCTCTGCTGGTGTAAGGGGATGCAACTTCATTGGAGTTTTGCTCCTTCATAACAGCGGAGAATTTGGCAGATGTTTTGAAATGCATAAAAGGCAGTTAAGCGCCCAACTCCCATTGACTGACAGGCGATAGGCACATAGCTCCGATTTGTGCCTTTGAAAGGGAGGGTAATTAACCACTGGGAGGTTCTTGCGCCAGGAGATGGTGGAGGAAGTGGTAAGAGCCGTCCTCTCTATCTAGCTCACCTGCCCTCCCTATCTACCATCACTGCCCCTCGTCCCCGCCTGCCCCTTCCGTGCCTGCGTGGCCTCGTGACTCAGAGACATGACTTCTCTCCGAGGCAATGGGGTCACCTTCCAGGCCTGCTGAGCGCTTGCAGCGACGTGTGCAGAGTGGAGAGCCAAGTGCAGTACACAAGACTCCCAGAGGATAGAGTTCCCCTGAATCACCAGCCCCTGGAGTCATATGCATCTTGGCACTTTATACAGACAGTGAATAATAATTGCAAGGCCTGGAGTTTGGGGAGGGAGCTCTACCGCTGTTGCTGAGCTTTGGCTGTTGCTGACCTTGTTTCTGCCATGTAGGGTATTCCCTTCAGCAATTTAGTTAGGGATTGGTCCTGCTTTGAGCAGGGGGGTGGGACTAGATGACCTCCTGAGGTCCCTTCCAACCCTGAGATTCTATGATTCTACTGGATAATTTATCAAAGTGGATTCTCCATCACTGGCCATTTTAAAATCAAGATTGGGTGTTTTGTCTCAGATCTGCCCTAGTTCAAACAGGAATTATTTCTAGAAATGTTTTTGGCCTGTGTTATACTGGAGATGATCAGAGTGGGCCCTTCTGATGTTAGAAGCTATTACAATCTCCCACTTTGGTTTTAAGTTTCTTTTTGGGGAAAAAAAATGATAATCAGGCAGCCATACATATTGCACTGCTGAACAGTGACTGAAAAGTGTTTTGTGTGCACACAGCATTTGGATAGCGCTTAAAAAAATCCAAATGGAAAGCAAACAATGCCTTAGAGACACATTCCCCCAAGACCCTTTCAATGTCTCTTTCCATCTGTATCTTGTGAGCCCTTTGTGAAACTCAACCACGATGTAAGTGGAATAACACCCGCCTGATTGGAAAAAAACAATCAGAGTGAAAACTTTATTGCTGTTTATTAGAGGGGAAAATGTAAAAAATTATACATGTAATCTTAGCTGATTTTTCCTACAGATAGAGGCTTTAGTATAAGAATTATTAAATGGAATCTGGAAGGCAGACAAAGAACGTGATTCTCTGTTTTAGACTTATTTAAAATGAATGAGGCTGCCAGTTTCCATTTCTGTAACAATATTTTATGTGGATAAGCTTTGCAAGTTGATCCTGCACACATGTGGGATCTTGGCTGAGGTGTCACTTGGGTTCTGAAAGCGGGGGAAGAAAGCCCAGGGGACAGGTTTGTAAAGATAAGAGGAGGCAGGTGAACCTCCTTGTCTTTCCTCCTCTCCACTCCCTCTCACTCTCTTTCTAAGTTTGTTTTTTCTCTTGCTTTACAAGGGCCTGTGGCCCTAGGGAATGGCTGTCTATTTGAGGGAACTAAGAGTGGAGCCTTTTTTTTCCAGGCTGAGGGTTCTAGTCCAACCTGGGGCGTTAGTGATGGAAAAGATGTCTCCATGGGATGGTTGCTGAGCTATGTAAAAACAAACTAGTGTTTTCAGAGCTCTTCCAAATACATAGGTCTGCCTGTCTCACCAACTCATCATCATATTAGGCATTAATTGCAGACTCGCCAAGGAGAGGCTGCGGCCTGAATGGGCCTGCAGAATTAATTACTCGCACATCTGAGGAAGCGTTCCCTCCAGGTTAGGGTTGAGGTGAATGGGGGGGCAGTGTAGAAATGAAGGTCGAGAGGTGGTTTGTTCCCATGCGATGAATACCTCCTCAGGGAGAACATATGTGACACTAAGGGAATCCTTAATCTCGCAGTCAGAGGCACAACAAGAGCTAGATAGATTCAAACTGGAAATAAGATGTACATTTTTAACAGTGAAGCTAATTAACAACTAGAACAGATTCCCAAAGCAAGAGGTTCATTTCCCCCCTCATTTGAAGTCTTTAAATCAAGATCAGATGTCTTTCTGAGAGATATGCTTTAGCTACATCACAAGTTACTGGGCTCGACGTTGGAATTATTGGGTGAAAATCTATGGCCTATGTTATTCAGGAGATCGGACTATAGGATCACAAGGAGTCCCTTCTGGCCTTGAAATCTATGAATGTATGATAAACGTATCCTTTTAAGGCCACCTTAGTGAAACTACAGCTGCCTGAAATTTTATGGCATTTTGAATAAATGTTTTCTCCAAAAAATTTCAACATTTTTCTCAAAAATAAAATAAAATAAAATAAAAAATCAATTTCATTGTTTGTTTGTGTCTTGGACCAGTCTTCATTATAACTGAAGCCACCATCCCCACCAGCACAGTGATTCCTGGCATGTACAACAGACTTCAAAACCCTCCTTTGCCATGACGCCTTTAAAAAATCTTGACAATAGTTAAGTAGCTGGTATATTGAGATCACAGCCTGTCATGATGACCAATACAGTCTCATTGCTTGTTTGTACTCCCCCATCTGCCTGTATCTATCTGTTGTCTCTTGCCTGATACTTAGATTGTAAGCTCTTTGGGGCAGGGATTGCTTTTTGTTCTGTGTTTTACAACAATGGGGCTCTGGTCCATGGCTCCTAGGTGCTATGATATTACTTCGACTAAAAGAGCACTAACTCACACCTATCTGTCTCTTGAGTTATTCTCTCTAGGCAATACAATGCCTATGCTCTGCCTTCTCTGTGGAGAAAGACAACACCAATCTCCCAGGCTTTCAGGCCTCCCACCAGCACTAAATTCACACACACATTTTTTCTTCAATTACCCTTTTTTTAGCGTTGTTGGCTCGTCTTGCTGGCACTTGCCCAGTGCATGTCTAAATTATGCACCCACAGAAGCAGTGGTTTTTTTTCAGTTGGTGACTGACTTTGGAAAGAGGTTTGTCTCTGTGTTGCAAAGGACAGTCGATGCAACTGGTTGACTGGGTGGCAACAAGCAGTTAGACAGAGACTAAAGAAAACGAGATCCGCTCTTCTTGGCATCAGTAATAGACTAATTTGCACAATGAGCTTGCCTCCGTGCATCCTGCTTGCCTCTTCACCTTGTCACAGCAGGAACATGGGACTCGACAAACCATTGGCCATAATGTCTGCTATCCTGCCTGCAGCAGTAGATGTTCCAGCGGAAGGCCTGTCTGCTTAACTTAATGCATTGAAGCATCAAAGACTTAAAACTACATTGCATTGTGAGTGGCACTTGGGTTCACTTCTGGCATAGCGGGGAAAGGGGAAGAACTAGACAAATACCTGCAATGCCTACAATTTGGCTGATTATGCCCTTATTCATAGATGCCTCTGACATCTTTTTTTCATTCACATACATAATAACAAATAACTTACTTTTACACATGGTACCTTTTGATTAAAAAGCGCTATGTCCAGGAAACACCCCAGCCTCACTGCAGTTATCTCTGGAGTGGAATATTATACCCATTTAGCACCAGCAGTACTACACAACAGTTCAGGACAGGGAGGGTGGAAGACTATGGAATCCAGTTGAAACCACATGGGGAAAATAAGTAGACAGAGCTCAAAATTGGCCAGGCAGGACAATAAGGTCATGCCCTATCCTGAAAGTGCTCCAGGATCTACAATGCTCACAAGTGGTCAATGCCTCAGCTGAAAAGGTAATGGATGGAATATATATGGCTTTTGTGATCACATATGGACTAATGTGCTTTGTTTGTGTGCTTAGTTTGTTTAAATGCAAACCTGAAGTTTTGGAAATGAAACCACATGCTTTAAGATTTTCATTCTCCAGTTTCCATGAAAGAAACCTGCCTTCAATGGGGAAAAATATACATAGATTGCATTAACAATCAGCTTCCACTGTGGAGCTGTCCGGTGCTGACAGATTCCCAGTGAATGCTACTACAAGCACATAGATGCTGTCTCTTCTGGCTCTTTCTACAGGTAACTAGTACAAAGGGGAGAAAGGAAGCAGAAAAGATGAAAGCACCATCTTCCTTACTGGATGGTATTTTTCTGATTAGAGCTTTCCGCATCTAGCATATTTTTAATGCAATTCTTCGAAGGGTTTAAAAACCAAGACCATTTGGCCTGCAAACAATGTTTATATACAGAGAATCTAATAATACACACACACACACACACACACACACACACACACACACACACACACACACACACACTGACCTGATTCAGGATGAAGGGTCACTGATGCTCTGTAGTGTAAATTTCAATTCTCCATGTTTTTGTGGACATAGCTACCAAGAGAGGTCTCCTGCAAATTGAACATAGACAGTGATTATCTGTTGATCTTTTTCCTCCCCCCTCTTCCCTTTAGAGAGGCACAATGAAATCAACCGTGTTTTTTCTCCCCCAAACAAACCTTATTTTAAAGAAATTAGAATGCCTTGTGAATAAAGGAAGGTCACTTAGATCTTAGCTCTGTTTTCTTCATTAGTATCAAATCAACAGCTAGCAATTGTTACTTCCAGTATCAATGCTGGAGCATTTAGCCTGTCAGAACAGTTTACAGATGCCATATGAGGAAGCCAGCGATGCATATAATATGCTAAGGAACCATAAATAGCCGAGACAAGAGCTGGTTATTGTTTAATTCAATATTGTTGTTTAATAGCAACTCTAAATACATTCCACGGGGTTAATTTTTGTATTATTAACTCTAGACATAATGATCTCCCTGGACTGAATGAGGGGACAATCATATTATGAAATAATACATTTCTTGAGGTCCCCATATGTAAGCGTGGTAACTGACTAGACTAGCCAGCCTGCAAGCCACTCTAAGGGACAAATTCTGCCAGTGTATGAGCGCACAGCTCCCATTGAGGCCAGTGGGAGCTGTTGCATGTATTCAAGGGGAGAATATGACCCTACTTTATATATTCTATCCATCTATCAGTCTGTCAGCCTACCTTTCTAAATGCTTTTAAAGTAGCCATCAGCCTGGTATCTTCGCATTTACTTAGATTGTAAGCCCCGTGGGGCAGGGACAAACTTTTGGTTCTGTGTTTGTACAACACCTAACAAAATGGTCCATGACTGAGGCTCCTATTTGCTGTGGTAATAATAATAAATAATAGCTGTTGTCGGTTGTCTTGCTGGATATTTATTCCACAGAGGAACATGGGAGCTTCAGGTACCCAGGATTTCTCAAGCACTTTTTTCTCTTTCAAAAGTACCTGTTTGAATTGGAATGGGAGCCTTTTTTTGCTTCGATTTTCAGTGCATTTAATTCTCCAAACTAGAGAGAATGAAAAGGAATGACAAGGTTAAAATTATTAATGGTTCCAGACCTGCAGTCCTTACTCAGGCAAAACTCCCAATAAGGCCCAATGGAAGTATGGATTGTATAAGGGCAAGATTCAATCCTATAGTAGCAATAATGCTTTAGATGATCAAACCAGGAGGAACTTTAAAAAAATGAATTCAGTTCCCACCATTTCCTTTTGTCTATCACAGACTGATCAGTGTCACTTACTTTTATTATGTTTCATCTTCTCAAGGGTCCCTCTTTCTGGCTTTTCCAGTTCCGGAGCTCAGGGGTTCCAGATTTCTGTACTTGGGTGGAATAATTAAATAATTACAAAAAATCATTTCTGCTCACTTTATGATTTGTATACTCAACCTGTGTTATTTTATTTAAATTTGGATCCTGTACTAATGATGTTATTTCCTTCTAAATCAAGGTTGGATGTTTTTCTAAAAGATATGCTCCTGTTCAAACAGGAATTATTTCAGGGAAATTCTGTGACCTGCATTCTAGTGGAGGTCAAACAAGATGATCACAATGGTCTGTTCTAGCCTTGGAATCTCTGAAACTTATATTATAGAAGTTTGACATCTGCAGTCAGTCTTATACTGGCATGGCATATATTCCACTCAGACTACCCATGTTCAGTGTGGTAATTATTAGTCCTTTTCATTGAGGGAGTGCCTAGAATCTCTAGACAGGGACCTCTGGTCCATTGCTTTAAGCATTGTACAAACATATAACAAAAGGGTTATCCCGGTCCCAAAGAGCTTACAATCTGAGTATAACCCCCTCTCCCACACAAATGAACGAATAATACAGCGAGAACTGGGAAATTCCACTGTAACAAGGATTCAGACCACAGGGTCTCAGGTTAGTAGTATGGCACCATTTTCAAAATTTTCTTTTAAATCAGAAACTTTGAAAACCTCCCCACTTTGGAATAAAACATAACTCACCTTGGCTGCTCTGGTGCATCCCTGAGTGAAAGTAGTAAATCAAGAACTATCCAGCAGACTTTGCAAGGACTATAAACAGTTGTTTAAAGGTTAATTTATACTTATCTAGCTGCCAAATGACCTCCACAAATCTTGTTTACTGGGAGCATTCTGCACAGGCATTTATTTGTGGATCACTTTTTATTCCCTTTGCAGATCACCTTCAAGGGAGGTTACATTTTGGGCCTGCCCCTTAATGATAGTGAGGATTTATTTGTATTGCATCTAAAAATGTGTTAGGTGCTTGTGCTCTATTTTCTTGGCTTCAGAAGGGAGTGTTGCCATTGGAGAGATTGTGGGTTTGGACCTTAACTTGATTTCCTAAGTGGAATAAAATAAATCTTAAGTGCTGCCTGTTGAAGTGCAAAGTTACTTTCAGTTTAATAGACCTGTTACTGTATGTGAAACATGCCAGCTGATCACTAAAAAATACATGCTGATGTGTAACTGCTGTCTCCAGGAGACAAATGCTGCTAACCTGAAGTAGGTATGCTCTTGTGTAACCATTAGTATTTAAATCCTCACACAATCATTGAATGTAGGGGGATATTTGTCTTTGATTTCTATCAGGACAGTAAAGTAATTGTAAAAGTGTAGCCCAGTTAGTATTTGAATTATCAGGCTCAGATGTACCTGATCCAATGAGTTGATCCCCTGCTAAGACTTATGAGTTGTTGTGGGACTCTTACCCTTCCTGGATGATTATAGCTTGTCCCTCATAATCCAGTCATGTGAGGTGGAAGAATGTCAGGCTGTAGTATGTCAAATTCTGTTTTTAAAAGCCGACCCTTCCCCGGGATTGGCTGTCTGCAGGGATACAGATCTTTTCACTGCTAGTTCAAATCCAGCTGGAGATTGGTAATGGTCAGCTGTCATGATCATATAACAGCTGTTTGCCTGTCTGTGTGAAAGGGGCTGTGATCTTAGTCTTGGTCCTAACAGACAAGTATCTCCCCCTCCACTAACCACCCGAACAGTCGGTGCTAATTGGATCCCCGTTGAGAATCTCAGCAGGGAGGCCAAGGATTCCATGCTGTCATGGGCGCTGCAGTCCCTGAGGAGCAGGGTGCTGTGAGGGAAGCTTGTCTGCCACTGCCTGTTTTATGCATGGGAATCTGAAGGTAAACAGAGAAATCTCTTTTTTTTCCAGGCCAGTGAGTCTGACCCCTTCCATGAGAACTACTAAACTCACTCAGAACTTAGCAAGGCATCAAACAAAATGCCATGTACTCCCCTCCCCGGCTGTGCTTGAGGTGAAGCAACAGGGGGGCACGACTGCTAGGGACAAACCTCCTAAGAAGGGCAAAGAAATCCTACACCAACCAATCAGCTGAGCCTTTGATCTTTATTTGTAAATACTAATGAGTAAAGTCAGTGACGCTGATGTAAACTCAGAGGAACCTCCTGAAGATAATGGGGTAACCCTGGTGCCAATGAGAGCAGAATTTGGCCCGGAGACTCTTCAAACTCCCTGCTCTAGTAGTGCTGGGGCTTTAGGGGATAATATCAGACGTGTTAACAATTGGTGTGGTGTTCCATGGGGGAAATGATGTTGCTTGGCAGGCTGTCCTCATGAACTATTCATTGCGTTTCCACAAAGGTTATACGGTGCTAGAACCAGCCCTGACTCAACACCAGCTTTTTGCCAGAAGGTCCTGAAGGGTGGGAAGTCCAACTCCATGGGAGGCCACAATGGTGGAGAGTGGGCATAACCTCCTCTCTCTCTCTCTCTCTCTCTCTCTCTCTCTCTCTCTCTCTCTCGTCCTGCATAGCTCTGAAAGTGGGCTCCAGGGCCGCCCAGAGGGGGGGGCAAGTGGGGCAATTTGCCCCAGGCCCCGGGCTCCACAAGGACCCCACGAGCCCTGGCCGAGAATCCCTTTCCTGGCTAGAAGCACTTTTTTAATTTTTACTCACCCGGCGGCGCTCTGGGTCTTCAGCGGCACTTCGGCAGCGGGAGGTCCTTCACCTCGCTCTGGGACTTCGGCGGCAGGTCCTTCAGTGCTGCCGAAGACCTGGAGCCAGTGAAGGACCCGCCGCCAAAGACTCGAAGCGCCGCCTGGTGAGTACAACCACCGAAGCGGGTGGCGCCTTTTTTTATGTCTGCTCCCCCGCTTTTCCCCAGGCCCCCTGAATCTGGGTGGCCCTGGTTGTAGGGCAATGTGCCGATTCAGCACATCTGCTGATCAGCTTCCTTTGATGGAGTGCCCCCCCATGACATAAAGATACTCCTCCCCTGGCAGAAAACCCCAATGAGGGAAGACAGTGATAAATACTTTCCTACGCGTACCCCATGAGGTGTAGGGGACAGGAAATTGTAACTTACACCTGCCTTGCCCCAGTGTCTAAGAACCTAACTGCTGAAGACTTGTAAAATAATCTTTGAGTAGATCTTGTTTCCCTCTGCATTGAGATTCTGCCTGCCTATCCCGCAAGTGGATGCTTGGTCCAATTCATACCACAGGACTGAGGATCAGCCTGGTGAGGTTATGTTATGCACAACTTGACACCCGCACAGTGTGGTGCTCTGTCATCATCTAGTGGTGGCAGGTCACACAGAGCTTGCTACAGCCTTGGTTAATAGCCTTTTGGCTCAGGCAATAGAGACTCAGAGAGATCCAGAGATCTCCTGTTCACTCCCTGTTGCTAACAATCTGCCAAGCAACATTGCATTTCAAGGGCCCAGCGATGTTTAGATTGTGTTATGTGGGCAAAAGATATACCCTGTCTGTCTATTGTAGGGTTTTATACTGCCACGCATCATCACAGCATCTGAGTTCCAGCAAAATCCCTAGTAGACTCCCTAGACTTTCAGGATACAGAGTAGTCTTGTTTTGTTTGATTGCCTGATTTGTGTGAATCTCTGAGCTGACATCAAAAGGTAATAAGACATCCTGTTCAGTTAATGTCTTCACTGTAAATAAAGGAACACATTGTTTTGGAAACTTCTTTCTTGTCTCTTCATGAATTTTAATATGAAACAAAAGAGCAAGGGTTATATACGCTGCATAACTACTGAGTTTTTCTCCCCCCTCTAGAGGAAAAAGAAGTGTGTGGCATGAAGTTGTGTAAACCATAGGGCATAGAATCAAGGCATACAAAGTCACAGACTAGCCATGGGGTTGGTTTAAAAGAACATTTACACAAAAGAGGGATGTTAAAAATGAGGAGTCAGATTTTCAGCTGGTATAAATTGGTGTACTTAGGGTGATCAGATGTCCTGATATTATTGGGACCATACCAATATTAGAAGCTTTGTCTTATACACAGCTATATCCCATGGCTACTCTAAGACTTTGTATCCCTTGATTCTATGCCCTATGGTTTACACAACTTCATGCCACACACTTCTTTTTCCTCTAGAGGAATATGGGGTACAGAGTATCACTTTGAGGCACAGAGTGTCACAATCTCCTTTCAAAGTTTTATCACTGTTCTTCTTAGGATGCTTCATTCAATCAAATTTCATCCACCAGGATTAACGAAGGGTTTGTATCCAACCATCTCCTACCTCCAAATTTTGATAATGTTCAGATTCAGGATGGTTCCATGCATCCTATATCTGGCCTCAACCAGAGCCCAAAATCTGAACACCTCTAGATTTGGAGGTAGTTGGTTTTGGATCTAACTGCAGATCTGAACTTCATGAGTCAGGCCCATCTCACACCAGAACACACCTCCTGAAATGTCACAGTTTCTTGTCAGAAGGTCTCAGAAGTGTGCAAATCAGTTCAATCACTCATGTCACCTCTGCTGCTAAAAATTAATTAAACACAGCAATCAAAATTAGGTCTGGCTTGATGATTACCAGCCTCTTGATATAATTACGAGACAAGTACTACACAAAGCTTCCACATACCATGCAAGTGAAGTCTACCCCAAGAAATTGTAAGAATTCAGGGATCAGATTGAGCCAGAGTAAACTGATGTAGCCCTTTTGGTTTCAATGGAGGCTGAGTTATAATAGCTGAGGGCCTGTGTGACAGGTTCGGTCACAGGGATCCCCTTGGGACTGTCACCCGATGTGCTGAAATTACTTCTGAGCCCGTTGTCCCTGCCAGCTTGGGACTCCAGAACCCTGCCTTGTTGAGACAGACATGCTAGCCTGCTGCAACACAGACTAGGGGTCTGGGCCACGCCCCCAAAGCTGCAGACTTTAACCAAAAACAGCTCAGCAGGTTACCTCTCCAGCACCCAGACACCCAGTTCCCAGTAGGATCCAAACCCCAAATAAATTTGTTTTACTCTGTATAAAGCGTATACAGGGTAAATTCATAAATTGTCCGCCCTCTATAACACTGATAGAGAGATATGCACTGATAGAGAGAATTCTGTGTCCATGTCCATGTCCATGTCCTCATCACGCTTGTCACTGTGCTGCCGCCGCCACTGCCTCCTCGCCTCGTTTTTCTGGTCCTGGCTCAGCATAAACTGCACAAGAATGCACGAGGTGTTTACAATGTTCATGACTGCTGTCTTGAGCTGAGCAGGCTCCATGCTTGCCATGGTATGGAGTCTGCAGTGTTCACCCAGGAAAAAAGGCGCAAAATGGTTGTCTGCCGTTGCTTTCATGGAGGGAGGGGTGAGGCTGTACCCAGAACCACCTGCGACAATGTTTTTTGTCCCATCAGGCACTGGGATCTCAACCCAGAATTCCAATGGGCGGGGGAGACTGCGGGAACTATGGGATAGCTATGGGATAGCTACCCACAGTGCAACGCTCCGGAAATTGACGCTAGCCCCGGTACATGGACGCACACCGCCGAATTAATGTGCTTAGTGTGGCTGCATACATTCGACTTTATACAATCTGTTTCCAAAATTCAAATTATATAAATTCGGATTAATCCCGTAGTGTAGACATACCCTAAGCCTAATACATTAAGAAACTGATTACAGGTAATATCTTACCCTCAGAGATGTTCCAATAAGCTTCTTTCACAGACTAGACTCCTTCCTAGTCTGGGCCCAATCCTTTCCCCTGGTACAGTCCTTGTTAGTTCCAGCAGACATCTCAGACAGGGTTTTCTTATGATTGCCCCCCTTTAGTCCTGTTCCACCCTCTTTTATAGCTTTGGCACCAGTCGGGAATCTTTTGTCTCCCTGGGTCCACACCCCTCCTTCTAAATGGAAAAGTACCAGATTTAAGATGGATTCCACTATCATGTGACATGGTCACATGTCCTGTGAGACCCCAGCCTCCATTCTTCCTGGGCTGGCCCACACATACACTGGAAGGTTTGCAAGTAAACAGAGCCATTTACAATTCATTGATTATGAAGCACCCTTAATGGCTTCCACTTAATATGTTTTCATCAGTAATACAAGTTTCTATCTTATTCTCCTAACTCCAGACATAGAAATAATACATGCAAACAAATAGGATGAACACACTCGGTAAATTATAAGCTTTGTAATGATACCTTACAAGAGACCCTTTGCATTAAGCATATTCCAGTTACATCATATTCACATTCATAAGCATATTTTCATAAAGCATATGGAATGCAACGTCACAGCGTGGTCAGTAGATTTAAAGACCCAGGTCTTTGTGGTGAAGTGTGTGAGCTAGCAGTAGTCTGGAAAGAACTAGCCTAGAACCAGGTGGAGTGAGTTGTGCTTCTCTGTTTTAGGAGTGGCCTGTTTTGTGTCTCTCCGTTTTTCAGCTCTTGTGTGTTTAAGGTTCATAGATTCCAAGGCCAGAAGGGAATATTGTGATCATCCGGTGTGACCTCCTGTATAACACAGGCCAGATAACTTCCCCAGAATAATTCCGAGAGCAGAGCTTTTAGAAAACCATCCAATCTTGATTTAAAAATTTCGAGTGATGGAGACTCCACCACGACCCTTGGTAAATGGTTCCAATAGTTCTGGATTCTAAGAAACAAAGTAGCAGTGCGTGGCAAACTCCTTAACAGAGTATTGCATCATGTTTTTTTATTAAACCTCTCTATTTGCATACTGGCAGTGAGGATAGGTTTATAAAAAAAAGTGAGAAAATAAAGACAAAACATCTGCATAGGCTATAGGGACAAATTTCCAGTTTAATGAAAAAGAGGAAGATTTTGCAATATATATTCAGAAACTTGAGCAGTATTTTTATGAAAATGTTATAGAAGATACCGATAAAGGGCTGTTTTCCTAACATTGGTGGGAAAAACATTTACTGTGTTTAAAACTGGGGCGGGATAGCTCAGTGGTTTGAGCATTGGCTTGCTAAACCCAGGGTTGTGAGTTCAATCCTTGAGGGTACCATTTAGGTAACTGGGGTAAAAATCTGTCTGGGGATTGGTCCTGCTTTGAGCAGGGGGTTGGACTAGATGACCTCCTGAGGTCCCTTCTAACCCTGATATTCTATGTCACTCATAAAAGCTTATGTTTTCCACAATAACCTGGTGAGCTGGAGTATATGGACCTTGTTAGAGTTCTAAAGAAAAAAATTATGGGCTTGTCTACACCATGGGGACTATAACAGTATAGCTATGGCACCATAATTATGTCAGACATAACCTGATAGTGTAGATGCATCCTACACTGACAGAAGGGGGTTTTCAGTTGCTGCAATTCCCTGAGAGATGCGTCTTCACTGGGGGTTAGTTCAACATTGCTACAATACATAGGGGTGTGGATTTTTCACACCCCTGAGCACTGTAGCTAAATTGACCTGACTTCTAAGTATAGACTAAGCCTAAGTGCCTACTATGATTTTTTTAAACCGAATGATATGTTTCATTTAAGAAACCAGCTAGAATGAGAAAGTACCTCTGAATTTTTGGGAAACCTGTACTTGGTGGAAAATGAACAGCTGCATATGATGCTAATGTAGAGGTAAATGTTGGGATGTTGAAAATGGAAATCAACACCAGCACGGCAATGTCTGCTATTTCGGAGAGGGTGCGACTGTGTGGACTCCCCACACGGGCCATGCAAGAGCTGAATTAGGCCAAGTGGGCCCAATCAGCCAATTAGGCTGCCATGGGGAGAGATTTAGGCTGGAGGGAGCTACTTAGAGGGAAGCTCACCTGTGAGGGACAGGTAGGCCTTCTACAAAGCCAGGAGCCTGGCAACAGTGGGGCTGCTGGGATGTAGTGTTTAGTCTCTCCCTGGGAGAAGGGAATGTGTTTGTGGTTATAGAGGAAGGTAGCTTCTGGTTACTCCCTGACAGGAGGGAGTTTGGGCTGGCAAACCCTAAGGAGTGGGGAGAGCCAGAAGGTACAGAAGAGGCTCAGAAAAAGGCAGCAAGATTCAGGAAGGGACAGATCTTGGCTACTGACTAGAGGGTCCCTGAACCAGAACACGGAGTAGAGGGTGGGCCTGGGTTCCCCTACCAGCCACTGAGGGAGTGGTACCAGGGGCAGTGAATGGGAAGACTTCCTGTGGTGGCTGGTGAGAAAAGACTTTTTGGTATGCCCCCAGAAGGGGAAACCACATAGTGACCTGGCTGGAGGGCTGAGCTGTAAAGAGAAGGCTGCAGTTCCTGAAATGAGAGAGGGGCAGCAGACAGGCCTGCCGACAGGGGGAAGGGGGCAAGGGGGCAATTGCCCAGGTGCCTGGGTGATTTAAAAGGGCCCGAGGACTCCCGGCCGCTATAGTAGTGGTGGTGCCTGGGAGCCCCGGGTCCTTTTAAATCGCCCGGGTGGGCTGCAGGGCTCAGAGGCAATGCTGGGGGGCGGGAAGGGTTGGCAGGCCAGCCATCCTCCCCAGACTCCTGCTCAGGGCACTCAACCCAGCCCCGGCTGGGGAGAGGAAGGCGTGGGGACAGAGCCGGAAGGAAAGTGGGAGGGCCAGGGCCTCTCCTCTTCTGGCCACGCTGCCTGGTGCAGCGCTGCAGCTGCCAAGCGACCTGGAGCCCTCCCGGCATGCTCAGAATCGGCTCCTGTCCCCAGAAGCTGTGACCTGGGCACGGCAGGGAGCAGTAGGGTGACCAGACAGCAAATGTGAAAAATTGGGACAGGGGCTGGGGGGTAATAGGTGCCTATATAAGACAAAGCCACAAATATTGGGACTGTCCCCATAAGATCGGGACATCTGGTCCCCCTGGGGAGCGGCGACAGTGGCAGCCCTCTCCCTGCCCAAGCTCAGCTTCTGGGGACCGGAGCTGACTATGAGCATGCCGGGGTACTGGCAGCGGCAAAGGCCGCCGGGCAGGCACGTGGAAGCCCTGGCCATGCTGAAAGAGCACGCCCAGCAGCACAGCCAGGAGCAGCTTGCCAGGCACCAGCCAACGCAGGCACAGCACCGCCCAAATGTCAGGCGGACCACGTCCGCGTGGGCTGGGAGCCCATTGACTGTTCTGCCCTGGGGCCCGGAATTGCTGTCAGCGGGCCTGGCCACAGAGAAAGAAAGAGACAGAGTGACGGAGTGCAACCACCGGAAGGGGCATCAGCCTGGCTGAGCTAATCCCCTGAACCGCCAAGAGGTGGCGCCCTCCTGTGGTGAGTAGAGCACCCGGTCACCAGGGGTATACCGAAAATGATGTCCTGGGGTAAGATTAAAAGAAGCTAATATGCCTTTACAGAATTACAATGAAAAGCAGTGTGATGGGGCCTACTGGCCCCACCCTGGCAAGGAGGGGTTAATGAGGGCATATGGATGCAATTGGCCCTGCCCCACTACACCTGCAGGAGAGCTCAGGTGTGGAGAGGGGTGTTAAAAGGAGAAGGCCCACTCAGTTTGGGGCTGACCAGAAGGAAAACAGAGCTCTGTTTATCTGTTGGTGAGAAAAGCCTGGCCATGGAGACCGACCAGGGAGGCTTTATGAAGACAAGTTCTGAGTTGAAGGGCAGGGTCCTGCCAAAGACTACTTGGTTGTGAGTTTGTAATATTCTTTTATTTTTGCACTTTAACACCCTGGAAGGAGTGGGACTCAAGTGTACCTTAGCTGGAGGGCTATAGCATGAAACCCACGACAGGCAGCAACTGATCATTGGAGACCCTGTCACTGGGTGAATAGTGCCCTGGTGGGCCACAAGGGTGCACCACGGAGGTGGGCCCTGTCACAGGCAGATAGAGTATTAGGTTGTCTCCCTGTCACTGTAACTTCTAAAGGTTAGAGTTACTTATAACTGAGGGAAATGCCCCTCCCCCCACTAATGGTCAGAAAATGGCTATACAAGCTTAAATTGGATTGGAGCGAGGTACAGCAGATGCCAGCCAAAGTGGCGGAATTGAAAGGGAAATACAAAGCTGTATCTAGTACAGACATGGGTTTGGTAAAAGGCACACCAGCGAGGCTGGTTGTGTCTGACAAGACCATTCCTGAAGGCAAGGCGGCCTGTGCCCTGTGAGAATCCATGGAAAAGCAAATAGTGGAAAACCCACAACGTAAACCTCCCAGGTGTTTCTGCCTAAGGCAGCCATTGTTGGTACAAACTTACACGGGAGACATGAAGTGGGGAAAAGATGTAATAAAACAGAAACTGGGACCAGGGACATATTCGGTAGAGGTAACGGGAGATAATGAAGAGGTACATTTATCTGGTAACAGGTGATGAAAGCTCAGTTTAGTTACAGGACGTGGCCCCTAAAGTTAGTAAAGATGGGTTTCCCTTTGGCCAGAGGAGGAGGAGGTGGCACCAGAAGATGGAGGCAGAGAGAGGGAAGCAAGAGTGCTCCTGGTGGGGTGATCTAATAAGGAGCTGGAGAACGACTGTGTCACTTTCTCTCCCTGGCAGGTACCACCAGCCACCATGAAATCCCAGAATCTCCCATAAGGCTAAACCAGAGATTTTTAAAAAATTAATATTGTGTTTTGTTAAGTAAGGAATATAAAGAGAAGAAAGGTGGTATATCGAGGACTGTGCTGGATTTGCAAGCTATTTAAGAGTGTGCATGGCAGGAGGTTCCTGCTCCTGCTTGCAGGCTAAAGGGCTCTGTAGTGAAGTCAGCAGTTAGCATGGAAAGAACCAGCCTAGAACGAGGTGGGGCGAATTGCACCTGTCTACCTTGGGGAGCAGCCTGCTTTGTCTCTCTCTGATTTTTGTTTCTTGTATGTTAAAGTTCTGGATTGAAGAGCTAAAACAGTGTTACATTGCAATCTTAAGTGTATTTTATGGTTTTTATTTAAAACTTCTCTGTATGGTGTGAATATAATTGGCAGCTTGGTGACAAAATGCTGCAAACAAATGTACAAATATAGATCAAATTTGTACATTGCGTTTCTAAACTAAGGAGAGCAAGAGGATAATTTGTTATTAGGTACCTTATGGTAAGGGAGGTAGGCTTGCATAAGTAATTAAGGATAAGTAATTAGGGAAAATAGCTCTGCATGGGGCTGACCAAATGCCCAATGAAGTCAATAGAAGTCCCAGCTTTTGAGGTGCTATGTATCTTTCATAAGAACAGTCGTACTGGGTCAGATCAAAGGTCCATCCAGCCCAGTATCCTGTCTACCGACAGTGGCCAATGCCAGGTGCCCCAGAGGGAGTGAACCTAACAGGTAATGATCAAGTGATCTCTCTGCTGCCATCCATCTCCATCCTCTGACAAACAGAGACTAGGGACACCATTCCTTACCCATCCTGGCTAATAGCCATTAATGGACTTAACCTCCATGAATTTATCCAGTTCTCTTTTAAACGCTGTTATAGTCCTAGCCTTCACAACCTCCTCAGGCAAGGAGTTCCACAAGTTGACTGTGTGCTGTGTGAAGAAGAACTTCCTTTTATTTGTTTTAAACCTGCTGCCTATTAATTTCATTTGGTGACCCCTAGTTCTTGTATTATGGGAGTAAGTAAATAATTTTTCCTTATCTACTTTCTCCACATCACTCATGATTTTATATACCTCTATCATATCCCCCCTTAGTCTCCTCTTTTCCAAGTTGAAAAGTCCTAGCCTCTTTAATCTCTCCTCATATGGGACCCGTTCCAAACCCCTAATCATTTTAGTTGCCCTTCTCTGAACCTTTTCTAGTGCCAGTATATCTTTTTTGAGATGAGGAGATCACATCTGTACGCAGTATTCAAGATGTGGGCGTACCATCAATTTATATAAGGGCAATAATATATTCTCCTTCTTATTTTCTATCCCCTTTTTAATGATTCCTAACATCCTGTTTGTTTTTTTGACCACCTCTGCACACTGCGTGGACATCTTCAGAGAACTATCCACGATAACTCCAAGATCTTTTTCCTGATTCGTTGTAGCTAAATTAGCCCCCATCATATTTTGGGAGATGCTAAGCAAACACAGCTCTCCTCGAAGCCTGTGAGAGTCAGGCATGGATTTGCTCAGACTGCAGCGTTATGAGGGACTGGAGCATCTCTGTCTGGCCCTCCAGTAGCTTTATCATCTACTCCTGCCCCGTCTCCTTTCCAGGCTATCCATCCTGAGTTTTGCATTAACTCTCTCCCTTCAAGCTCTTGTTTCGCTATCTGCTGTATCTGTTTCCTGCAGCACTTTGCGAAACATATCCTCCTGGCTCCCCCTGGTTCGCCTCCTTATCTGACGGAGGCGCTCTACTGGTGTGGAGGAATGGGTCCTCAAGGGCACATTGGCAGAAGCTAAAGAAACAGTGACAGTATTGTGAGTGCACTCACAGGCGTGAATTGTAAAAGTTAGGGTGGCTCCTCCTCGGCTCTCTGCCCCTCTGCCACTCGTCACCCTGTTCACCTCCTCACCCCGCTTGCTCGCCCGCCTTCCCTCCCGCCCGCCTCCTCATGATTTTATTGAAGCATGGGGCCCTGCAAAGCGCAGGGCCTCGGGTGGTCGCCCCGATTCGCCGTGCCCAAGGACGGCTCTACCTGCAGGGCAGGGGAGTTCAAACTGCTGACTGGAGCGGTCATGATGGACATTATTGGGCACCTCCTGGAGGCCTGTTAGGACAACATAAGCAAGCACAGTATCTACACTGACACTGCGTTGTTTTAACTACATCACAAAAAGCTCTATGCCTCTCGTTGAGGTGGGTTTAGCAGGGGAGTGACATTGGAAGGAGGAGAATTTCAGTGTGTAAAATCCACTGTTTTGTCGATGAAAGGCCTATGTTCTTGGGAAATTTGCAGAGGAAATCATTTGTAGAGCACACAAATTGTAAATGACATCTTGGCAAAATCAAATCCATGGCGCCTGCCCCCAAGAAACCCATTTATCACAATGCTCAACAGCCCATAAAACTGAAGAGGTGGGATCAGCCACACACACACATTTGTTCTTTTCCATTTTTCAACAAGTGTCAGAGCAGAGTCTGTGTCTTCAGTCACAAGAAGATTCCTGGAACAGCAAGGTCAGATACATCAGGTGCCAGCAGGGCATACTGGGAACTTGGGAAGAGTAGGATGGGCTAGAGTAGCTAATAGTTGTGCACACCAAATGTTTTTGAGACAATGGGATTATGGTTCCATATACACTGACATTTACTAATTATAAAGATGATCCAATGATTTGAGCTTGGGAGGTGGCTGCTAAATGATGGATTTAAACAGAGACCTTCCAGGTGTTCCTGAAACTAGAGTGAACAGCCATGGAAAAGCACCATCCAGATGTATGGGGATCATGCCACCAAGCAAGACAGCAGTGATTTAACTTTCCTCTCTTGTATGTATAGAGACAGGAATGTATGGTTTCTTCCAGAGGGACTGGAACAATTTTTATAGTGGGGGTGCTGAGAGCCATTGAACCAAACAGTAAACCCTGTATCTAACAGAAACCACTTCAAGCCAGCACCCCCAGTATCCCTAGTTCCAGCACGTATGGTTTCTTCATTGCTAAGGATTTACTAGCTGCTGCACTGTTCTTGAGAGGTAGACCATATTTCATGGTTTGACTGTGCTGCACTAGGAGACATGGACCTTAATATCCGGGTGTATATTTTTTTCTAAACTAAGTATTTGGAGGGTAGATAACTTAATGCTACACAGCCCAAATATACAGTATTATGGATGACCAAATACAGATGAGTAGGTCCTGAAGAAGCATTGACCTCTCTATGGGACAATATTAAAACAAAAGGAACAGGAGTACTTGTGGCACCTTAGAGACTAACAAATTTATTTGAGCATAAGCTTTCGTGGGCTACAGCCCACTTCATCCGGTGCATAGACTGGAACATACCGCAAGAAGATATTTATACATACAGAGAACATGAAAAGGTGGAAGTAGCCGTACCAACTGTAAGAGGCCAATCAATTGAGATGAGCTATCATCAGCAGGAGGAAAAAAAACTTTTGAAGTGAGAATCGAGATGACCCATAGAAAGGTGTGAGGATACTTAACATGGGGAAATAGATTAAATATTTATTAAAACAGTTATCAGTATTATTACCCAAGTCCTCATAGGAAAGCTAATAGGGAGATGCAACACCAAACAGACCTGAACTGAAAAGGGGAGAACGTAACAGACAATGAAACACAGAGGAAAAGAAAAGTCCTGATCCTCCACTGGCATAATCCAGCGTCGCTTCTTTGAACACAATGAAGCTATTACAATGTACACCAGCAAAGGATCTAGCCACATCTTAAATCACTCCTTGCTGGTTTTGATGGTGATTTAATAGGTGGCATTTTGATCTCTGAGTTGTTTCTGAACCAGTCTACCAGCACGGTGAGAAGAGGGCAGGACAGGTTGTTTTTCAGATAACGTTGTAAGTAAAGCCCCCAAATTATGAGTTGTTACTATTTAAGAATTGCCCCGGCAGGCATCAAGCCCTTTTAGGGAAGAGAGAACAGAGGGCTACACAAATAAAAAACTAAGGTCTAATGACTGGATTTCTTCAGTAGTCTGAGAAAACCCAGACTTGCTGCAACCTTTTGCGAGAGTGACCACTGGTGCTACTGCCACTTCCTTCCCCCCTCCCTTGTCTGTGAATAAGTAAATGAATTGAAAATCATATTAAATTAATATCAAATATTGATATTATATGAAGTGACACATAGAGTAGTAAAATAGGGAACTTGATGGACTCTAATATTGTAATTAGAATGGATACAAAAGGGAAGTCAACTATTTTCATAGATTCTAGGACTGGAAGGGACCTGAAGAGGTCATCGAGTCCAGTCCTCTGCCCGCATGGCAGGACCAAATACTGTCTAGACCATCCCTGATAGACATTTATCTAACCTACTCTTAAATATCTCCAGAGATGGAGATTCCACAACCTCCCTAGGCAATTTATTCCAGTGTTTAACCACCTTGACAGTTAGGAACTTTTTTCTAATGTCCAACCTAGACCTCCCTTGCTGCAGTTTAAGCCCATTGCTTCTTGTTCTATCCTTAGAGGCTAAGGTGAACAAGTTTTCTCCTTCTTCCTTATGACACCCTTTTAGATACCTGAAAACTGCTATCATGTCCCCTCTCAGTCTTCTCTTTTCCAAACTAAACAAACCCAATTCTTTCAGCCTTCCTTCATAGGTTCTCAAGACCTTTAATCATTCTTGTTGCTCTTCTCTGGACCCTTTCCAATTTCTCCACATCTTTTTTAAAATGCGGCACCCAGAACTGGACACAATACTCCAGCTGAGGCCTAACCAGAGCAGAGTAGAGTGGAAGAATGACTTCTCGTGTCTGGCTCACAACACACCTGTTAATACATCCCAGGATCATGTTTGCTTTTTTTGCAACAGCATCACACTGTTGACTCATATTTAGCTTGTGGTCCACTATAACCCCTAGATCCCTTTCTGCCGTACTCCTTCCTAGACAGTCTCTTCCCATTCTGTGTGGAGCACTTTGCATTTGTCTTTGTTAAACTTCATCCTGTTTAATTCAGACCATTTCTCCAATTTGTCCAGATCATTTTGAATTATGACCCTGTCCTCCAAAGCAGTTGCAATCCCTCCCAGTTTGGTATCATCCGCAAACTTAATAAGCGTACTTTCTATGCCAATATCTAAGTCGTTGATGAAGATATTGAACAGAGCCGGTCCCAAAACAGACCCCTGCGGTACCCCACTCGCTACGCCTTTCCAGCATGATTGGGAACCATTAATAACAACTCTCTGAGTACGGTTATCCAGCCAGTTATGCACCCACCTTATAGTAGTCTCATCTAAATTGTATTTGCCTAGTTTATCTATAAGAATATCATGCGAGACTGTATCAAATGCCTTACTAAAGTCTAGGTATACCACATCCACAACATGACCTATGAAGGAAAGCTGAAATTGGGTTTGTTTAGTTTGGAAAAGAGAAGACTGAGAGCGGACATGATAGCAGTTTTCAGGTATCTAAAAGGGAGTCATAAGGAGGAGGGAGAAAACTTGTTCACCTTAGCCTCTAAGGATAGAACCAGAAGCAATGGGTTTAAACTGCAGCAAGGGAGGTCTAGGTTGGACATTAGGAAAAAGTTCCTAACTGTCAGGGTGGTTAAACACTGGAATAAATTGCCTAGGGAGGTTGTGGAATCTCCATCTCTGGAGATATTTAAGAGTAGGTTAGATAAATGTCTATCAGGGATGGTCTAGACAGTATTTGGTCCTGCCATGCGGGCAGGGGACTGGACTCGATGACCTCTCAAGGTCCCTTCCAGTCCTAGAATCTATGAATACTGGTTTGATCTTTCCTCCCAGTTTTGTCCTGACCCTCCTTTCTCTCTGCCAATATAGCCCACACTCCCTCTCATTTCCGACCCATGTCCCAGGTCTCCATGTTCCCCACTTACCTGTGGGCTTTGCTCACCTGTCCCCGTCGAACCTAGTTTAAAGCCCTCCTCACTAGGTGAGCCAGTCTGTGTCCAAATAGGGTCTTTCCCCTCCTTGAAAGGTGAATGCCATCTCTGCCTAGCAGTCTTTCCTCGAATAGCATCCCGTGGTCTAGGAAGCCAAAGCCCTCCTGGCGACACCATCTTCGCAGCCAGGCATTCACCTCCATGATGCCTCTGTCTCTGCCTGGGCCCCTACCTTTGACAGGAAGAATAGAAGAGAATACCACCTGTGCTCCAAACTCCTTCACCTATACTCCCAGAGCCCTGTAGTCACTCTTGATCTGCTCAGTGTCACACTGCGCAGTATCATTTGTGCCCACATGGATGAGTAGCATGGGGTAGTAGTCAGAGGGCTGGATAATCCTCGACAATGCCTTTGTAACGTCTCGGATACGGGCTCCCGGCAGGCAGCATACCTCCCGAGATGAAATGTCAGGGCGACAGATGGGCGCCTCCGTCCCCCTCAGCAGAGAGTCTCCAACCACCACTACCCTACTTTTCCTATTCGCAGTGGTGGCAGCAGACCTCCCAGCCTTAGGGGTACGAGGCTTCTCCTCCTTTACTGTAGGGGGTGATTCCTTTTTTCCTGTATCAAGAAGAGCATAATGGTTACCTATTACCATGGCGGGAGGGTTCGGAGCAGGGGTGGAGCACTGCCTGCTGCCAGAAGTAACCAGCTGCCAGTGTCCACCCTGAGCCATCTCCTCCTCCACCAGTGGTGTATCAGCAGTCCTGTGTACTGGGACAGCTACCTCATCTGTCTCCACATGGACACTGTCCAGGAATTGCTCGTGGATTCAGATGCTCCTCAACCTAGCCACCTCCTCCTGTAGCTCTCCCACCTGCTGCCTGAGAGATTCCACCAGCAGGCACCTTTCACACTGGATGGTCCACCCAGCCTGGATATCAGTAAGTGGAAATTGCAAATTACAGTCTCTGCAAAACCGCACCAGGATCTGGGTAGAAGCATCCATGCTCAGGCGCTCTGTCTGGCTACAGGCACAGGTTGAGTGCCTGTAAGTGGTACGGCTTTAGGCAAACAGCTTTAGGCAAAATATTGTCAACTTTAATGATAGGGGTTAACTCTGGGCCAATCCCGTTAGGAAAGAAAGAATCCTGTTGCATTCTTATTGATTTATTTTAGTCTAAGTGACAAAGTAAGGCTAATGTTGGCAATCAGACATCCTGATGCTATCAAGTTAGGGAAATACACCTGTACTGAAAGAGGCAGTAAATAAAAGGAACTAAAACCAGATAACAAAGGGATAGCCATGCTAGTTGGTATCCACAAAAACAATGAGGAGTCCGGTGGCACCTTAAAGACTAACCGATTTATTTGGGCATAAGCTTTCGTGAGTAAAAACCCACTTCTTCAGATGCATGGAGTGAAAATTACAGATGCAGGCATTATATACTGACACATGGAGAGAAGGGGGTTACCTTACAAGTGGAGAACCCATGTTGACAGGGCCAATTCAATCAAGGTGAACAGAAATGGAAGATGTATACAGCTACTCTGGCCTGCAAGAGAACAACAGTTCTTGAAGTGACATTGCATTGTATAATGAACAGTAAAAACAAGTTTAAAGAGCATCTAAGAAGATGGAGTGACTTTGTATAAATTATATGAACTTTAAAGCGAACATTTCAGCAGCTAGCAGAGTGTTGATGGAGAAACTGCAACTTGAGCAAGCATAACTGTGAAATTGGCCAAGGGATGGACCACAAAGGAACCTACGGAAAGCAACTTTCGGAGCTTAGTTGCTGACCAGAGCAAACCAGCTGCCATTCAGGGTATGTCTGGAGATGGTTGCACCACCATTTACAGACTAACTTATCTTACACAAGCTGGTGTGATACGATGAATTGCACACAAAAATTAGAAAATTCCAATCCCAGTTGCAAGGACTCAAAAGCTGACGTCTTATTCCCTGATTGGATGGTGAAAGAAGACAACTCTAATTTTGCTTTGACATTTTGAAATGTTTGGAAGACTCCAAGAAGAGGGCAACCAATGTGGATCACCCAACTGAAATAGGATAAAATGCCCTGTCTCTTTGAGTACATCTCTTCCCAAAATCTGAAGACAACTGGAGAGAAGAAGACTGAGGTCCTGTACCAGCCACCTGGCAGTCCTCCTGATGTCATCAATACCTACCTTGAATAGATCCCTTTACCTGTCTCTTTCTACTTTCCAGCAATTTAGGCTGCCCCTTCATCTGTTGGTGAAGTACAACCACCTCTAGTCTGGAAGGAAGTAGCTGTTAAACAGCTTTATCTTATTCTAGCCTTGTGTTTTATGGGACAGATTTTCCAAAGAGCTCAGAGCCAGATAATTCCATGCTCAGCACCCACAATCAGGGCCAAATTTTCAAAAGAGCTACCCACTGTACAACCAAAGGGCTGAGCTCTTGAAAATCTGATCCTGGTTGTGGCCAATAGTGGGGATTAACGCAGGGATCTCCAGAGCTAAAGACATGAGTTGGGCAGACTCGAAAACAACAATTGCTTAAAAACAAACAAAGAAACCCAAATTTTGAAGTTTTGGAATTGTTTTTTTTTTTCATTTCAGTGAAGAATAAAACATGGCCTCTTGAAATTGTTTGTGAAAAATCCGAGACACCTACCACTGTATGAGCAACAACGTGGTAGAACTTAGACCTGAATCTCCCACATCCCACATGAGTGCTATAACCACCAGGCTACTGAGTCAGTCTCTCGTTCACCACTAAATTCCATCCCGCACCTGAGAAACTTTTCCCACAAAATTGTCATTGAAATCAATATGTTTCCATGAAATGCTTTGGTTTGGACAAAACGGCCTATTTTGATTGCGGGGGGAGTTGTCAATTTTTTTGATTAGCTTGAGATACAAGTCTCCACAGCTTGAACCCAAGAGTCAGGCTCTGCAGGGAGGACTGTAACTGATTCTCCCCCTTTGTGGATTGCAGGCAGAGGGGGATGCATAACACAGACAATCCGTGGGCTCATCAACATGGAGCTTTTGTTGTTGTTGAAAATTCTGCCCTAAAGCTGGGCCAAAAAAATTTGAACAGTATGAAAAATTCTCATTTTTGTTGACATTCTCTATGGAATCTTTTGGTTGTCAATGACACAAAAAAGGAGACATTTTCAATTTTGTATTGTCCTCCCTTCTCACCTCTCCTCAGACCCTGCCCTTTTCCCACGGGAACATTTTTCAGCTTTGTTGTTTCATGAAAAAAAAATGGAAAATATAAACTAAAATGGAGCTTTTCAGTGATTTTTTTTTTTTCAAAAAGATACAATTCAAACCTTGGTTGATGGAGAACCGTGGCAGTTCTCTGTCTCTCAATCCCACCTTAACCTGCTCATGGAATTCATGGAGGATAAGTCCAGCAATGGCTATTAGCGTCAATGGTGTCCCTAGCCTCTGTTTGCTAGAAGCTAGGAATGGGTAGCAGGGGATGGATCACTTGATGATTCCCTGTTCTATAGCACCTGGCATTGGCTACTGTCAGAGGACAGGATACTGGGCTAGAGGGACCTTTGGTCTGACCCAGTATAGCCGTTCTTATGTTTTTACCTACTCCCTTTTGAAGGAAGATCCTTCAATTTTTAAACATAACAGACCTGGGCTGGATGCAGCAGATCATGCAAAAACATTCCAGCTGATATCAATAATTTAACACACAGCTGTTGAGCTGCCGCTTGTTATGGAACTGAAACGAAGGGGAAAAACACAGTCCAATTTTGTTTGGGAATTTGGCCAGTGGCAATGGGAACAGGAGTGGGCCTGTGATGGATACTAAATGGACTTTCTGTTTATCATCAGATTGAGCATATAACAGTGTGAAGACATGGTGCCCAATTCTACTCTCTTTTACCTCCTGTTGAGTTCAGACAGGTAGGTCTGGTGTAGCTGACAGTCGGATTTGTCCTGAGTTGTTTTTACGCATTGTAACTGGCAGTTGGAAGCAAAGTTCCCATTTGAATGCTTTCCATCGAGTGGTGACAGTTCCGTTTTCCCAAGTGCTCTGTCTCATTAGCTGAGGATCTCTATTTCTTACACATTAACTCGCATAATCCTGCCACTTTGTATTTAAGGAAGTGGTGAGGGTAGACATATTTTCTTATAAGGACCCCCAACAAGCCCCATCTCTACGAGATGTTTGTTTGTTTGTTTGTGTTTATTGAGGGAGAATTAAGAGTGCTGAAAAGTAGCAAATTATCACTTCTCTTGGGCAGTAATTTACTATCTGATGAGCAAAATTCAAGAGCCCAACTGTGGTGAAGTCAGAGCTGCTGTACTCCACATCGGATTCCTTGGACACGACTTTAGTGGGTGGAACCTCGCAGAGAAAATTCTCCTCCTTCTCCTCCATGCAGGCCACAGTGAAGACCAAAAGGAGGTTGAGCATGCAAAAAAGCATGTCCCACTGCACAATGGGCAACAGGGCCGGCTCCAGGCACCAGCTCAGCAAGCAGGTGCTTGGGGCGGTCAAGGGGAAGGGGCGGCACATCCGGCTCTTCGGTGGCGGGTCCCTCGGTCCCTCTCGGAGGGAAGGACTTGCCGCCGAATTGCCACTGAAGAAAAAAGCGGCGCAGCGGAGCTGCCGCAGAAGTGCCGCTGATCGCAATCGCGATTGCGGCTTTTTTTTTTTTTTTCCCCACCACTTGGGGCATCAAAAACCCTGGAGCTGGCCCTGATGGGCAACATCTGGAAAGGGAATTTCTCTCTCCAGCTTGCTTCCTTCCTTCTGTTTTATAAGGCTCTCCATGGGGAGGAGATATCTGATAGCAGAAGGTTCTTTAAGCTACCAGATTCCAATGACTGGAAGCTAAAGTTTGGCAAATTCAAACTGGACATAAGGTGAATATTTTTAACAGATAGACTAAATTAACCATTGGAACGAATTCCTAAGGGGTGGTGTGGATCCTCCACCAACTGGTGTCCTTTAATGAAGACCTTTAAAAACAATGGGGAGACGGAATGTCGCTCTCAAACCTAGAGATGGTCTCTGGACTACCGCTCATTAGATGCAATAGGGGGAGAGCCTGCACATCTGTTGACCTGTTCTGTCTCTACATTCCTCACCAGCACAGAATTCACTTCCCCAAAGCTTCTGCTTAGTAGCACTGGTTGTGATTTTAATTCCTGCCCTTAACTCTGAAAGAAAGATGGGACTAAAAAGTAGAGTTCACCCTGGTCGAACCCATCGACATGCATGTTGCATCCAGTGTGCATTGGCGACGGTGTCCTGAGTGCTGGTGCCAAGGAAGGGAATGCAAGGATCTATGAACCACAGAAGGGCAGAGATAGGGGACCAGGAGAAGCCATAAGAACGTAAGTTAACTTTTTCCGTTAACTTCTTGCCAGAGGAAAAAGAAGCAAGGTTTTGATTGTAGATCTTTGTGTTAAGCCATGGAAGCGATTATCCCACCCAGGCTTGGCAGATGCTCGATGCGAGAGCAAAACCCCCACCACGACAGCAAGGGAGATCACTATATTACAGCACAAAATCGATGCCCAGGCGGTGCTGGAAAGGTAGAACCTGTGTGAGTGCCAATAAACAGACCCCTTGGCAAATTGATCTCAATTTCCCCTGTGTCTTTGCACCCATTATGGCCCCAGGCATCACTTTTGTGTGTAAATAGCTTCCTCCTTTTCACAGTGCAGAATTGATCAGCATAGCCTAGCTCGAAAGACAGCTATCAGCACAGGCTTTCCAGTAGACCTGTAATTTCAGAAATAACACCGATTGTGGCTTCAGTACGGAAGACAGAGGGAGGAGTTGGAGGAGACAGAGACAGTCATTTTCCATCAAACTAAGAAAGTTCACAGAGAGATTCCGGGCCTGATCCTCAGTGGGTATAAATTGATGTCGCTCCATCGAAGCCAATGGACAGCAGTGTTCCCATCTCTCCATATTTCTTCCTCCTCCATGAAGCCAATGAAGTTATTTTAGGTATGTGGCCAAAACTGGGTTACTCAGAGTATTATGAGCTGGAGCCACTTCCTCTCACTTACTTCCTGTTTAGTTCGTAGGAGACCCCCATTCCCATTCAGTTGTGATTCAGTTAAATAAAGCAGTGAGTTCCCAGCCTGAAATCCTGTGAGTAGATTTATTTATGTTGCACTGAGAGGTTCCCTTTGCAAAAGAGTTATAAGAATTCATAGCAGCTCAGGATCTGGCCTTACCGTGGCTTAAGTTTCCCCCTGAGCTTCTGAATAATCATGTAACTCAACTCTATTAGGCAACAAAACCAAAGAGGTAGTCAGCTGTCATAAAAGGCCACTTGAACCTGCAAAAGGAAATAGGCTCAAGATCTTGGCTGGCTCTCCATGTTCTGCTTGTTTGATCCTGAGCTCTGGGTGCCTGGTACAAAAATACAGGTAAATCGGAAAGAGGGAACTGAAGTTGGACATACAAATTCCTACCAGAGCCACCAAAGAGATGGCTGGTCAGGGCCAGGAACTGTAGATTTGCTGCTGCTTCTGAATCCTGCCCCCAACCTCATCCCCTGCCTGCAGCCATCCAGGACAAAGACATTACTTGCCCATGCCTACTCTTGCTGTCCTGCCCAGAATTGGGGAGAGATGCCATCTCTATCTTTGATAGTTCTACAGCTCCCCTCACTATTGTATCTTAGCATCTCACAATCTTTAACTGATTTAGCCTCATAACACCCTGTGAGATAGTGCAGTGTTATTAACCCCAGTTTACAGATGGGAAACTGAGGCACGGAAAGGCTAAGTAACTGGCCCAAGGTCACACAGGCAGTCTGTTGCAGAGCAGGGAACTGAACCTGGGTATCCCAAGTCCTAGCCTAGTGCCCTAACCACTCCACTATTATCCATCCTTAGAATCCTGCCTGAGAGAGCTGTTTAGCTGTGGTTGCCTATTCTAGCTGTGCCAAGTCGCTCCTCAAGGCTGTGTTTTCTGTTGCTTTTGCAAGCAGTTCTGTCACTGGTAAAATAGGTGGGGTCATGCACATATTGGCTCCGCCCTGCTTTGGCTACAGAAAGTGGGATTTACTCTTCCTCTGATCTCCTACGCGTGGCACATCCCATTTCCTGCTTAAGTTTTGCACATTTGCTGCTTCTGTGCACTCTTTTTACGCTGTTTGGGGAGATCTCACCTCTGTGTTAGATTTATGTTTTTCACTTGTTTTAAATGACTTACGCATAAGATATTTAGCTTACTAAGAACTGGACCAAAATGCATAACAACAACCTGGCAATAATGTATGTAGCTGTCCCCCTTTAAAATGTTTCTTGCCCTGCTGGGCATTTCTTGAACTGCAGGGTGAATTCGATCGAGTCATTCAGAGTTTCTGTAAAATAAGATTCTATTGTTCGGCAGACTGGAGGGATTTTAATACCCAATGCGGGTGTTTTACCAGACTGCATTCTATGTGCATATGGGCCTGTTCCCATGTAAATGAATGCAGTAGGAATTTTGCCATTGGCTACAGTGGAATCAGAATCAGGGCTTTAAAAACTTTATTTATAGAGACTCAATCTGAACAAAACGAAACAAAACACACAATTTCAATAGGGAGAGATTTCCAAATGCATAAGTGGGCATGTAGGAGCCTTCCTCCCATTGACTTTCGATGAAAGTTAGATGCTTAGCTGTCATTTGGGCCCGTAAGAAGTTCCTCCATGGCCACTACAAGGTCCTACTGTATGTGAGCTTAGTTGAAAGGATTGAATGGGCCATGGAGACTTGAACCCACTTTCATTCTTAGAACTGTTTCCTCCAGCAATGAGACAAGAAGGTTGGCTTCTGCAGGTCAGACTGCAGCAAATGAATTTCAGTTGGTAGAGCCGTCTGTCTGGTATCTTTCACCAGCGCTAATTTGACTGTAGCAAATGCAGTCTCCAAAATATCTGATTTCCCCCCCTCATTAAAGCATTTTTCTATTATTATTATTAAACTGCAAAAATAAAAGTACTTCTGGGCTTAGACCGTGGAAGATGAGTTTTAGCCTGGAGCCAATTTTTACAGATGAGAAATAAAGTGAGACGATGAGAGAGAAGCTGACAGACAATTCACTAAAGCAGTGCTTAGTGCAACTGCCATCAGGAACTCTCAACAGGAACAAGTTAATGTTTTCTGCCATTTATAGGAGATTAGGAGAACAAAATACTGAAATTCTGACTAATTCAATTTTTAAAGCATTGCTAGGCTCTGGCTTGGGTTTGGTATCTTGTTGAAGAGGATACAGTGAGTGATAAATCTCTGGCCTATTTTGGGGCTCTCTTTCCTATGTTACTACATCCCCACTTTCGACCCAGAAAGGCCTGGATTCTGATCCCCTTATTTGCGTTGAAAAGCATCTTGACCCATTCATATTCCCAATGATGTCAGTGGAACTACTTGTGGACCAAGGTGCTGACCAATAGGAGTAAGGAACTGACAATCTGGCCGTAAGTGCCTGATTTTTTTTGGAGTCTCACCTCCCCAGCATACAAGAAAGTAATGCGCCCCTGCCTCTTCCACCATTCACTGATGCCATAGAATCCAACTGACTGGGGCAGATGTTAGGGTCCTTTCAGTGCAGAGAGCATTCTAAGTGTATAGTCCTGGCTCGTCTAAATTCCAGCCCTGCAGAGTTAATTCCATTGAACACCATTGAATTCCTGTTTTAAAAAAAGTCTTACCTGCATAGAAGAGTACTTTTAAAGGGTCCAGATTGTCTCTTCAATGCCCCTCCATTGTCTCTCCATGAACTGGATGGTGAACATTCATGTCCCACACCCACTTCATGTTCCAGCAGTCAGAAAACTTTGAAGAGCAGGGGAGTTTCATCACTACCTGGTTGGTAACACTTCTTACTTTTAATGCATACTCACTGTCCTTTGGGCTGACGCGTCAGATATTAGAGCAGGGGATGATAGAATCCTATGAGCTAAAGGTAGAAAAGACCCATCAGGTCACAAGCCAGTCTCCCTGCTAATGATGGATTATTCCCTACCGGGTACTCTCTAGTGCCTTGTACTGAGAAATTTTAAATATGTCAAGGTGCTAAAACATATTATTTGTCCTAAATAGAGATGGTCAGAAAATGTTTTGTTTTCATGCAAAACGTTGAGGAGAGTGGGGGGGAAAAAAGTAATTTTCCTAAACTTTTTTCAGTGGAAAATTTTGACTTTTCATAGAAAAACTGAAACTATACATATTTCAGTGCTGACCAAACAAAACCTTTTTAAATTCAGCCAAGAACTGCTTTCACTCCCTCTCCCCCAGTGTTGTTTTCAGCTGAAAACTTTCAGGTTCTGGGTTTTCGGTTTTCCAACAAAAATGGAAAATGTTCTAAGAAAGCAGATACTTTCTGTGGAAAAATATGTTTAGTTGAAAATTCAATTTTCCGTTGGAAAAAACATGTTGATGGAATATATTGGAGCAGTTCTAGTCCCAAAGTATTCCCTTGGGAGGTACAGACTCCCTGGGTGCAGTAGGCTTGTCTGAGCTTCCTGACAGCTATCTCTCTGGGGGGCAATAAGGACACCCTTACCGGCCCCCCGGGTATGTTCAGTGCCCCTCCAAAAGCCAGCAAGCAAGGGGCATAGTCGCTGCAGTGTATCAAGCCATTCATACTGGCTTAGGAATGGGAGAGACACTTCTAACTGACAGAGGAGGATAATGACTTCACTTCCAAAAAACCTTGGTCCCCCTATATGCTGGATAAATGAGCGTCTACAACTGTTCCTGCAGGGATGACAGGGTTTGATCAGAGGAAGGCACACTTTGCAATTCCCTTTCCTCTCCCTGCTCACAGGGAACAGCACTGGTGAGATGCCTGCCATAATACAAACCCAGGATTTTACAAGCTCATATTAACCTCTCAATCATTAGTTACGTTTCAGGACCTTGCGACAAGCACGTGAGCCTATACTCCACAAGTTTCAGAGTAACAGCCGTGTTAGTCTGTATCCGCAAAAAGAAGAACAGGAGTACTTGTGGCACCTTAGAGACTTACAAATTTATTAGAGCATAAGCTTTCGTGGACTACAGCCCACTATGCATCCGAAGAAGTGGGCTGTAGTCCACGAAAGCTTATGCTCTAATAAATTTGTTAGTCTCTAGGGTGCCACAAGTACTCCTGTTCTTCTTTATACTCCACAAGAGAATAATAATAGATTATATGTGAAGGTTAGCAATGATCTGGCAGAGCTGTGCTTGGCACAAGAGCAAGGATGGGCACAAAGGTGATTCTGGGATTGGGCAAGGACCAATTCAGCCCTGGGGCAATTTATAGCAGCCTCAGGGCTGAGTTGAGCTGCTGGAAACAGCCCTAAAGGAGCTCTTATGTCACCAAGGGGTTGCAGAAGTTCTGTAGTACTCTGGCCATGTACGTTACCTTGTAGGCTTTGATATCTGAATTTGGTGGCTTGTGCCTAGAACTATGTGAAATATAATACTTTGAGTACTTAGGGCTATTGCAAGAAGACAAGTGGTTAAATATTTTACAGGTATGTCAAAAAACTTGGTGTTATAGAGAGGAGAGGCTCCAAATATCACACTTTCCTTCTCCAGGCCCCTTCCTCCCACGCACCTCCATGCTGCCAACGGTAGAGAGCTATAAATACGCTCAGTTTTTGTTAACTGCAAAGATAACAAGCACTAGAACCTCTTCTGATAATTAGATCTTAGAAGTCAGCCCATCTGTTTGTGTTTATGCACTATCCAAAAGTATCTATTTCAGGAACGCTAACCGCAAGTGAGGTCCAAAAGTCCTTCTCAATAATTATGCACTTTCCTCCTTTTGAAAACACACATTTAGTACCCAGGTGACCCTAGCGGAATTTCATTTTCTACAGAAGATCTGTGCTGGCAGTAATTGGCCAGCTGTTTAAAACACATATTCCTTATTGGTAACGGAAAGGCAGTTAGTCCCATTATCCTCCCAAACAGCAGCACGTAACTTTAAAGATTAATTTTAGCTTCATTGGAGAACTTTGAAAACATTCCCCATTCAGGGTAGGTCTACACTTACTGGCTATAGAGTACAGACACTGCATGCCCCTTTAGCACGACTATTAATAGCAGTGTAGATGGTGGGACACTGCTTAGGCAAGTAGAATAGAAAGAAATGCCCGAACCCTAGGGTATATGTCCTACATGGCTCTCTACATGCCCAAGCAGTGCCTCCCACGTCTATACAGCTATATTTAGCAGTGTAGCATCCTGCTGCCAGAGCCTTTCCTGCCGCAGTGAAAAATGCTCTAGTAGTGGGGAGAGGCACTGGCAGGGAACAGGCAATAGGGAAAGGCTCCAGCAGCTCACCTCTGCCAGAGCCTTTCACTGCCATGTGTAGCAGTCCACCTTTCTCTGTGGCATGTAGTCACACATAGCTTACGCACCACTGCAAGTGTAGACCAGGCTGCAGACAGAGCTGTGCTTACATACAGTGGGTCTTAATTCCCCCCCGCCCCATATTTTTCCTCTCCTGCTGAGCAATTATTACTAGGTAATTTGCACAGAAACAAGACTGTGATGATATGGGGGATACCATTTGCCTGGGGTCAGAGGCCTGAGCTCGTTCATTACAGCATGATGCTGGGAATCAGGATTTCTGGGTTCCTGGGGTGGTTTTGCACTATGTATCCTCCTATGATGTTGTCACAATTAGTTTCATGGGAGATGATCATGGTATCAAAGACGATTGACTTCAGGTGAGTAATGTACAGCCGGCGTAGAGGAACTTTTCAGCAACAAACATCATTCCCGAGTCACTAGAAATAAGAATTAAAAGAAACCAAGAAAGAGGCCCCCTGCAAATATGGTATTTCAGCAGAAGTGTCACTAAACTGAATGTTTTTCAAGGTTTCCCACCAGCCAGAAGCAATTCGTTAACTTTTAATCTCTCTCTTTCATTCTGGCAACAAAATGCATTTTTTACGTTAACTGTAAAATTGCCTTGTCACTGGTGACAGTAATGCAGAAAGGACGCCTATTATCAAAGCTTCTCTTGATCAGCCAGCCTCCTCAAAGTACAGTGCTTGATTACTTTGATTGGGAATGAGGAGGGGTGGACGGGACTGAACAGTGACGACTTCTTCAATTCAAGTTTCTCCTGCTGATTGGCAGATGTAAAAAAACCCTTTCAGTCACTGTGTGGTTTCCCATTATAATCTCTTATTAGAGTGGGCCATTCATGCCACTGTTGTTAAGAAAGAATCTTCATTGGCTGTTACCGTTATAGAAACTAGAGATGTCCAGACCCTCAATCTAGGGTAAAACCCAACTCTAGCTCCACATTTTTAGCAACGTGAACTGATCCTCATATCCACAAATGTATTCATTGCTCCTTAGTATTTGCTGAAGAGTTGAGACAAAATCCTCCGCCTATGGGATATTCCTAAAGTATTTGCTTTAGCCGTTGTGTGATTGGTCCCTCAAGTCACATGCTATTGTTTCAGCTTCTTACCAGGATGAGTGGAAACAATCAAAGTAATGAATAACAAACTTTCATCTGAATAAGCCATTGAGCCTACCAGTTGTGAAACTTTTGGTCTCCATGGAGATTTCCCAAAAGACACAGCTGTCATCTGAATAATGGTGTGTAAGCAATAAATGCGACCTGGAGTATTGCAGCAAGCTGAACGCTGTGTTGCTTTTGTTTACAAAAATATTCATGAATCCAATTATTTATACTTTTGATTTAAAAAAACGAGTAAAATAGTCATAAATGACAAAGAAGAGGATAATTTTAAACTGTTTTTTAAGTAAAATTCATTGACATTTTGAGAATTTTAAAAATGTGAATCAGCCCTGTGTGTGTGTGTGTGTGTGTGTGTGTAATGGTAACCTTCTTTGAGGGGTGTGTAACTTAGTCACAAAATTGCTCTCAGATGAACTTTAGAACTTTCCTGGTCCAGAAGCAAGCTAGTGGTTATTGTTGGCTGCTTCACTTGTTTAATTTACAGTTCCATTTCGAAAATGGTCGTTCTGTCCATCTTTTACTATTATGTTTTATGTTGTGTCTATAGTTGTGCTGTTGTTGTTTTTACAGCATAATGATAGTTAGTGGTGTGAATGGACTGTTCAGAATTGGGTTCATATAAGAAGATGCTGAGGAGGAGGACAATCTTGACTAGTATATAGCATGGAGGGGCATACATGGATCATGCAGTTTGCCCAGACTATTGACCACGTCTTTGCTTTGTGCTGTTAAATGCAGAGTCAGTAGTGCATAAAGCTCCTGTGGCTTATGATCTGATCCTGGATGAAGCCCCCAACTTTGCATGTGCAACTGAGACCTGCTTGGACACCGCTGCTGGACCAACAGTGGTGCAATTCATTCCTAACAGTTACTTCAGCATGAACTGAGAGAGCTGGGGAGAAGGTGTAGCTGTGCTTTTTGCAGCTAATCTACAATGCAGTTCTCATTTGTCATCAACATTTCAAAACATGCACAATTTCCTAAGCATGTCTAATAATAGCTCAGGTTGGAATTTAGCCAGAGCACTGAGGTTAGTACCCATACAGGCTGGTGAAAAGCACTATGGAATCATTAATGATCATGAGTAGGGCCCTGCCAATTTCACAGCCGTGAAAAACGCATCATGGACGGTGAAATAAGCCCTTCCCTGTGAAATCCGATCTCCCCCTGCTGCTAGGATCCTAGCTCCAGCTGGGCTGGGGAGGGACAGGATTTGTCCCTCCCCTGCACAGCCATTCTTGGAGGAGATCAGACCCATCTCCAGGTGCCTCCCTCTGCTGCAGGACACTCTGGGACTGGGCAGCAGCCCCAGGGGTTCCTGCAACTGGAGGAGTTTTGTGGAGGTGGGTCCAATCTCCCCCTGCTGCTTGGAGTGCCCAGCCAAAGGGGCTCCTAGCTGCGGCTGGGCTTGGGAGGGATAGGACCTGTCCATCCCCTGCACAGCTGCTCTTGGGGGGAGCTCAGACCCACATCTGGGAACTTTGTGCGGTTGCAGGAAGCCCTGCAGTTGCTGCCTTCAGAGTCCAGCTCTTTTGGGTCGGGACCCCCACGGTTAGAACACTGTGACATTTCAGATGTAAACATCTGAAAACTTGAAATTGACCAATTTTCAAATCCTATGACCGTGAAATTGACCATAATGGACCGTGAATTTGGTAGGGCCCTAATCATGCGTGGTTAGGACCTCCATTTTACATCTTTTCCTAAAGACAGCATATATAGGGTGATGAGGCAGCAAGTGTGAAAAATTAGGACACTTTTCTTTATAGGGACGGGGAGGGTATAGTTGCAAAGCCCCTAATATCAGGACGGTTCTGATAATATCGGGACATCTGGTCACCCTACGTATATCTAACAGCACTCTGCCCCATAACACCATGCTGGGCTAACACAGCTACAATGCACACCCAGAAATCAAAATGCCACCTACTAAATCACTAACATTAATTCTTGTAGCATTTAGCTGCTTCTTGGCAATCTCCAATCCAAGGAGGATCCCATCCTGACTCTCTTTAATTTGTAAAGCTGACATCCACACATCAGTAGGTGGTAAAGCTGTAGACAATGAACTTAAATGTTACCTTTAAAACAGAGATCCTAATACTGGTGATCACTGAAGACTCCATGGAACTTCCCACACTAATTGGGGGGTTTACCACAATATCTTAGCCAAATTCTAGCTAAGGTGGTAACGAGTACAAACTTCCTATCTAATATTCCTACTCATATGATGGCTTATTTTTTCTGCCCCCTCCTAAATAACTTCTTTCATGTTATTAAATAAAAGCAATACACAGCCCTGATTCTTTGAGAAGGGAGAATAGTTGCCGTGTAGATCCTGTTACCTAGCACCAGTATGCTAGCTCTCCTAAATCAGTGGACACTTACTCTCCTGTTTGTTTTTTGACTTTCTGACTAGATGGGGTTTAACAGTAAAGTATGTCTGGATCCCCAAATGTCCTGGCATGTTTTCCTGGTGATCTTGCTGTTGTAATATAAAACAGAGAGGACAAAAATTGCCTGGAGCAATTGTTGTTATTAATAGAAATAGAGGACTGTGCAATGATAATTTCAACAAGAATTACTAGAAATAAGTGATATCCATTATTGTAATCATTTAGAAAACTATAACATGATGGGAATTTATTTTAAATATGTCTGGAGGTTTGGTTTGACCTTTATCTTGCCATTTTAAATTCAAATATGTGAAATTTCAAGATCTGAGATATCAAGAATAATATCAAGTTCCAGGAAAATGAATTATGTAGTCAAGTTATTGGTGGAACTGAGTCACAGCTGTTCAACAGGATCGAGTTGTCACTTTTTTTATAAATGTGTCGTGATGTATACCTAAGTGGTTTTACTCCACAGGAAATGGATTAATTCAAACTCTTTTTAGTCCCATAAATGGTAGACTTCAGGGAGATGGCTTATTAAGTTTATCTTAACCTGAAATTAAATTTTGATTGATATATTTTTATTTCATGTACGTATAATTTTGTGGAGGCTCTGAGAATTGTATATTTTGTACGTCAATGAAAGCTGGTTAAAATGAAGGAAGGCAAAAGGATGAGGATGCAGTGGATGGCTTAGATATTCCACCACTTGTTAGCCCTTGTGATTACAAAAAAGATGATTATAATGTAGATGTGATAACTCAGATACTGTGTGATAGATTTCCTCTTATAAAGAATAAAATAGACCCTACTACTGGAGCCAGATTTTGCTGTCACTTATACTAACAGGCATAACGCTATTGACTTTAATGGACTTACACCTGATTTGCACCATTGTATGTGGGATAAAAATCAGGAATGTGGTATTTACAAAAATGCCTTATCTTTTCATAAGCCTGAACGTATCTCAGATCAGTGTTAATTACATAGTTTGCCATATTTGCATCCTTATATATGCAGATGCAAGTAACTCTGGGCTTTGAATTTCAAGAATCAGAGCCACAGGTAGTCTGGCAAAGCTATTCCTTATTTCAGATCCATCTGACTCAGACTGAAGAGACTTCTTCCTTATTCCAATACAGCACTGACATGTGTGCTTCCGTCCCATTACTTTGGGTTTACAAGAAACTGCAAGTCACTAATCAGTTGTTTCTGAGACAGTTACAAATTAAAGACGTTTACAAAAGTCTTCTAGGAAAAGGATATAAATGTCAACATAAATGGCATGAATGAAGGCATTAATAACGTCCGTAACTTATTCAAATGTTTAATTCAAAACCTTTCTGTAATGCAGTATGCAGAAGATCAAGATGGTTTAAAGTTATGTTTCTTATGGCCACTGTAACTCACCTGCCCAGGGGTTTTGCCTATGATTAAGCAAAGCATTTTAACATGTGCTTAACTTTAAGCACATGAGTTGGACCCATTGAGGCCAGGAGGTCTGCTCATGAGTGAAGTTAAAGTTTGCCGTATCAAGACATTAGTTGGCTATGCTCTTATAAAGGAAACTTAGTGATTGTGATCCTATCCAAATTCCACAGAAGAGGTGAAATATACATTCCGTTGTTATTGGGTAAAGCCTATTAATGTCAAAGGAAAGACCTCCGTTGACTCATGGACTTTGGAGCAGATCCTTAGAACCAAAGAAGAGAAGGCATGCTATAAATAGAAACATGTGCCTATATCCACAAAGATACTTAAGCACCTATCTCCCATATAAATTGATGGGAGTTTGTTGCCTAAATACCTTTCAATATCTGGGCCTTGCTTTATGGAATACCCATTGCCTTTGTCTCTTGTGCAACCTTTTGCACTGTCAAGATGATGTTACAAGAGTTATACAAGCACCAGATAAGATTTCTCCCTTCTGTGGGTTTTCAAGGAGAAGGGCTAATCTAGCCCACAGTCCTCATTGAACACCGCACAAGATTTGGGATTGTTGTGAAAAAAATTAACCCTTGATGTGTGTTTTCAGTAACGACCCCTTTTGCAGAGCAATCAGAGACAAAATAAATCTCCTCATCGCAATGACAACCTGTGAAAGTGAAACCCAGTGATGTGGATGGCTCCGGGAAAATGAAAACTTGTATTTTTGACAGCATAATTGTTATGCTCTGTCAGGTTTATATAGCTTTTTCATAAGAAACACTTAATACTTCATACAGATATTACTTTTTCTCATCAAATATCACTTTGGAAAAAGTTAATAATTTAGCAACTTTTTTATTAAAAAATGGCTAATTCACAGATGCACGCGATACCATCTCCAGATATTGCATTCATTATGGAGGGAAGTAAAACTTTCCTCTAAAGCTTTGGAATTAGTCTGTTGTTTGTGTGATAGTCTTCCAAGCCTGTAGAACATGGGTTTCAAACAGAAGTTTGCCTGTGTTGGGAAGGAAAGATGGTGTGCTGTCGTGTTGTGCTTATCCCAGGGTTTACGGTAAGTTTCTTCCCATTATCTTTCCACACCCTTGCCCCAATTTGTAGTATCTCTGATCTCATTAGGAAGAAGCAGATTTTGTCTGCCCCTCCATCCATGCTCTGATTTTAAAGTTGTACACTGATTCAGGTGTCACACAATAAAAAATGCATTGTGTTTTAAAATTTTCTTTGAAAACAAAAACAAAAACAACCCTCCAATGAAATTAATAAATTCTGCAAGAAATTTGGTCCCTGTTCTGACCTACAACGTTTTTAGCCTTGACTCTACAAACTCTTATGCATGTGCTTAACTTTACGACTTTAAGGTTAAGTGGGCACATAAGTGTTTACAGGACTGGAGCCTGAGTGAGCGATCCTTACAAGCTGCAAGGAGACATAAATATAGATATTTCACTAAACAGAGGCTTCTTTTCTTTCCTAAGTGTCCTTGGTCAGAACAAGTTGAAGTGAAAGATTAGTGCTGAGATCAGAATATTGGAGAATGAATATCCAACATGCAATGTTTGCACATGTTACCTAGGGGCCAAATCCACTGGGAAATCAGGAGGACACTAAATAAATAAAGGGTCAGTTCAGAAACGCCTTCCATGGGAGTTGGAATGTTTCAGACGTTGCAGGTGTCTAGCAGCTAGTTAAACTCCAGAATTAATTTCACTCCCTCAAGAACTTGATTTCCAAGTAAGCCTATTTGGTTCTCAAGGAAAAAGCTCTATAACTCTAGTCTGTTTTTCCTTAATCTATGGAAGACTCTAGCAGCCACGTTGCAGCCAGTGCTTAATTTGTAATGAAAGAGGTGCCGGGGTTCAAGCAAATTTTTTGCATTCATAATTTAGGCAGCAAGCCCAGAGGTGCCAGGGCTATGGACTGCCAAGCGTAGAGGTGCCAGGGGCCAGCCCTGGCACAAATTAAGCACTGATTGCAGCACATCGAGCAGAATTCTGAGCTATGCATAGTATCTTTTAAAATCCATTCCTGAGACGCCCATCAGTCTGTCTCTTCTTCACGGAGAGGATGATGGATGAGTGCAATACAAAAACTGTTAGGGGATGTAGCTCAGAACTGAATGAGCCTGATAGCAGCATGCACAGCTTTGATCAGCAAGGGGTATTGTTTATTCTTGTTGCTGAAAATCTAAGAGCTTTGTTTGACAGTCTCATTTTTTTTTGCATGTTTTCTCTTCAAATCACATTGAGATGAAAAGTAAATTACTAATTACTCATATGTACAAGTTACAATGGTTAAGATTTTTTTATTTAATCCTCAGGCACAGACACCATGACAAGCCCACATATAAAATTTGTATTCTTAGAGGGAAGTTTGACATCTGGAACAAAAATGGATTTTCAGCTTAGCTGTATTCCCTTTAACCACTGACTAGGGTCAAACTGTGAGAGGTTCTGTCAGTGGAGAAAGTGCACCGTGGTATGTATGGTATTCTACTGTGATTTGGAAGCGTCTCCAGGAGCAGGTTTGGTGCATGCTGTGCTTGTTTCTTTCGGCTTACCACAAAAGTTTTAATAAAAAGCCCAAATTTTGACAGCCCCCATGTGTGGGAGTAAAACAATTGCTCTTGCCGTGTACAGTGATAATGATGTACGCAACAACAACAAAGAGAGGAGTCCACATGGGATGCCAGTTTAACCCAGTTGTGTTGAACCAGAGGGATCTGTAGAATCACTAAGCAAGTGACCATAGCCATTAGTTTTCTTTTTTCTTTTCATTTTCCCCCTTCTCTGGTTAGAACCAGACCAGTAGCTCTTGAAAGTCAGTTTGGGGACAATAACAAGGAATCCGGTGGCACCTTAAAGACTAACAGATTTATTTGGGCATAAGCTTTCGTGGGTAAAAACCTCACTTTTTCAGATGCATGGAGTGAAAATTACAGATGCAGGCATTATTATACTGACAAATGAAGAGAAGGGAGTTACCTCACAAGTGGAGAACCAGTGCTGACAGGGCCAATTCAATCAGGGTGGATGTAGTCCACTCCCAATAATTGATGAGGAGGTGTTAATTCCAGGAGAGACAAAGTTGCTTTTGTAGTGAGCCAGCTACTCCCAGTCCCTGTTCAAGCCCAAATTAATGGTGTTAACTTTGCAATTGAATTTTAGTTCTGCAGTTTCTCTTTGAAGTCTGTTTCTGAAGGTTTTTTTGTTCAAGTATGGCTACTTTTAAAACTGTTATAGAATGTCCAGGGAGATTGAAGTGTTCTCCTACTGGCTTTTGTATGTTACCAATCCTGATGTCTGATTTGTGTCCATTTATTCTTTTACTTAGGGACTGTCCAGTTTGGCCAATGTACATGTCGGAGGGGCATTGCTGGCACATGATGGCATATATCACATTAGTAGCTGTGCAGGTGAATGAGCCTCAGTTGGTGTGGCTGATGTGTTTGGGTCCTCTGATGGTGTTGCTAGAGTAGATATGGGCACAGAGTAGGCAATGAGGTTTGTTACAGGGATTGGTTCCAGGGTTAGTGTTTCTGTGGTGTGGTGTGTAGTTGCTGGTGAGTGTTTGCTTCAGGTTGGGGGCTCTGTAAGTGAGGACTGGCCCACCTCCCAAGGTCTGTGCGAGTGAGGGATTGTTTTCCAGGATAGCTTGTAGATCACTGATGATATGCTGGAGAGGTTTTAGCTGGGGGCTGTGTGTGATGGCCAGTGGTGTTTTGTTATTTTCCTGTTGGGCTTGAATATATCCACCCTGATTGAATTGGCCTTGCCAACACTGGTTCTCCACTTCTGAGGTAACTCCCTTCTCTTCATGTGTCAGTATAATAATGCCTGCATCTGTAACTTTCACTTCATGCATCTGAAGAAGTGGGTTTTTTACCCACGAAGGCTTATGCCCAAATAAATCTGTTAGTCTTTAAGGTGCCACCGGACTCCTTATTGTTTTTGTGGATACAGATTAACATGGCTACCCCCTCATACCTGACACCATTTGGGGACAATGGGATTTGACCGAAATAGGGAACCCACCACACCAAAAGAAAATGTGCAGTGCTGTTGAGGTGTGTGTGTCTTAGCTAACAGACATATGACTTTTAGCTCATGCAGTAGAGGCTCATGTATTTAGCTCCAGAGGTCCCAGGTTTGATCCCGCCCACCGATGACCAGGGTCCGTTGGTGTTACACATAGATCCCCAGCTTTTTTTATAACCTAGATAAATTACTTGAATGCCAGCAGCTGAAAATGCCTGAGGCACAGATGATGCTGAGAAAGAGAGACAATTAAAAATTAGAAATAGATAGAGGAAGGTTAAGGAGTTTGTTTGGCCCTCTTGGTTAATAGTTTGGAAAGCAGTTCAATGCAGATAAAAGCTGAATAAAAAGACCCAGCAAAGAGAAAATAGCTGCTAAAAGGGAAGATGTTGAAAGCAGCATACTGACAAGGGAAGAGATTTTGGAGTTTCACTGAAGGGAGGGGAAAAAAGAAGGCTGATGTTCAGATGTACCGTGGAATGCCATCAGGATTCTAAGCTGTATTGCAAGAGGAATGTAACATAAATCAAAGGAGATAGTGTTATTGCTTGAAGGCTGTGGGAATGACGATCTCGTTGAGAGTGCTGTGCTCAGTATTGGTCAGTAGACTTGAGAAAAGGTATAATTGCTGTTGAAGGGAAAGCAGTGCCGAGCAACCCCAGATTAGACCAGAGTTCAGAGATTTAAATGAAGAAGAAAGAGGGAGAAAAGTCAGGCTTATTTCTCACTGCAAACGATAAGAGAGCTCCATGGGAACCTACATGAATCTGATAACATCACTAGAGAAGACTGAGAAAATGCGATCCAATTATACTATTTAAATAACCTGGAAGCTGGAGTATTTGGCCAGATGTACAGATAAAGGAAGTTTCAAGCAAAAGTATTTCAGAATAAAAGTAGCAAAGTCACAGTATGAGTCCACCATTGGAAAGGCCATAGGGGAAAAGAGACATACAGAATTCAAGAGCCTAAAAGACAAACCTTCCTTTATCTTTTGGGATGATACTTACTGGTTATCAAAGTGAGACGACTCTGGCTAGAGTTTGATACAATGGAAGTCTAAGCTGTGTGTGCTTTCTTACAGACATCAGTCTACTCCTAAGCAACATTAGTCGTATTAGTTCAGTACTGGATGACTTCTTTCAACCTGTGGATGTCGGGATGGAGCCAAATTCAGATCAGATGTAAATGGACCTAACTCCACTGATGTCAATAGATTTTCATCTGTTATTTGCATTGCAGTAGTGCTTAGACGCCGTAATCATAGACTAGAACTTCATTGTGCTAGGCCAGTGGTTCTCATACTTTTTTTTTTTTTCACGGACCACTTGAAAATTGCTGAGGGTCTCGGCAGACCACTTAATGACCTTTCCAAATGTTATTTGTACTGTTAGCTGACTATCGTAAAGCGCTTTGGATAAAAGTACTATATTAAAAAAACTTAATTAATTTTTTTTGTTCTACAAATAAAAGCACACAACTCATATTTTAATATTAGTAGTTTTACCTTTCTAGTGCAATGGATGTGCCCTCTCTCCCCCGTCACAGCAGCCACAGAGCTGAGGCTGGGAAGGAGGGCCATCTCTCCCCAGCAGCCGCAGCCCTGGAGCTGAGGAAAGTTGCCTCTTTCTCTGGCCGCCACAGCCCTGCACATCCCAATTCCCCCTGTCCCCTCTTCTCACCCCACTGCCCCCTTCCACCTATTCCCCCCAAGTTCACCTTCTCCAGGGTCCAGGCACCTAATTAGTGGAGCCACGACTGCGCGGCTCCACTAATTAGGTGGGTGGCCCTTCATTCTCTTGTGTGCGGCCGCCCAGGCATGCACCTTAGAGGGAACTATCCGCAGACTACCTGAATGGAGCTCACGGACCAGTGGTGGTCCACGGACCACAGTTTGAGAACCTCTGCGCTAGGCATTGTACAAACACAGAATAAAACTTTGGCCCCTGCCCCAAAGAGCTTACAAATGAAGTAATCAGCTGCTCATTCCAGGTCTGAATTTGTCCCCCTATTTCCAATTACTTTAGTCTGGGAATCAAGCTAAACTTCTCATAATGGCAGACTTTCCAGTGATTGCGGGGTCGGGAATATGACAAAAACAGTCCTTCTTGCTTCATTTTAATATTTCCTTTCCCTACAAACCAGGAGGCACATCAAGGTAAACAACCACAAATGCAACAGAGAGTCCTGTGGCACCTTTAAGACTAACAGATGTATTGGAGCATAAGCTTTCATGGGATGCATCCGACGAAGTGGGCATTCACCCACGAAAGCTTATGCTACAAAACATCTGTTAGTCTTAAAGGTGCCACAGGACTCTGTTGCTTTTTACAGATCCAGACTAACACGGCTACCCCTCTGATACTTAACCACAAATGCAGACATTTTAAAACCTAAATATGATTCACTTTGGGAGAACAGGAGCAAAGGTTTGGATTCTTAGTTTATCTGAAGGAGGTTTGTCCACAGTATTTTCCTCAGAAGCAACTACGAGATGGCGGTGCACTTTATTTAACATCCTCCTGGCTACACTGTTAAAGGAGCAGGTACACAGCAGATATGCAAGTAAGCGTATACAGTTTGTACACTGCTTTAATGGAAAGCATGTGATCTACAGCAACTGAGTTGGGAGAAAAACTGTCTCCTTTCTTTTACAGGGGTTTGTGAGAACATTTTATCTGGTTGGAGGAAACAGAGGTTTACATTTGTATTACTGTATGTGTTGTGGGAAGGAGGGAGATCTCAGGAACTCAGAAAGGCGAGGATGGTGGGCTGTGGTTCAGTGTCTGTACAGAACACAGAACAATGATCCTTGACACTGACTGGAGCTTTTGGGTGCTACCACGATATATATAAATAGTAATAACAATAATAGGAGTCTTCCATTGGTGAAAAGAACAGGAGTACTTGTGGCACCTTAGAGACTAACAAATTTAAATCTAAGGTGCCACAAGTCCTCCTGTTCTTTTTGCGGATACAGACTAACACGGCTGCTACTCTGAAACCTTCCATTGGTGAGTGTCAGGAGTAGAAATGGGGAGAGGGATTTTGGCCATTTTGATTTGGCAGTTGAATCTGAATGGGTCTTTAACAAGTTTTAAGTCAGAACCTCAGAGTATAAGTCTCCAGACCCAGAAACCACCACTTTAGGCACACCTCTAGTTTCAATATCTAGAAATCCCACAAATCAGCCCAGTTTCGTAAGGACATAAGAACGGCCATACTGGGTCAACCAATGGTCCATCTAGCCCAGTATCCTGCCTTCCGACAGTGGCCAGTGCCAGATGCTTCGCAGGGAATGAACAGCACAGGGCAATTTATCAAATAATACATCCCCTGTTGTCCAGTCCCAACTCTGGCAGTCAGAGGATTAGGGACACCCAGAGCATGGGGTTGTGTCTCTGACCATCTTGGCTAATAGCCATTGATGGACCTGTCCTCCATGAACTTATCCAATTCTTTTTTTTAACCCAATTATACTTTTGACCTTCACAACATCCTCTGGCAACAAGTTCCACAGGTTGGCTGTGCACTGTGTGAAGAAATATTTTCTTATATTTGTTTTGAACCTGCTGCCTATTAATTTCATCAGGTGACCCCTGGTTCTTGTGTTATGTGAAGGAGTAAATTGCACCTCCTTATTCACTCTCTCCACACCGTTCATGATTTTATAGACCTCTAGCATATCCCCTTTTAGTCATCTCTTTTTCAAGCTGCATACTCCCAGTTTTTTTAAAATCTCTCCTCCTATGGAAGCTGTTCCATGCCCCTTTTGTTGCCCTTCTCTATACTTTTTCCAACTCTAATATTTCTTTTTTGAGACGGAGCAACCTGAACTGTACACAGTATTCAAGGTACGGGCGTACCATGGATTTATATAGTGGCATTATATTTTCTGTCTTATCTATCCCTTTCCTAATGTTTCGTAACATTCTGTTTTAACTGCTATTGCACAGTGAGTAGATGTTTTCAGAGACCCCGCTACAATGACTCCAAGATCTCTTTCTTGAGTGCTAACAGATCATTTAGATCCCATCGTTTTGTATAGTTGAGATTATGATTTTCAATGTGCATTTCTTTGCATTTACCAACATTGAATTTCATCTGCCATTTTGTTGCCCAGTCACCCCGTTTTGTAAGATCCCTTTGTAACTCTTCACAGTTGGCTTTGGACTTAATTATCTTGAATGCATTTTTATGGTCTGCAAACTTTGTCTCCTCAGTGGTCATCCCCTTTTCCAGATCATTTATGAAAATATTGAACAGCACAGGTCCCAGTTCAGGTCCGTGGGAGACTCCACTATTTACCTGTCTCTATTGTGAAAACTGACCATTTATTCCTATCCTTTGTTTCCTATCTTGTAACCCAGGGATTGTCAACCTTTGGCATGCAGCCTGTCAGGGAAAGCCCCTGGCGGGCCAGGTCGGTTTGTTTACCTGCAGTGTTCGCAGGTTCGGCTGATCGCAGCTCCCACTGGCCGCGGTTTGCTGTGCCAGGCCAATGGTGATTGGGAAGTGGCGTAGGCTGAGGGAAGTGCTGGCCACCGCGTCCCGCAGCCCCCATTGGCCTGGCAGAATGAACCGCGGCCAGTGGGAGCTTCATTCAGCCGACCGCCCGCCAGTGGATTTCCCTGACGAGCCGCGTGCCAAAGGTTGCAGATCTCTGTTTTAACCTGTTACTGATCCATGAGGTGACCTTCCGTCTTATGCAGTGACTGCTTACTTTGCTTGAGAGCCTTTAGTGAGGGACCTTATCAAAGGCTTTCTGAAAGTCCAAGTACACTATATCCACTGGATCCCCCTTGTCCACTTGTTTGTTGACACCCTCAAAGAATTCTATTAGATTGGTGAGGCATGATTGCCTTTTACAAAAGCTGTGTTGTCTCTTTCCCAACATATTGTGTTCATCTCTGTGTCTGGTAATTCTCTTCTCTGCTATAATTTCAATCAATTTGCCTGGTACAGTCGTTAGGCAGCCCGTAATTGTGAAGATCGCCTCTGGAACCTTTTTAAAAAAACAGCGTTACGTGAGCTGCCCTCCAGTCATTTGGTACAGAGGCTGATTTAAGTGATAGGTTACATAACATCGTTGGTAGTTCTGCAAATTCATATGTGATTTCCTTAGGAACTCTTGGGTGAATACCAGCTGGTCTTGGTGACTTATTCCTGTTTAATTTATCAATTTAAACCAAGCCTAGGTTTTCTCAAAAGAGAGCCCAGGTCAACAATTTAATAAATTTCTAACATGTAATGAATTACCAACACAACTGAGTTTTATTTATGGTTTTATTTCTCCTTTAGAAATTTTTTTCTTGGCAAATTTAAACCCAGGAAGTGGGATGACTCTAACCAGAGTTGCACCTGTGCTATGAACTTTAGACTAGCATCTAGCTTTGGATTGAAACTTCCCCAAGAGGGAATGGCTCAACCACTTGCAGAAACAGCGACCAGATGTAACGTTTGTACTTGGCTTCAAATCTGAACTCCCCCCAAATGTGGGGGTGTCCAGATACAAGGCTTTTTGTTTTATCCCAGCTCACTTCTGTGTAAAGATTTGCTGGATCTTATCTTCTGTACAGTGAAGACCAGGATATGCTCTATCCTGAAAACTTCATGGGGGAGAACTCAATAAATAATTGCTCAGATCTGCGCTCTAATAAGCGCACATTTTCAATGTGTGCTAATGACCATTTCTAACAGACTGTTTTATCACTGTTGCCTTGGGCTTCCCTGTTTAAGAATGTGTGGGGCGGGGAAGCGAAGGGAAGAAGAACAAGTAGTTCTGAGGGCATGGAGGAGGAACAGTGTAGTGAAAGTTGTTCCTTTGCCATTGTTGCTGTCCTCAAAGGGGGCTGCATGTCTGTGTTTCTCAAAGAAAGTTCCATCTGTTAACGGGAGACCTACATAGTTTCCTATATGCTTGCCAGGCACTGGTCTGCACTTGCCTAAACATGGCTGTCTATGGTGCATGGCAAATAGCACTCCTTAGGAACCCCAAAGGAAATTTCTATCCAAATGGGGAGAACAAGACAATTCTCAGAGAGATGAACATGGTGTTCTGAGTGACTGTGATTCTGTTATCAATGTGGCAGCTCTATCAGGAGCTGTACTGAGTGCTTAGGCCGGAGATTTTAGAATGGACTGATCATTTTATGATATCCTGGATAGCAGCTATGCAAGGGTGCTACTCGGGTAACTGTAATGCGGAAATTGACCAGGGCTTTGGAATACCTCCAAATGAGCAGGTTTTACACTGAGCTCAGTGCATGCTGGGAGTGCTTTGCAATTATTCATGAAGTACAGCGATGACCAATAAACCTCACAGTTATGTGCCTCACTACTGAGTCTAAGGGCATGATCCAAAAGCCATTGAAGTCAGTGGAAGGAATTCCATTGACTTCCATGGTCTTTGTTTCAGGCCCTAAGGCTCAGGTAGTTAGATAATTAGCTGAAAGGTAGTTAGGGGCTTAATGCCCATTGATTTCTGTGCTCTTATTCTCTTTCAATGGGAGTTCCTCACATATAGAACATTCCACAATCAGTGCTTCTCTCCGATCCTCCTCACTCCAGATAAAGAATCATCTGCTGTTGAGTCCCACTCAGATCTCTGATCGGGAAAAAAATTGTCACCTGATGGAGTGAGCAAACACTAGGGTATGTAGTGTTGATTGCAGACACACACACTGTGGAATTGTGGGGCCAGCTCAGCTTTTTGGACCTCAAAAATAGTGTAGCTTTGTTTGAGTTTTGGTAAGAGGTTATTTTTACAAGCAGAGATGCTCATCCTCCCTGTTAATATAGTAATGAACTGCCCCCTTTAATTCCATTCTGCAAGTCAGTGTGTGCAGGTGCAAACGTTGTCTTAAGGCATACACATGAATGTACGTAGCCATTAACTGGCAATCAGGGCTGGGTGAAGAGCTTGGAAGAAACCTCATTTGCTGAATGTGCCTTGTTCAGAGCCTGCTCAACCCAGAGCTTTGAATGGAGTAGACCCTCAACTGTAGCATGAAATAGGAGTGGGAGTCACATGAGCTCACGCCACAGATGGCCATCCTTGGAGTGTGAGAGTCAGGAAAGATCTGGCCAATGAATAAGAGCCGTGTGCTCCTGGGGCCCATTCACTGTTGACACTCTTAATCTCTACAGGGCCTTTTTTTGTTTCCCCCAATAATCCCCTGACTTTGGTGCTGTTGCTCTCATAGGAGCTCAGGTTTGATGCTCTTTCTACTGTGCTGCAACTGGTTGATGTTGTCTTGTTGATCCTAGGATCAGTCTGGGTCAAACCTTTCACTAGAAGATTCTGCTCCCATACCCTTGGGGCAGCCACAGACATGTATAATAAACCAAGGCTACCACCTACCCCAACAGAGATGACCAGAGCTGCTAAGATCTCAAGGCAGATTTTAGCAGCAGGCCTATAAAGGGTAGAGAAGATGAGCCAAATTATTCAAACCAATTTGAATATTAAAGAAGGGTGAGCTCATTTTGTGTTTCAATTTAACATTTAGGGCCACTTCTTATTTTTTCCAAAAGCTGGTAAAAACTACTCATTTTAGCAGGTTTATATTTGCATATCAATATTTTCAGTTAAATCCCCTTTATTTCTCTTCCATAAAAGTGAAAAGTTGCATTTGGCCAAGTAAAAGTCTTAATAAAGTTTCTATATGCACTCTTTTAAAAAGTCATTTGTTTTACTTTTTAAAGTAGAATAGTTACTTCCAGGAGTGACAAATGTATTCCTAATTCCACAATGATTTTCTGTGTAGCAGCACTAAAAAATTATTACTTCGTATCTGGAGTGAAATATGTCTACTAAAGAATTATTTCACTTCATACATAATTCTGTCTCAAGCAATTATTTACTTACGTCAAGAATCTGCTGAAGGATATCCAGTAATTTTCTCTTACTAATGTCATCTCATTATGCACTAAGGGGCTGATCTAAAACCCATTGACCCCCAATGGGAATCTTTTCATTGACTTCAATGGGATTTGTACCAGGACCAGCCTCCTGCCAACTCGCTGCATATGGAGTTTCCTTTGCTTTCCAGGGGAATTCCAGACCTGGAGGAGTTGTGCAATTTCCCTCCACATGGGTCATCAGCTGGCTTTGGACCTACAACCTTCAGACCCATAGCACAGACTTCTACCACTTGAGCTAAAAGATTGAGTGGGATTTTCAAAAGCACCTAGGGGTGTGTGGATGTAGAGAAAGAACTGACAGGGATTTGAAGGGGATTTCAATGCAAACAGTCCCCTTATGTGAGCAAGAGTCAGGCTAGCTGTAACCCTAATAACTCAAGATTTGTAGAAGCGAGGATTGTGTGAGGTGAGTGGGAAAGAACTGTGTGAGAAGTTGTTGCGACCTTGTGTTAGATAAGTATGGAAGGTAGACTATAGTCTAAATAGAGGTGAGAAAAATAAGATATCAGGATGACCTATGTATAAACAAAATGCAGCTGTTGCTCATTATTGTATGTAACAAAAGGCATAAATGCTTGCTGTAATTGTTTACTTCGAGAGAGACCTGTTTAGCTCTCTCCCTCCACGCAATTGCTAGAGATAATAAAGTATCTGACTTGCTGCACCCAACCTGAGAGTGAGAACTCTGTTTTTCTCTGACAGGAGTTAGGGGCCTAATTTCCATTGACTCTGAATGGGAGTTGGGTGCTTAACCCTCATAGAGACTTTTGAAAATCCCAACCTAACTCCATTAGCTGGCCACTGAAGTAGGCTTTTATCCTCTAGTGGAACAGCCGTTAGATGTGAACTGTAGCAGGGTGGCTTGCCCTAGGGCTGGAAAACCTGGGGCTAAATTAGCCTTGATTACATGATGAGCCTCACCTGCGGGGAATCAAGTGATTGCAGGTTAAAAGGCAGCAGGAAACTGCAGGGAGGAAGGCACATTAAGATTAAGATAGCAAGAAGCAGGAGAAAACTCTCCGGCAGCAAGGCCTGGGAGAGACTTACAGCAGACCCTCAGGGAGGAGGAGTCTGTGCCCAGGGGAACCTGGGAGAAAGACTGTATACATTTGTCTTTTGTTTTTTGAAAGACGTCGTATTGGATTACTGGGAGAGAGATTCTGAGCTGGGTTGGGGCCTGGACCTGAGGAGTAAATAAACGGGATCACTCTTGAGGATTGTTGGCATAACTTGGTGAACTGGGGTTCTGAAAGGGTCCCTGAAGAGACAAGATGACCACAGAGGCAGAGTGTCTTGTGCTGCCTCTGTCCACAAAGGGGTGCCCGAGAGGCAATAAGTAGCCACACTGCTACTTAATACATGCAGGGTGAGCCCACGGGCAGTGTGCAATGATGAGAAATTCCGGGACAGGCACTTTTAAATAATTTAAGTCATGGACAAGAAAAGCACCTCCAAACTTTTTTGCAGCATCTGCACAATGAGCTACTGGTTCCCACTCCTGTTCCTAGGGGACAAGGATTGCTCTCTTGCTGGCCATCTCACTAGGGAAGCCAAGGACCAAGTGGGTTAGGCGTTCGCACCACCCTATCATCTGTAGACCTGATTTCTCTCCTGCTCACTACTGAGGCACTTGGGCAGGGCAGGAAGCTTGCTCAGTCAGTAATAGGTCTGTTGGATTTGACTGCATATAGAACCGCCAAACCAGCACCACCTCTCACGAGCACAAAAAGCCCAATGCACCAGTGCCTTGCACCTTACGCAGTCCTTTACATTAGTGTAAAGTGTGGGTGAATATGTTGCCAGATGGAGGGATGGGTCCTTAGCTGGTGTAAAATTATTTAGTATCACTTACTTCACAGTCCCATGCCCGTTTACACCAAATCAGGGATCTGGCCAAATGGCAGCATCTGGCCATTGCACAGATGTAAATGAAAACATCAAGAGCAAGGCAGTGGAGAATTGGGCTCTTTGGGTCTGATTCTCTTCTCACTAGTGTAAATCAGAAGATACTCCACTTATGTCAATGGACTTACAACAGTGTGAAATCAGCGTGAGAACACTAGGTCCTTAAGAGAATCATAGGAAGAATGGTTTAATGCACTGAACTGGGCATCAAGAGACCTGCTTCAATTCCCATCTCAGCTGCAAACATCCTGTATGTCCTTGGTCAAGTCACTTAATTTACCCTCTGCCTCTGTCCCATATCCGTAAAATGCAGAGAGTACTTCCCTATCTCAGAGGGGTGTTCAGCAGATAAAATCTATTGGTTGTTGCAAAGTGCTCAGAACCTACAGTGATGAGTGCCAGGGAAGTACCTTGATAGAAATAATTGCTTAAAATTTCTTTCTTAAGGGAGGCCGGATTTTGTTCTGCAAGTGTAAGAGGAATGTTGGATGTTTGTAATATTTGCTGCAAGTTAGGAATTCATATTTGCTTGTTATGGTAGCATGGAGCTGGATGAATATTTCTGATATGTCTGTGGCTATCCAAAGAGCTTCCACACATCAGCCTGTGCCTTCCTCTTTGACTGCAAACTGTCCTGAAATCCCAGTAGGACTCTCACAGGTGGGTAATGAACATTTGCTCTCCAGCAGAGTAAGTTTTCTCAACATTACCCTGATCGCTAATGATTTTCTCGGGGTTGTATCTCAATAGCATATCTTGCTTCTTGATTACCTGCCTATAGCAGAACTAGCAGACAGTCCTTAAAGCACAATTTAGATACAAACACGGGAGAGAGAAGCTGTGTAATACAAAAAAACCCTGCATCTTCATTTGGGTTTTCATATTGAAAATCAACAGGACATCTCTGCTTGGAGAAAAGACACCCTTGTTAGTGTCTCAGGGGCAGCCTGTAGGCTGATAGGCTTGCATGAGAATATAGTAGTAGCATGTGGGTCATAGCTATCAGTTTCATCAAGAGAGGGAAACAAAAATCCACTTAAGTGGGTGTAGAAGCCCAGAACAACTGTCCGTTTGAGCTGCGTCCGCACTGCAGATGGGCTCACTCATCACAGCAAGAGAGAACACTCACCCCGATGACTAACATTACAAACTTACTTCCTGCTCGCAATAGCATGAATGTTATTTCCCTTTCTTCCCGGTAGGCAAAAGAGAAAGAAGGGAGGGGGGAAAAATCCCACCACAGTGAGGCTGGTTTGTTAAAGCTGGACCCTTTGCTTATCGGCTGGTCCTGAAATGTTAAAGTGCCTTTGCTCACTCAGATGAGTTGCTTTTATTTCCTCACTTGAGTGACGATCTGTTTAGTGCAGGGAGGTAGTATGGCCTAATGGGCCGCTTAGGAGCCTGGAGACCTGGGTTGTGTTGCTAGCTCTGCCACTGACCTGCCGTCGGACCTTCGACAAGTCTCTGTCCATCTCTGTTTCTCCTCCCACCCTTTGTCTGTCTTATCTCTTCTGACCGTCAGGTCTTTGGGGTAGGGGCTGTCTCACATTCAGTGTTTGTGCAGCGCCTCGCACAATGGATCCTCGATAGCTGTGGTACAAAAAATATAGCTGGAAACAGGTGCTGTGCTTGGCGTGGGGTGAAGGAGCTTTTGTGTCAATTTTGTGGCTCCCCAGCGCTCAGGGTGACTCTAAGCTAGGTGCAGTTGTCCAATTCCCTCAGTGGGCTCCCTGTGTCTAGTTACTGGGTTTGCTGTATCTAGGCTTGCTGGTGTGACAGGTTCAAATCTACACAAGCTTAGCTCAGCCTTTCATCTCCTTGGAGGAGATGAGTTTAGTAGACATGGGTAGGGGTGGTTCTGATAGGTAACTCCTTTAATAAACAAGATATGCTGTGACTACTGCAGGCCAGATTGTGGCAGGTAATGGTGTGGAGCCGGGCCACCCCTACTGGAGCACCAGGAGGCGCTGTGCCACGGGGGGGGGGGGAGGGGGACCCTGCCAGCTGCACCACCCGTAAGCAAGAAGGTGAGGCCATGACCTGGGCTCTGCTTTTGAGAATGCTAGCAGGGAGCAGTCTCCGTGATCTGGAGAGGGCAGGGACCACAGCTGAGACTGGCACCCTTGCCCACTTCATTCCCACAAGAGCCAGTGACAAGCTGACCCTTTGAATCCCATGTCACTTTTGTATATGAATCGGGGCTAAAGCTTCCCCTTCCCCCTCCTTGCTGTGCAATGGCTGAATCCTCCTCTCCACCCCAGGCCAGGCTGTATTTCAATGGTGTCGTACAGTGTTCATAGCTAGTGAGGTGCTTTGGGAACCACAGGAAGGAAGGGGGCTGTTTGCATCAGTGCATGATAACAGGGCCAGATCCCCATATGGCGTAAATCAGCATAGCTCCATTGATGCCAGTGGAATTACACCTATTTAGGATCTAGCTGCTCTTCCCTTGGGACCTCTCCAGCGGCGTAGCCACAAGGATGGGTTCCGTCGCACTAAACTGCATCTCCTTGATTATGCCTTTCTCCACTCAGGGTACAATCTAAGTTACTTTAAAAGTTAATCATTGTAAAACGATGTGCGATGGGTATCCACTGCATTAAAAAGGACACCGTTTGTTACAATAACATGCATGGCTTCGGTATTAATATATCACAGCTAGAAAAGAGCAAGTCGAAACCCATTGTTACCCAATCCTCCATACTCACAACAGGAATATTGTTAACACGTGCAGCTATTATCCCTTGGCACAATGTAACAGGATATTAAAGATGTGAGGATACAGGAAGCACCAGGAGTCTCTGAACTGGATAACAATCGGCCTTGTTAACAAGGAGACCGTGTTGAGAACCACAACCTGTTCTTTGCCATTACAGCCAACAGTCAATTATGGAGAAACTCAGGTTTCAGATGAATGGGTATTGTAAGGAAACGGTACAGAGAGTTTATTGCTTGGGGAATGTAGACCATATGTTATTGTGGATGATAGTGTCCAGTGGGACTCAATGAAGATTGGAGGTGAGGGGTCAAGGAAGCAGCAGTGGAGTGGAGAAAATAAAAGAGCAGAACTGGAATGTGTGGTTTTGTATTCTGAGAGTGGCTTTACTGCCTCTCCAGCTAACGTAAATAAGAATAACGTTTGGGACCTAGAAATAATACCTGAAACAAACACATAGATGCATCCGAAGAAGTGGGCTGTAGTCCACGAAACCTTATGCTCTAATAAATTTGTTAGTCTCTAAGGTGCCACAAGTCCTCCCGTTCTTTTTGCAAACACATAGAGAAACATCTGCTGACATTCTTGCAGTGATGGTAGGCTAAATAACCTCTACATTCCAGCTAAGAAAGTGCAGTCCAAAGGATAGGCAGCTCTGCTACCGACTTGTGCTGTGACCGTGTGCAAGTTGCTTAGCTTCTCTGCACCTCACTTTCTCCATCTGTCAACTAAGGGTAGTGAGCCACACCTTTTGAAAGCACCTTGACCTCTCTGGATGGAGGAGAATGTTCCTCAGTAGCACTATTTTGCCTGCTTTATTACTGGAGTTTACATCTCCAGTTCAAACCTCTTGCAAAGCATTCCCAGTTTCTTCATCCAAGTCCGGTCCCTACAGGATTTGGGCCACCCGTGAACAGGGCCACTTGCACTTCTCTTGTTACAGCTTGCATTTATCACCTCCACTTGAAAATGTCAATGTCTTTGCACTCGCTTCCCAGTTTGTGAGAGATTTACTTTCCCTGTGACAGTTGGGTTAAAACACAAGAGCCCTTGATGGCGTAAGAAAAGTTCCTCTAGCTCAACCAGCAGCATTGGGGTTAGTTAATGGGGAAAATCACTTGTGTGAGCTTCATCACCATGTAATATATACAGCAGATGGGATATTCAAAATGACTTCAATGGGAACAGAGTTGGGCCAATACACTGAGTGCTTTGGGAAATCCCCACCTGTATGTATCTACACCACACTCTTTGATGGTCCCTGCCCCTCCTTTCTGCTTTTCATTTCAGTTTCTGAGCACTTTTCAAGATCCAACAGAAGAAAATTCTGAAGAGAGGTGTCTCCTGAGCTTAATTTGGAAGACACTCGATACTCGGCTGAGATCCTCTCTGCACCTCGCTCGTTTATTTTTCATGGGATCAGTCAGGGTTACAAATTAGATGAACTGGTTTTTGCTTTGCTATTTTAAATATTTCATGTTGTGTGTGTTTATTTCACCCTTGTCCTTCATTTCCCAGGGTTTCCATGGAGTCAGCTTTTGTTATAGTGGATTTTTTTTTTCCTTTCTGTCCCTCTCTTTCTCTTGTTCAGGATTGTGGGAGTGTTTGAGAGGGAGGTGGAGAGTGGGCGTGCTTTGCTGTTCTCTTGGTGTTTCTTTCTGTTTTGGGGAAAGAGGTTTGGGGGGTTTGTTTCATTTTGTGGTTGTGAATTTAGTTTCAGGGTTTCTATACCATTTTTTTGAGCAGGGTTTCTATGATGGTTGGGTTCTTTGGGCAGGCTGTTGTCTGCCCCCCTAGGCTGGGATGGCCAGTCTGGGAGGACTAAGGGCCCAGTTTGTTGCAGATTTGGAGGGTTTAACCTGTGGCCATGGGTTACAGGTATTGCCTCCAGACTCTGTGGAGGGGTGTGGTCTAGTTGGGGGGAAGTTGACTGTGCGGTATGCCTCCCCCCTGAGCAAGTGTGTTGTGTTTGTTGTCACGCTTAGCCTTATGGTTGAAGGGGGTCACTGAGCAGGGTGGCTTTGCCCCTGTTAAAGCCACTCTCTCTAATGTCCCTCCTTTTTTTAGGAAATGAGCAGTTGGCTATAGACCTGGCAAGTTATGGTTAGATCATTAGCCCTCCTGGGAGGATTTAGTTGGTCTGTAACATCCCTGAGGTTTGGCGTGTCCTGTCCTTTTGCAGGCAGGTTTTTCTGACATCAAACAATGCTTCCAAGATTCTGAAAGATTCCCCTCAGTATAGGTTTGGTGAGTGTGACTGTAGTGTGTTTGCGGCCACTGAGGACTTGGCCTGTTTTCGTTGTGGGAGTCTGACACATTTGGTCACTCCGTGCCCTCAGAGGAGGCAGGCTACCCCTCAGCGTGGTGACTCTGTGCCTGGACAGGTGGGTGGTTCTGTGAGTGAACACAGGGTGGGGTCCATTTACAAGGTGGGAGAGATGGTTCTGTGGTTCTTGTGGACTCTTGGCCCGAGTCTGATGGCAAAATGGAGACTGAGCCTGTTGCTATGGCTTCCATGGCTTTGGCTGTGGATTCTGGCTTGCTAACAAAGCCCCAGAGTAAAAAACTGCAGTGTCTGGCAGAGGGGGCTCCACTTTCTGAGGGTGCCGCAAAGTGGATTAGTTCGGCCAGCGCAGTCAGAGCACATGGTTGAGGGTGCTGGAGTGGTGGTTCTTTGGTTGGAGGTATGGGGACTTCTCAGGTACTAGTTTTGCCCCCTAAGTCCCAGCAGCCCCCTCCCTCCTGTCTCTGTGAAGTTCCTTCCCCCCTCTCCGAGGCTGGTAGTGACTGAGGCTGAGTGTGGGGGATGAGGAACTCACAGATTCTTTGGGTCCTGAACTCCCTGAAGAGGGGATACACCCTGAACACTGTTGGTAGCTTTCTGGAAGAGACTAAAGGGAAATGTGGGGTAGAGACAGCAGACTGGATTCCTGACCTTAGTCTGTTTTTGCTGTCTGTTCAGTACACTATGAGTTGTGTCTCTGTGTCTGAGTTTGACAAACAGAAGCATGATGGATTGAAAAGACTGATGACCAAAGGGTTGTCTCTGACCAGTGGTAATGGTGGGCATTAATGGATATAGGACATTTTGGTGTTTTTGTTTGAGGTTTTTTGTTTTGTTTTATTTCTGTCTTCTTATTTTTTCTGATGAGTAATTTTGCATGTGGCTGTCTGAATGGGAAGGTGAATAAGGATGTTAAAAATATGGCTCTTTTTGAGTGCCCATACCTGTCTACTTGAGTGTGTAGAGAGCCCATATAGGGTAAACACCTTTGGGATTCAGGTGTGTGGGGCACTCCACTCTACTCACCGAAGCTGTGTCTCACCATCTACACTATTTATACCTATGCTAGCTGGACGTGCAGTGTCTGTACTTTACACGCTGACGTAAGTGGAGAAGAACCTTAAATGTCAGCACTCTTTTGAGCAAGCTTCCTTGGCTTGCATTTATTGGGAGAAGAATGACATACTCTTGCTAGGGACTTGGGTGACTTTCTGTCCCCGCCCCCCTAACTTTGCCAAGGGAGCTATTGTGGAGTTGAACTGGCTTCAAGGCACTGGGACTGGATAATATTTTCAGTCAAAATTGGGAGGGAGTTATGGAAGAGCTGGAGAGGAGGTTGCAGAGGCAGAAGTGGTATTCGCCTTGACTCTCTTTCCAAGAGCGGTGATAGTCCTTAATAATTTAATTGCCTCTGTGTTGTGGCATAAGTAGATGGTTTTGGAATACGCACCACTCTTTTAAAAAAGAATTCAGAAGGTTATTTTTGGACTTTTTATGGGATGGCCATCATTGGCTGAGGCAGAGTATTTTGTATTTGCCTGTTGTGGAATGGGGTCAAGGTCTCATCGATCTTTTGAGCAGAGTCACTACTTTTCAATTACAGGTTCTACAGCAGTGGTTTTCTATGGATAAGCCTGTTCCTGAGAGGAAACTGGCCTTTGCTTTTCTTCACCAGGTACAGGGCGTGGGTTTTGATCAGGAACTTTGTTTCCTGGATCCTGGGTGCCTCAATTTTGAGGTGTTACCTGTTTTTTTTATCAAAGTCTTTTAAACGCGTGGAGATTTTTTTTTAAGCTGAGGCTGCAGGCTACGTGCCTATAGTTCAGAAGGCTGCTTGCTGGACTCCTGGTTTTTAACACTATGAGGATTCCTAACCTTGTTTCTACAAGTCCAGTATCTTTCCTTATTGCAGCAGGTGCCAAGCTTGGTTTTTACTCCATTTGCTGGGATTCTTGGTTTTTATCCAAGGTGAAATCAGTCCCCCCTAGGGGTAGTATTGCCAGTCTGGATAGTTGCCTCCTTGAGCTATTCATCCCTGGTTATACTAATGTTTCTGTTTCTTTGCCTGTTGCTTCTGCCACAGATTAAGAATATGATAGGCCTGGCAGTTTGGTTACCTTCAGTGGCTCTTACGAATTTACTTTTAATGGCTTAGGAGATAAGTCATTGTATATGTTTGTAAATAGTCATCATTTTGGGGCGCTTGTTGACTGTCCTGATTCAGTGTAGAGAAGACCGCTTCTGTTGGTGGTCTCCATCCACCCAGCTGGTGAACTATATACAAATCTCTGATTGCAAAGGGCATGGGTGATCGCCAATGGAAAATTGCCATGAATGTGCTTGTGCACTGTTTGACGCTAAAGGTGTCCGTGGCGTGTCATGCCCTTTTTGTGATGCAGAGGAAACTGTTTTTCACCGGTTTCTTACTTGTTCCAGGTTCCAGCCATTATTTGTTTTACTTAAGAATATTTTTTTTTGGTTATTGCCCCTAGATTTTTCTCATACTGTATTTATTTTTATTGTTAAGTAGAGGTTCACAAATGTGGTATGTGCGAAATTTAGTTTGGGTCAAACAAAGATGGCCATTTTGAAAAGCAGACAGTGTAAATTATTTGGTGTTGGGATTACTGATGTTCTTCATTTTTTAATGGTGTTATGCCTTCATTTGGAGTTTGGATAATCTACTCATACATAATCTGGATCAATTTATCCAGTGGCGGTGTGATGGGGTGTGACTCAACACTGCAGCACCTCCTGCTGGTTGTCTCGGAAATTAGCTCTGCGCCCTCTTCTGGTCGTGTCTCGCCTGCTGTCACCTCTGCTCCAGGACTCGCGTCACTTCAAGGAGTACAGAATCCTCTTCAGGACACAGCCCTCCGACTGTGACACACTCTGTGCCCCCGCACCTTCCGGGGGACCTGCAGTCCACTGTCCAGCCACTTCCTTCAGTGGCAACTGCAGCCAATTGTCTGGCTACTTCCTCAGTGGCAAGGAAGGTGGGAGGACCCGGGCCCACCCACTACTCAGGGATCCTTTAGATGGCTGCCACTTGCTGCATCGCCTCTGACTCCTCTGTATCTCCCTGGGCTACTTGCCCGAGGCCCCAGCACTCTCTTTGTCCTTGCCTCAAGGCCTCAGCATGTTGGCCTTAGCGGTCAGCCAGGAGCTGTCTCTTGCTCCTCTGTTCCTGGCCAGCTCTGCTCTGTCCAGGGTGCTAGCTTTGTACTCGTTGCAAGGCAGCCAGTCTCCTCTCCTTGCGTTCCACAGGGTATCTGAACCAGCTCTGTTCTGCAGCCTTCCTTATATGGGCCCTGATTGGTTGCTCCTCACAGCCCCTCTCTGATTCGCTGCCTCCTGCAGGTGCCCCATCACAGGCGGGCTATTGGAAATCACTTTGTACTGCTAGGGATGGGCAATTTGTTTTTGAATTTATATTTTTTTCTTGTTTTAAATGTGTTTTGTGTACTGATTTTATCAAAAATATTTTAAAAGCCGAAGTGTCTCTCTCAATATATCTCTCAGTATTCCTCTAATTTTCGTCACCATTGATATGGGAGCTAGGCTCCTAAATACCTTTGAGTATCTGGGCACTGAAGTCCTTAGAGTTACACCTATGTAAAAACAGACTTAAGTAAGCAATTAAACACTTCCAAATGCTGTTTTGGAATGACATGCCCTAGCAGCACCAAGTCCCACTCAGCATTAGAATAATAAGATTCACTCCCACTACTATGATCCTGTCCAAAGTCAAGCACTCTTCATTAAAATGATTCCAATCCATATTCACAGCTCACGAGGACTTACTGTCTCTCTCTTCATCGTCTCTTCAGATCACAAATAAATAGCAAACAGGGGTCTTTTGGGTCAAAACATTGTTTTGCTGCAAGAAGAGTGAATAATGTGTAGCCTTTTTATTTAAAAAAAAAAAACCAACAGATGTTAAATGTCTTTTAATGTTAATGACAGAAATGTGCTTTCCAGTTAAAATAAACAGGGAGCATACTATTTCATGTATTCATTCGCTTCACAAGTCTAAAAATGTCCATAATTAAACAGTGTACAGAAAGCCCAGCAATGGATAATGGCTGAAATAATATCCCCATGGAGTTAAATATCTGTTGGACATCTGGAGAGCCAGAGCAGTGGCTTATCAGCACTGTGGTACATGTTTGTTGTGAGGTACCTGAGCTTGATTCTGCCCTCCTTTAGACTGGTGTAACTTCACTGAAGTCCATAGAATTACACCTATGTAAAAACAGACTTAAGTAAGGGAAGAATCAGCCTCATTGATATATATATTACAAGAAGTATAATTGTCTGGCACTAGCCCACGGTACATTGAGCTCATAGCTCTACTCTATGGGTCAGATTCTGCTGCCTTGGAAATCAATGGCAAAACTCCTATTGGTGGGATCAAGCCCATTCTGACCTGAGTATGCTCTGGCGGGGGTGTTTTTGGATGGGGAAGGAGTCTGAATGTTTTAATTTGTGGCTTGAATGAAGTCTCCAGTAGGTGTAATCTTTCTTCTTGTTAAATCGGCTGTGTGACTAAAGGAGCTGGGCAGTCTTGCCGGCTTCACTGGGAACCAGTCACATTGTTTTGAAACATTTCCATATGGCTCATTCCCAGCTCTCGGTTAAAATTTAGAACCACAAAAGTGTTTTCTGCAAGTGCTATTCATACCAACCATCGTAAACAATGTCAAGAGCGAGCAGGAAATATGAAGATCAAATAGCTGAGAAAAACCAGCCATAGCCCAGTTAAATCATACACAATACAGGGAAACAGTCAGGTCCGGTATATTTTTCTGAAGGTTGGAGAGGGGAAGAAGAAAGCTCTAATATTATTTTAGCTTGAATCATCCATTTCCAGGCTTCAGCTGGGTGTCATCGCAGATGCTACGTTATCACCCCATAGCTCAAAACTCCCTTTACTTTTAGCCACAGCTTCAGCATTTGACTCAAGCTCCTGTTTTTCTGACAGTGAAGTTTACAGTTTGTTCCAGTCTAGTGGGAGTTCTGGTGGCAGGAAATCACATGTGAAGACAGCAGAACCAAAGATGCCATTAGAACACACCAGGCCTTGTGTAATCTCCACTTGACCCCAGGCCTCCTAATCCCCACCTAATGGCAAAAAAGCTACACAAAGGGGATTGCAAAGTAGATTCCATGGGTTTATTTGGGGGAATGGTTTGAAGACCACTAGATGGACCCCATAGAACCATCCCAGAATGCCCCGCCCCCCAACATGACATTATTCCACTTGCCGACTCCAAGTTAATTCCACCATCCACCCAGGTGCTTCTTCCTCTCCTGCTCACCCCACACTGCAACCTCGATTGGCGTCTAAGTAAGTCAGAGAGAAAACGAATCCACGTCCCGTTGACTGACACTTTGGATCTGAAATGAAAATCTGAGGTCAGCAATGCAGTGCCTAATCTAAAGCAATATCACCCGTCAGTTTCATAAAAAGCACAGGAAAAATATCCCATTGGGCAAAAAAAAAATTGTCATCTAAAATAAATGCTAATCTTATCTATACAGACAAAATGACGGGCAATTGTTATGTTTCTTCTTGCTGGAGCTGGATCCCACAACATCAATGACTGGTTATTTGTGACTCAAGCAGAAAGGCCAGAAGGGAAGCTAGCACGGCAGAAAATGCCCAGACTTGCGCTGGGTGCATTTTTCTTTTTTTGCCAGAGCCAGTGAAATGTGCAGTATAAAAGGTTTACAGAACCTAAGGCCTTAGCTGTCTCAAGACATCTGATCTCTCTTGGGACCTGAAAATGGTTCTATCTATCTCTATTTATTGTCCTTGTGAGCTTTGCTTGAACCTCAGCAGATGGAAACACAAACGGGAGTGCCTTGTTTATTTGCATTCTAAATGGCCATCTCACTTAATATTTCAGCTCTTCTTCTTTGCCTCTCAGTTTGCTGTACCGTTGTAACATTGTTGCAAGGAGAACAAATCTGGTTCAAGGGATGTTGGTGATGGGTAGCACCGAGCCTTGTAGCTCTGGGTTGCAGGTTTAGATACAAGAGTCTTTCCCATCTGAGGACTGTGCTGGAGCCCATGTCAAATGGGCTTGGTGATCTCCATCCATCCACTAAGTGGCATCTACAGTAGGAAGTGGTTTCCATCTGTAGATCATACAGCACTTTACAAATTATTATTATCCCCAATTACAGAATGGGGAAACTGATGCACAGATTGGTGACATTCCCAAGGTCACACAGCGAGACAGGAACTAAGCTGAGGCTAGCACCCAGATCTTCTCACTCTTAATTGAATGCCCTGTCTGCCAGACCACACCACTGAAACCATTCCCTAAGAGGAGGTGTATCAGCTTCATAGTGTCAGAAAGGAGAAGGACTGAATGGAGAGGAAGAACAGGAGTACTTGTGGCACCTTAGAGACTAACAAATTTACTAGAGCATAAGCTTTCGTGGACTACAGCCCACTTCTTCGGATGCATATAGAATGGAACATATAATGAGGAGATATATATACACACATACAGAGAGCATAAACAGGTGGGAGTTGTCTTACCAACTCTGAGAGGCCAATTAATTAAGAGAAAAAAAAAAAAACTTTTGAAGTGATAATCAAGCTAGCCGAGTACAGACAGTGTGATAAGAAGTGTGAGAGTACTTACAAGGGGAGATAGAGTCAACGTTTGTAATGGCTCAGCCATTCCCAGTCCTTATTCAAACCGGAGTTGATTGTGTCTAGTTTGCATATCAATTCTAGCTCTGCAGTCTCTCTTTGGAGTCTGTTTTTGAAGTTTTTCTGTTGTAATATAGCCACCCGCAGGTCTGTCACTGAATGACCAGACAGGTTAAAGTGTTCTCCCACTGGTTTGCCTTCTCATCTTTGGAGGGGATTATTCAGGCCTTGTCTACACTACGAGAGTAGTTCGATTTTACTTAAATCGAATTTTTGGAATCGATATTGCAAAGTCGAACGTGTGTGTCCACACTAAGGACAGTAATTCGACTTTGTGAGTCCACACTAACGGGGAAAGCGTCGACATTGGAAGTGGTGCACTGTGGTCAGCTATCCCACAGTTCCCGGAGTCCCCGCTGCCCATTGGAATTCTGGGTGGAGCCGCAAATGCCTTCTGGGTAAAAAAAATGTGTCCAGGGTGCTTTTGGGTAACTGTCGTCATCCGTCCATCACTCCCGCCCTCCCTCCCTGAAAGCGCCGGCGGGAAATCAGTTCGCGCACTTTTCTAGTCAGTGACAGCGCGGATGCCACAGCACTGCGAGCATGGAGCCTGCTGCAACCATCACTGCAGTTGTGGCCGCTCTCAACGCCTCGCAACTTATCATACACCTTTCCCTGAGGCAGATGCAGAAAAGTCAGGCGAGGAGGCTACGTCAACGCGGTGATGGCCTGAAGTCTGAGAGTAGCACAGACCTCTCAGAAAGCAGGGGACCCAGCGCCGAGAACATCACGGTGGCAATGGGTCATGTTGATGCCGTCGAAAGGAGATTCTGGGCACGGGAAACAAGCACTGAGTGGTGGGACCGCATAGTGCTGCAGGTCTGGGATGAATCCCAGTGGCTGCGAAACTTTCGCATGCGGAAGGGAACTTTCCTGGAACTTTGTGAGTTGCTGTCCCCTGCCCTAAAGCGCAATGACACCCGGATGCGAGCAGCCCTGACTGTCCAGAAGCGAGTGGCCATAGCCCTGTGGAAGCTTGCAACGCCAGACAGCTACCGGTCAGTCGCGAACCAGTTTGGGGTGGGCAAATCTACCGTGGGGGTTGTTGTGATGCAAGTAGCCAAGGCAATCGTTGATGTACTGCTGCCAAAGGTAGTCACCCTGGGAAACGTGGAGGCGATCATAGATGGCTTCGCAGCGATGGGATTCCCAAACTGCGGTGGGGCCATAGATGGAACTCACATCCCTATCCTGGCACCGGAACACCAGGCCAGCCAGTACATTAACAGAAAGGGCTACTTTTCCATGGTGCTGCAAGCACTGGTGGACCACAGGGGACGTTTTACCAACATCTACGTGGGATGGCCGGGCAAGGTTCATGACGCTCGTGTTTTCAGGAACTCTGGTCTGTTTAGACGGCTGCAGTAAGGTATTTACTTCCCGGACCACAAAATAACTCTTGGGGATGTGGAGATGCCTATAGTCATCCTCGGGGACCCAGCCTACCCGCTAATGCCCTGGCTCATGAAGCCCTATACTGGCGCCCTGGACACTGAAAAAGAACTCTTCAACTACCGGCTGAGCAAGTGCAGAATGGTGGTGGAGTGTGCTTTTGGCCGTCTCAAGGGGAGATGGAGAAGCTTACTGACTCGCTGTGATCTCAGCGAAACCAATATCCCCATTGTTATTGCAGCTTGCTGTGTGCTCCACAATCTCTGTGAGAGCAAGGGGGAGACCTTTATGGCGGGGTGGGAGGTTGAGGAAAATAGCCTGGCTGCTGATTACTCACAGCCAGACAGCCGGGCGATTAGAAGAGAACAGCGGGAAGCGCTGTGCATCCGGGAGGCTTTGAAAGCAAAGTTCCTGAGTGAGCAGGGTAACCTGTGACTTTAAAGTTTGTGTATTGAGAAGCTAAACCTGCCCCCGTTTCTTTGCCCAGTTAATGTTGACTATCCTATCCAGTTACATACCCCCTTCACCCCACTTCCAACACACGTTTCAAAATAAAAATAGTTCTACTTTGTTAAAGCACACCGTTTTCTTTAATACTGTATTCGCGGGAATTTTTTAAAACTGGGACGCAGACTGTGGTGCGGAGCGGGTGTACTGTAGTGGCGCGAATGCAGCTTCTAAACTCAAGGATTGACAGGCTCCGCTGCGGTGGGATGGTTGTTTCAACGGAGCTTGTCACCCCTCCTGATAGGGACTGTGTGTATGGGGGGGTCTATGTGACTTTGTGGCAGGGGGAGGACGGTTACAGATCCCCTGCTGTGTGGCTCTGTGATCCTGCCTAAGGGCCGCCGCTTAAGATCTGTAACTGCCCTCCCCTGCCACAAAGTCACAGAGCAACCCACCCCCCACCACATAACATGAAAACAACCTCCCAGACTAACCAGGGTAACTAGTCACTGCATCACTGCACTATGTATGTGCCCTGCTGCTGTGCCTGCCCCCGACTATATACCCTGCCAAAGGTGACTGTCCTGTCGAATTACCAACCCCCTATCCCCCCCTCCTCCAAAAGAACATGATGGAAACAGTAGTTAACAGAAACGTATTTTTTATTATCAACCAAACATGGAACTGGGAAAGTGAAACTTGGACGGGGGCTTGTGTCAGGCGGGAAGGAAAGAACTTGTCAAATTTTGGGGAATGAGAGCCTTCTGCTGCTCGAGCTCTCTGCAGGGGTGGAGTGAGAGTTAGCAGGGACTCTGCCGCCTCTCCTTCTGTGCACTTTGGGTGAGGGGAGTATGGGACTTGGTGGCGGGGGAGGGCGGTTAGAGATGGACTGCAGCGGGGCTCTGTCCTCCTGCCTCCGTTCCTGCAGAACATCCACAAGGCGCCGGAGCGTGTCCGTTTGCTCCCTCATTAGTCCAAGCAGGGTTTGAGTCGCCTGCTGGTCTTCCTGACGCCACCTCTCCTCCCGATCCATGTTGGCTTGGTGCATTCGGGTCAAGTTCTCCCGCCACTGGGTCTGCTGTGCTGCCTGGGCTCTGGAGCAGGCTATAAGCTCCGAGAACATGTCCTCCCGTGTCCTCTTCTTCTTATGCCTAATCCGCGCTAGCCTCTGGGAGTGTGATGACAGGCTAGGTTGTGAGACAGTCGCAGATGGGGCTGTGGGAATGGGAAAAAGGGAGTGAATTCCTCAGAAAGATAAATGTAGTTGTGAACAAAGAACATAGTCTTTCTCTGTTAACAAGACCATGCACAGCACCTATCACATGCGCACTCAGCACAAGGTCGAATTCTCGGCCTTCGCATTCAGTGCCTGGGGTCTTCTACAGCACATTTGAGAAGCCTCTCAGGAGAACGGAATTTCTGTTGCAGGCAGACATGGTAAGCCGTAGACTTGTGGCAGCTTAAAACTTTAATATTAGCAATGGCCTCATTTCACATTGAAATCAATGTCGGTCCCTGCTGCCAGCAATTCGGCAAGCAGGAAGTCTGCTCCTGTCCCACACCCTCGCGGCTGTCCCCGGGAACGATCCCTTTCGGCTGCCCCTCTCCCGCCTCCACCGCGTGGCTGCAAACCAGCGGTTACAGTTCTGTAAAGGAACGGCAAAGCAGTCCCAACACTAACATTCCCCTACCTCATTCAAAGCAGGTCATCATGAGCGACATCACCCTCATGAGGATCTCTGACAGCGAGAAAGAGAGAATGCTCCGGGAAAGCCTGCAAAGACCAGGGCCGTATGCCGCCATGCTGTGCAGAGCAATGATTCCAGAGTACTTGATAGTCTCGTGGCGTGGCAACGTGTCCTACTACGGAGGACCCAATAAGGCCGCTCTCCCCAAGAACCTAATGCAGCGGATTTCCAATTACCTCCAGGAGAGCTTCCTCGAGATGTCACAGGAGGATTTCTGCTCCATCCCCGGACATATAGACCGCATTTTACTGTAGCTGCTGTAGCAGTGACTAACCAGTAGAGCGGCTTGGGCAGGACAATCATGCAAAACCGGACATTGCTAGATTTTTTTTCAATAGTTGCACTGCCCATGACTGAATCGTTAAGCTAATCAAACTAATCATGAGAAACCCATTTTTTAAATTGTTAATATTCCTGTTCTGTTACAAGTAAATGTTTAGATTTTTACAACACTTACTGGCTGATCCTTCCCCAGATTCTGTGTCCGGGGTAACGGCTGGGGAGGGTTGGTAGGGGATCTCTGTAAGGGTGATGAAGAGATCCTGGCTGTCGGGGAAATCAGCGTTGTGAGCGCTGTCGACTGCCTCGTCCTCCTCATCTCCTTCCTCATCTTCCCCGTCCGCTAACATGTCCGAGGATCCAGCCGTGGACACTATCCCATCCTCAGAGTCCACGGTCACTGGTGGGGTAGTGGTGGCGGCCGCACCGAGGATGGAATGCAGTGCCTCGTAGAAACGGGATGTCTGGGGATGGGATCCGGAGCGTCCGTTTGCCTCTTTGGTCTTCTGGTAGCCTTGTCTCAGCTCCTTGATTTTCACGCGGCACTGCGTTACATCCCGGCTGTATCCTCTCTCTGCCATGTCTTTAGAGATCTTCTCGTAGATCTTTGCATTCCGTCTTTTGGATCGCAGCTCGGAAAGCACGGACTCATCGCCCCACACAGCGATGAGATCCAAGACTTCCCAATCAGTCCATGCTGGGGCCCTCTTTCTATTCTGAGATTGCACGGCCATCACTGCTGGAGAGCTCTGCATCGTTGCCAGTGCTGCTGAGCTCGCCACGATGTCCAGACAGGAAATGAGATTCAAACTGGCCAGACAGGAAAAGGAATTCAAATTCAAATTTTCCCGGGGCTTTTCCTGTGTGGCAGTTCAGAGCATCCGAGCTCGTACTGCTGTCCAGAGCGTCAACAGAGTGGTGCACTGTGGGATAGCTCCCGGAGCTATTAGCGTCGATTTCCATCCACACCTAGCCTAATTCGACATGGCCATGTCGAATTTAGCGCTACTCCCCTCGTTGGGGAGGAGTACAGAAGTCGAATTAAAGAGACCTCTATGTCGAACTAAATACCTTCGCGGTGTGGACGGGTGCAGGGTTAATTCGATGTAACGGCGCTAACTTCGACATAAACGCCTAGTGTAGACCAGGCCTCAGTCTGGGGCAAGTCTGAATCATATTGGCAGGGCTGCGTTGTGGACTGTGGACTGCCCTTCTTGTATCTATTCTGTGTATGGTCAAAGGACTTCAGTACCCAGTGCTGTCCCCCAAAGGAAAGGCCTAAAGGCACATTTTATTGTTAAATGTTTTAATCTGGCAGCAACAAACCCTATTACCTAAATCTCTCTCTCTCTCTCTCTCTCTCTCTCACACACACACACACACACACACACACACACACAAAACATTTCCTCTCCTGAAAGGCTGCTGTCATGGGATACCTCCATACTGCCGAGCAAGATTTTGGAACAACCAAAGAAGAGCTTTCCACCAGAAAATTCATCCCAGGATTTACCCACAGCCCAGTGCATTATGTGAGAGGCATTTGGGAGCTCAGTCAATGCTGTGCTCATGCTGATGCAATGCAGACAGGATCCCCCCTCCCCAAAATAAGAAAAGTTCAGCTTTGCCCCTTGCTCTGGCGTCTCGGGGCCTTGATTTAAGAAGCTGTCATCAGCCAGAAGCACAATAAAATGCCATTGATGGACTTTGTCTTGTGTGAATGGGGAGAACATTATAAAGTCAAATGCTTTGCCTCCCAGCCTCTCAATACTGCAAAGGTTGTAAGTTCCAAACCCAGAGATGCAACAGGAAGTTGGTCAGTGGACGGTCCCTAAGGTAGATTGGTCCAATACTATTTGAAACCTTGTTTTAAAGTGAAGCCTAGAAAAATACATGCTGGAAGTACAAGAAGACAATGAATCGTGGCGAGTGGGTGTCAGCAACTCTTGTGGGGATATGTTCTCCAGCAATTGTGTTGTATTTATTGCTGTTCTAGGGCCTGATCCAAAGCTCATTGAAGTCTATGGGAGCCATTCCACTGACTGGCCATAACCATAGTGTGTATTAATCTTATCCAGGCTGCAGCATTGTGCACTAGCTGCAGTGCATACGTGTTCTTCGAAGCATAGGAAACTTGCACACAGTTGGACTGTGTGTTTTCTAGTTCATTGCAACTCCCTGATAGTTAGGATTTGGCTTATAAATAGGTTCTGCCTTTTTTTTTTTCCTTTACAGAAGTTCACTAAGGCTGTAGCATATTGAAGAGCTAAAAAGAACCACAGCTTTGGGGAAGGTTGTTAAGGCATTTGTAAGATGCTAGGCAACGCATCAGGGAGAGCAAACCCCACATTAAGAGGCACAGTACCTGGGAAGAATTGTTGAAAGTCACTTATGTCACAGGATTACTTCTCAAAGTAAGTTGCCTGGCACGGGGAGAGACATTTGGAACACGAATGCCCTGGGAAAGTTCTAAGTATATTCATAGCCGTCTCACCCTCAGGGTTTAGGTTTTGCTCCAAAGCCAGTTTCAGAGTCTCATTTCAAATGAAAGCTTTTACTCACTCTGTAATGCATTGTGATATCCAGCAGGTAGAACTCATTGAAGGAAATTGCTTCCTGCAATGATATATGATTCATTCAGTCACATCTCTGAGCTATTTAGGGGAAATTATCCATGGGATTGTATCATTAGTTTAAAAGCGGCTGCAATTGTTTTTCTGCCAGGATAATTTTAAGCCACGCACGAGTATTAGTTGGAAAAACATATTTGAAAAGGTGCCTAACTCTTTCCATATTCCTCAAATTGGGATTTCAAGCAATCAGGGCCGGCTCCAGCATTTCTGCCGCCCCAAGCAAAAAAAGGGAGAGGGGCGGCAATTGGGGGGGGGGAAGAGGAAGCCACGATTGGCGGCGGCAGTTCGGCGGCAGGTCCTTCACTCCTAGAGGGAGTGAGGGACCTGCCGCCCCCGAATTGCCGCAGGTGCCGCCCCTCTCCCTTGGCCGCCCCAAGCACCTGCTTGTTAAGCTGGTGCCTGGAGTGGCCCTGCAAGCAATATATTCCTCTTTATTGGTAACCAGATCCATGGGTGAGATTGTGAGCAGAGCCACCTCTTTGCGAGCTGGCTAGCCGGTATTGTTCTGAGTGTAGCTACTCTCTGCTGATTAGACATCCAACCTGCAAAAGCAGATACATTGGCCTTGTTTGTCCTTGGTGCAGTAAATGGTGTATTGTGAGGACATAAACACAAAGAGCCATGCTTTGAACAGCAACTAGTGAACTCTCCAACCAGAAAGTTCCTACGTTTATTAAACTCCCCACTGCAACAGATCCTCGTCCTCTGTTGTAACTGAGGACCAGAAACTCTATAACCACTCCAGATCTCCTTTCCTTATCATAAAAGATTACAACTTAAATGATAAACCAATGTATATACACAAAACAGTTAAAATAAATGTCTAATTCCTTAAAACTGTTTGCATTATTATGTCCCTATGAAGAGAAGCCCTCATTGCCAATGTCACCTAGTGGTCAGGGGGAGGCGCTGCAGGTTATCGTTCTCTCTTTTGGACATCCCCATTTTTCTCTATAGATCCACCCTATGGTGGTCTCTCTCTTTTATGTGCCTCAGCCTTCCAGCCAGATCAAGTCCAATAAAGAGGAAATCTTCAGATGCTTCGAGGGGCTCAGGGTCTTTCTCTTTAGGTCAGGGACTTATGGTCTGGACCCTTGTGAGTTTCCCTATTCAGTTCCCCACTGATAGGCTTCTATCATTGTTCCCTCTTTAGGGTTTGGTAGGGGAGCCTGGGCCCTCCCTCTCCACCAGGTTCTGATCTAGGGCTCAGTGCTGGGCAACTAAATTCTGCACCTTCCTCCCTGGATCTCTTGGTACCAGAGTCCCTGTGACACTGGCAGACCAGGTGTCAGCTCAGGCCAAAGCCCCAGGCCAATTCACTTGTGTGTTAGTATAGATCAAAGTGATTGTTAAATGCATAAGGGTGTATTTGGTGTTTAAACTTCATGAAAACTAATGGGCTCTAGCCTGCATTGTTTTCATTTATCTGTATCCCTTAATAATGTAGTAGCAAACATTTACATCGTGTGTACCCCTGTAACTAAATAACCCATCACATGAGAAATAAGCCTTGTGGAATGCAAATGAACAGAAAAGTGCTAATTTCAAAGCAAATGGTCATTGTGTGTGATGACCAGAGGTCAAAGACTCAAAATGCATTCCTTACTCACCGTCAAAGGAAAAGCCCACGTGGGTAGTGACACTCTCAGCTTGTTTTCTGTGAGAAGAAGCTTTAAGTACGGATTCAAGGAAAGATCCTGCATCTCTGGACTGTTTGGACTCTTACAGGGAAGTATACCAGATGCAAAGTGGAGATCCCCCAAGGACAATCTGGGTACCCTGAAACTGGCAGTTTATTGCATCACCACCACCATTTAGAATGACGAACTGTGACTCACCTGTGCCTATATTTTACCTGCTTTAACCTCTCAATAACTCTCACTTCCCTTTCTTAGCTAATAAACCTTCAGTTAGTTTACTATAGAACTGGTGGCCAGCATCGTCTCTGGTGTGAGATCTAGAGTACCAATTGATCTGAGGCAAGTGACTGGTCTCTTGGGACTGGGAGCAACCTGATGTGGTGTGATTTTTGGTTAAGTGACCTTTTATCACAAAATCCAGTTTGTCTGGGTGGCAAGGTAGACTGGAGAGTCTAAGGTGACTGTCTGTGACTCCATGGTAAGACTGGGAGAGTGATCCAGGAGTTCACAGTTGTTACTGGGTTGGTGAAATCTAATTACAGAACACCACCAGTTTGGGGGGTGTGACAGGGTGGACTAAGCTGGATACCTCAGAGACCTGCTACACCCATCCCAGCTAAATCCTTCGAGTGGCCTAGAGAGGCTGCGGAAGGCTAGCTAATCAGAGAGGCTTCAGGGAGCAGCCAATCAGAGCCCAGGAGGGCCATATAAAAAGGAACTACAGAGCCAGAGACCGTTCCTTGCTGGAGTCAGAGGAGTGCAGATGGTGCCCCTGGTTGGCCAATGGGAACCGCAGCACTATGGACATCTCAGTGCTGGCAGGCACTGGGAGAGCAGGAAAGAGATCCTGGATGGCTGCTGGGCCTGAACACGGAAAGGCCCTGAGCTAAGGGTAAACCATCGGTGAAGGCTGGGGCCGTGGGGAAGTGGCCCAGGGAACTGAAAGCAGTTTTGCTAAAGGGACATGGCAGCACGTGGCTGCTATTCTTAAGGTCAGTGGGTTGGGACCTGGAGTAGTGGGTGGGCCTGGGTCCCTCCATAGACCAAGAGGGCAAAACCATTGCCTCCAGGGGGGAAGCCCTGGGTGTAAGGCCTGATACCAGCACTGGGACTGTTTAAAGACTGAAGACACATGCAACCAGAAGGGGTGCTTGTGAGAGATGGCTGTCCTGTTTTCTAACAGTTTGCCCTGAGATAGGTACTCCAGACAGTGTGAGCAGTCCCCTTCTCCCCACAGGATACATTAAAAAACTGAACACAAAATAAGGTTTTTAACTTTCAGAAACGATCACCAGTCCCTCCTTTGCATGCTTGGTCAGGTCAATGTTGCCAGGCCTCCGGCAACAAGAGCTCCTGGGGTGCTCCTTCAAGAGAGCTCAGAGCAAAGGTCTGCTCCCTTCCATTGTCTGCTTCCCTTTTTAAGCTCCACTTCCGGATTGTGCAGTTTTGGCGGGATGGAGCTGCTGGGCCCAGAGTGGCTCCTTAATCCCTTCTTCTCCAGTGTGGTGTTTGTATACTCCATCACAGTTTCCTTATCAACTGCATTTAAATAGTCCTGAGCAGTATTCGAAAGACCAAATCTTCGAGGGGGTCTGATCAATCTTCCGGGCCATGTTCTCACTTCTGTTGAATTTGTGCATGGAATTCCCTGTGAAGGGGGCTTGCTTCCTGACCGAATACCTGCAGAGATCCCAGATCCTCTCTTTCTTGTGTTGGAAATATTGAAGATGAGCCTGATTCCTCCAGTCAGGTCCTTCTGGAGTCTACACTCGCTAGGGTGTGGGAGTTTCTGCCACCTTTCAAACAGTTCCAGATGTCTACGCGCTTTTGAGTCAAACACTGTTCCCTAATCTCAGTTCAGGGAGTGCTCTTGTCCTATGCTGAACATTGACATTTGGTTGCTGCTGAATTTTTATTTTGGTGTCCTGTTTTCAAAATTCCTTCAAATCAGGCCACTTAGGTTTAAGCTCCATTGGTAGCTTAAGGTAAAGGCATCCTTAGTTGTCTCCCCATCTGAAGGTCTGTTGGAGACAGTCCAGATGCAAGTGGTGTTGACTGATATGCCAGGAATTGACTGATTTTTGCAGAATTTTTTAAAAAGTCTGCACTGCTTGCTCCATCTTCCTGTTGAGCTGGGGGTAAAGTGGACTACTAGTCCAGTGTTCAAAATCAAAGTCCTGTGCAAATACTAGGAATGTTTCAGCAGTAAATTGAGGTCCATTATCAGATATAATGACTTCAGGAACTCCATTACTGCAAATATTGACTTTAGTTTCTGAATGACTCATTCCAATGAAGTCTGTGTAAGTATAACCAAGTCATTATATCCAGAGAAGTAATCGACTACAATAATGTATGTGTGTCCTTTCCAGAAAAACAAATCTGTGGCTACTTGCTGCCATCGTCTGTCAGGTGGCTCTGTAGAGAGTAATGTTTCTGGTAACTTTCCCACCACCCCTTGTTACATATTTCTAAGCTTGGAAGGATTTTTAATTGATACATGTCAGTAAACATCAATTTCACTGTACACACACTGATGACAAAATATTTCCACGAATAACAATCAAAATTTTGATAAGCAAAGTAAGAAAAATCTGCTTGAGAACTTATTAGAGTTTGACTTAAGGATACTTATTTTGTATATTTAATGGTTTTAAAACTTTTACATTTTGAATCTCAATGCCTGTCCTTAACTAATTATTGTCTGCCTCCTAAAATCCCACAACTGAAAACATAAATTGATAAAAATAGAAAAAAAATGCTTACATATCAATATTATCTGTCAAAATAATTTTTAAAGAAATTGAATTTTGCCAAAACTACATACCTTGTGGCCCTCTACTAAGGTCTAAATTTGCCCACTGAGCCTGGGTCGCCATATGGATTGTTGGACTCATGCCCTGCACCTTGGTGTCCTTTGTGGATTTTGGAGAAGTATCTCTTTCTGAAGCATTATAGGGACAAGAATGTGCTGTCCTTTCAAAAGCAGGCAATCAGCCATGTGAAGGTTTTCAGTCCTGCCAATATGGTAGTAGATCTGTTGGAAGCTGGCTCTTTTGACCTCACCCTCTTTGTCAGAGTTGAGTCAGTTTCTGGCAAGTCTCATTCAACTCTAATTTGTTGAAGTCTGGTGACAGATGCTGGAATTGCTGCCAGAACAAGATCAATATGGACTGTAACATCTTTTTCTCTAAAGCCTTTTTTATTTTGCTGGTAGCTGCTCAGTTGGGGATCTAAGTGGAACAGGGATTGGCAGCCTTTGGCACGTGGCCCATCATGGTAAGCCCCTGGCGGGCCGGGCCGGTTTATTTACCGGCTATGTCTGCAGGTTCAGCCGATCACAGCTCCCACTGCTGCGGTTTGCCACTCCAGGCCAAAGGGGACTTCGGGAAGCGGCACGGGCCAAGGGATGTGCTGGCCACCCTTCCCGCAGCCCCCATTTGCCTGGAGCGGCGAACTGTGGCCAGGGGAGCTCCGATTAGCCAAACCTGTGGACACGGCAGGTAAACAAACCAGCCCGGCACATCAGGGGGCTTACCCTGGCGGGCCACGTGCCAAAGGTTACCGATCCCTGAAGTAGAATATCTGCTGCTGTGAGTACTTTCCCTGGTATGTGTTCTTTTGAAAGAAATTGCATCAACTGTAGTCAGAAACTTAGAATCCTAGATAGAGGGTCATCTACTGCAATGGTTCTCAAACTTTATTTTTCATGGACCTCTTGAAAATTGCTGAGGGTCTCGGTAGACCACTTAATTATCTTTCCAAATGTTGTTTGTACAGTTAGCTAATTATTGTAAAGTGCTCTGGATAAAAATGCTATATAAAAAGCCTTAATAATTAACTTCTTTGTTCTACAAATAAAAGCACACAACTCATATTTTAATGTCAGTAGTCTTATCTTTCTGCTGCAATGGATGTGCCCTCTCTTCCCCGCCATGGCAGTCCCCGAGCTGGGGCTAGGAAGGAGGGGAGGTCTCTCTCTCTCCCCGCTACCACAGCAGCCCCTGAGCTGGGGCTGGGAAGGAGGGCCGTTTTCTCTTGCCTCTTTCTCTGGCTGCCACAGCCCTGCACATCCCAAATTCCCCCCACCCTCTCTTCTCACCCCACTGTCCCCTCCACCTACTCCTCATTCCCCGGAAGGCCACCACTTCACCTTACATGTGCATCTTCTCCAGGGTCCAGGCACAATTGCGTGGCTCCACTAATTAGGTGGGTGGCCATTCATTGTCTCGTGTGCGGCCACCCAGGCACGCACCTTAGAGGGAACTATCTGCAGACCACCTGAATGGGTCCACGGACCACAGTTTGAGACCCCCTGATTTAGTGGTTTTGAACCCAGTAATGTGATTATGGGCTTGTGGTCTGTTTCTGAGTTAAAATTCAAGCCAAACAGGTATGTATTGAGCCATTCACAGGCCCAAATGACTGCTGGAACTTCCTTTTTCATGTGAACATACCTCTAGGTCTTCTTGATATGACCGCAACAGGTCTCTGGTCTCCTTCTGGCTGCTTTTGTGTAAGTACTGCTCCAAAACCATATGAAGATGCGTCGCTGCTGTTGTTGGATAGTTCACCCAATATTGTGTCAAAACAGGTGGGGATGTCAGTAGTTTTTATAGTTTATTAAATGTGTTGTGTTTTGTGTGCTTCTATAGATCCATATATTGTGACCATTCAGGAGATCTCTTAAAGGATTTGTCAAATGACTAAATTTAGTAAGAATTTCCCAAAATGATTTGTCATGCTCAGGAATCTTCTTACAGCAGAAACATCTCTGGGTTCAGGTAAGGCAAGTATGCCTTCAGTTCATCTGAGTCTGGCTGAATTCCCTGCTTGCTAATAATGTGTCCTACAAATTTGATCTGCTCTTTTACAAATACACATTTCTCATTCAGAGTAAAGACGGCTTGTTGGAAACATCTCAAAATGGCATGAAGTCGCTTATCATGTTCATTTTTTATCTCTGCCATATACCTACTCATCATCTGCATGGCAAAGGATGCCAGGCAAAACTGACACGATCTGGGAGATTCTATTTTGGAAATGTTCTTGTGCTGAAGATATGCTAAATGAAAGATGATTGAAACAGTACCTTCCAAAGGGGCTGATAAATATAGGTATCGGTATAGAGTCTTTAGCAAGAAGGATTTGCCAGAGGCCTGCAGTAGAATCTAACTTTGAGAAGACTTCGCTATCTGATAAGTGCGCTAACATCTAGTCAATTGCAGGAAGCATGTGTCTTTCTCTACATGTGCTTTTATTAAGGTGTGTAAAGTCGGCACAAATCCAGATTTTTGCCATTGGGCTTTGGAATTGTAACCATGTCCATACACCCACCCAGTGGGTTCTTCTATCTTGAAAATAACCCTCAAATCTTCCATTCTCTTTAATTAATCTTTGACTTTCCCTAACAAGGGCATACAGATGTGGTGAGGAGCTCTGAGAGAGAGAAGGGAGTCACTGATGCCATTGGTTTTATTTTGTACTGCCCTGACAGGTTTCATAGCTCTGTGAAGATGTGTGGAACCCTCTCCTGTATAGTTTACTTTTTGCTGCTACTGCATTGCAGTTTTGCTGCTAGGTATAATCCTTGTATTGCTGGCAACCCTAGGAGAGACATTGTCAGTCCATATCTTACATATATTATTTCTTGAAGAGCATTCCGTCCTTCCTCCAATTTCCAAGGAACTGACCACAAACATCCAATATATTGGTATTAGCTCCTTGAAGAATCCTATTTTGTATTTGCAGATCTCCATCCCGGGATTAATTATAATCTTTTCCTGCAATTGCATGACTGCTGCTGCCTTATCAATTTTAAGTTAAAGATTGCGATTGTTTTTAGATTCAGGCTTGCGGATCAAGGTGTTGTCTGTTCTACTGAGAACACTATCCCTAGATGCATGGACTCATTGTCATCTGATAATCCTCTTGGATTGTTTCCATCACTCTTGGTGACATGCCTGCTATTGCAAAATGTCCCATTTTTGTGATATCCTCCTACATTCCTTAGCTGGACATTGTTGCCAGCTGTTGGTTGGTATCTTGCCACATCTTCCACAGCTTTTCCAAGCTTTCCTTCTATTAAGGTTCTTTGGTCTCCCACTCTCTAGTTGTGCACTGTTATGTTGTAAATATGGTTGTATTGGGTCTTTTCTTTTTACCATGTAAATATTGTCTGATGCAGTCTCCTATATGCTTCTAGCATGGAAGTTCTTTTGGTGTTTCTTTATGGTTTCTTGCATTCTCACTTTTGCTATAGCTTTTGCTTGTGAGAGCTGGGCCTAACTGAAGTTGTGCTAATAAATTGGTGTGTCTTATACCAACAACTATCCTGTCTCTTACTAGTTCTTCTTCAATATTTGCAATATTCAGCAAGACTATGAATTGCAGTAATAAAAATCAGCTGTTTCCCTTGTTCCTGGCCCCGTCAGCTTACAAAATAGGCATGAAAAGTCTCTTTTGCTTTGGAATTTGCTTTCTTTTCTTTATTAGTGAAGAGTAGGGCACATATGATATCCTCATCAGCATCTCCCAGGGCAAATATTAGTGCATTTACCTGGTGTTCTTACTCTTTCTCTGTTAAACCAGAAGTCATCTGGAATCCCTCAATTTCCTGGATCCAGGAAGGCCTGCTACCTGCATCGCCAAAATCAAACTTCTCTATCAAAGCTATTTGTGGTATGGTCTCCATTTCTGCACTGAGCCAGGGTTCTGCCACCTTCTGCTGTAGCTTTCATAGGTATTCTCCCTGACTTTTCACTTTCACTGCTCACTCACCTCTCTGGCAGTTGGGTGGGGGGGGTTCTTAACTTTCATTTACTCCTTCTTTAGAGAGAGGGATTCACTCACTTGTGACACCAGGTAGCATGAGGACAGTGACTAGAGAACTTTCTAACCAGGAAGTTCCTACATTTATTAAGCTCCCTGCTGCAATATGTTCTGTTCCTCTCTGGGAGTTGTGGCTTTGGAAAATTCCAACCTGCATCTTATCGTATCTAATGGGAAAATCCATGAAATAACAAAGTGCTAGAAATTGAAAGGTCTCTGTTGATAAAACCCTGACAGGTAATCTTAGAAGTGAGGAGAACTCATTCAATCAGAAATCTCAAGGGCTAAGGGGAACTCAGAGAGGAAATTAAGCCAGAAGAAGAATACTGCAAACTGGAAATTGTGAGCATGAGATAAGAACGTTAGAACATAAGAGATACGGGAGCTTGTGGAAATATCTACGTGGAGATCAAATTAAATCTCTTGTTCTTATGAAAACCTCTACCCACTTAGGGAGTGCCTAAATAAGGTCACCATGGTAAATATAAAGGAGTAGGGTCTAGTGATTAGAGCAAGGAAGTGGCAGTTAGAGGAAGGATGGTCCAGTATTAGGGCACTAGCTTAGACCCTGGGTCAAGTCCTTGCTGTACCATAGACTGCCTGTACAATGTTGGGTGACTCACGCAGCATCTCTGTGTTCAAGTTCCCCATCTGTAAAACAGGATAGTAGCACTGCATTACCTCACCGGGGGTGTAGTGAAGATACATATATAAAAATTAGGAGGTGCTCAGAAACTATCATAATAGGAGTCAGATAGTACCTTAGATAGCTAGTTAGGATTCATGGGATTTATTTCCAACTTTGTCACTATCCAACTCACCTATCACTGATTCACAGCCCTGATCATTATCAGTGTCTGAACGCACGGAATGGGGCATAAGGGGATTTTGCTTCTGTTCTCAGCTCTGACCCAGACTTTCTCTGTGCTCTTGCACAAGTTGCTTAATCTCAGTTTCCCCTTTGAAAGAGTGGGGTATTACTATGACAGCGAAATACCCAAGGACCCCAGTCTGGGATTTGGGCCTCATGGTGCTAGGCACTGTACAAACAAGTAACGCAAAGACAGTCGCTGCCTTGGAAAGTTTGCAGTCTAGGATTTTGACAATACGCAATAGCTAAATACACAGACAAAGGTGTGTGTGTGTGGCGGGGGAGTTGTCAGGATAAAAATAAAGACAGGTGCATATGCATAAATTAGAAATCACAGTGATCTCAAGAATTGTAGTTGCCACCAATTTAACAAATCTCATATGGTTGTGTTTGTAGGCATCATGGCAAAAGCAGGTTTTAAAGAGGGATCTAACTAGCTAAGTACCCATCACCATGGTATCTGGGAATTCCCACTTTGGCTTGATTGCATGTGCTTGCCTCTGTGTCTGGCAAATACCTCATGACAGCCTGTACAGGATTATGTAAGCAGAGAGACTTCCAAGATTTCAGGCTCAGATTCTTTCTTTGTATTAGAACAGAACGTTAGACCTTCCATTAGTTCCTTGAGTGGGTGGAGCTTATTTTGTGGGTGGAGCTTGGAAGAGTGCCACTGACATTTCCCCCTAGTTCAATCCCTGAGCAGAATTACAGGATGTAGCAGGGTTGTTAAGCATAGAGCAAGCTGATTAATGTCAACGATCGCTGCAATCCAGGTAATCAAGGAAATATTGACCAAATGATTCTAGACCTCTGTATGTATACACGCCTGCTCCCTGAGCATTAAAACAGTGGAAGTATACACAGACAGAGTCAGTTCTCCTCAATATCACCGAAGTTTGCTTCCAACGAGGGATGGCACTTAACCAAAATCCTGGATCTGAACAACCCTGAACCATGGAGAAGTTGAGTTATGGTTCTTTAAAGCAAGAGGGGCCAGATCTAATGGACTATCCCAACCCCTTGGATTCGTATAGTGAGCCAGAGCTGAGCTTTGTGACTTGAGTCCTTCTCTGCTTAAAGAAGGCATCAACATAACTTACAGCCACACGTTTTAAAGCTTGTACTTTAGAAAGCAGAAACACTGTGGAAATCCCCTTCTTTCTGACTTCCCCCAATGGCAATGAAGTAACATTCCTGAAACCTTTTCTAAGTGTGACTGTAATGAGGTTATGGCCCCAGACATACCTATAATATGGAGACCAGAACCTTCATTGACAAAAGCACAAGCTCCTACCAACTGAGCTAAAGGAGTAACTCCAGCAGCTGGCAGTAAGTAGCAGACTGTTACAGCTTATGGGGTCAGCCACTAGAGGGAGACTGGATCACATGGTATAAGCCATCATGTTACAACACCTCTCTCTAGTGGGCACTATCAGTAAAACTGCAATAATACGCATTAATTGCTGTTGTCCTACCTCTGTTTCAATTTTAGGTGAGCCAATCTTTAGTCTGATATTATCCTCAACCTTGCAGAATTGCAGCAGTAGAAGCAGCCAAAGCAGATACTGTGGCATTGGGATTCAGGGATAAAATGGAGCACAGCTGGGGGGCACCTCCTCTCCACCAACCCACTGGGGACCACTCTGGGATCTCTAGGTCCCATGTGGTGCTTCCTCATTCCTCTTCCATGTTGCCTTTGAGGGGAAAAATCTTCAGGGAGGAGCCAGACAGAGACTCCAGCCGATAGGAGCAGAAGCAGCCAAACCAGGGATCGTCAGATAGTCAGAGAACTTCTACAGCTGTAACTAGACTTTCTCGCCCTGAGCTGATTGGCTGTTTGCTCTAACTCTCTCCCTCCCCTTTCCTCTCATTGTCTTCATCCCAGTTCATCCCCGGCCCTGCCTCTCACCTCCTTTCCCTTCCCTTTTCTTTCCATTTAGCTGATCCCCTCCAAAATCAACCCCCAAATCATGGAAATATGATCACATTGTTCACTCTGCTTATGTGTTCTACTCCTTCCCCCACCATGCGTCTCTCTTGTCTACACTGTGTGGTGTTTGGGACAGAGATGGTCTAATACTCTGTGTTTGTGCAGCCCTAGTACAGTGGGGTCCCATTCTTGGTTGGCCTGAGACACTACTGAACTAAACATGATTAATAATAATGATAGTTGGGGCTGGTTAGAATGACCTGTTAAGGCTGCCCAACACTTCCTGTTATGAGAGTCTGTTTTCAGTTGCTTTTAACTTTACCAGACAAACCATTTGGGCTGATATTTTCTGTGCCATGTGTCTGCCTCAGGCTGAATTGTTTTGGAAAATGTCAGCTAAAATGGTGTGACTGTTTCTGAGAATGAGGCCAGGGGAAAATGTTTTTTCATTGTTAAAACATTCCAGTGACTTTTTCTTTGGAAAGCTGTAGCGCCTCCAAGCTTTGGATTAAGGAATAAGGTGGCCTTTGTATCATGCATGGGCCTTTTGCCTTCGTCATGGAAATGTGCCCCAATTGGGCCAAGTTACAAGCTTTTGAAAAAAATCTCAGTTTACACATACTCAGTAGAGTCCAACAGATAAAACCTCCAAAGATTCCGGCCTCTCTGAGCACCCTTGAGCCTCTGACCCGATTGCACGTGTGCCATCTACACAGCTCCTACATGTGACTGGACTGTGCATGCACCATTCCCAGAGTGACTGCGTGTGCTCTCTCCAGCATCGGGCTATTGTTGTACTTAAAGTACTGCACAGGATCTTTTCAAGGGGAATAAGGCAAAACGCCACATTTATTAGTAATACATGTATTCATTAACACTGTATTATATGCATATAATATATTACACTTACACTCACACACACACACACACACACACACAAACCCATTCCGTCTTGTTGTTACCAATTAGTTGCTCCCCTTAACTTCACTGGCCAGGTGAGTTAGATGGGGGAGGTGGTGGAGCCGGGCTTCTGCCGATCCGGATCGATGCTCCCATGTTGACAAGACGAGACCCGGGGTCCTCTGCAAGACACCTCACTTTTATAGCAGCTTTTCTCTTATGCAAATCTATACCAGATTCAAACTCTGTGTCTGTGTCCATTGGTCCTTTGTGCTGCTTTCTTTTGAGTGTTGTCCCAATGCTGCAAAGAGGGTGTTTCCAAAAGAAGGTGCTTGCTTCTAACCCCCGAGGCTGTCAGTATGTCTGCTTGTCTTTAATGAGCCCACTTGACACGTTTTATTGTCCTTGGGTCTGGCTCCCAGCCCCTCTCCAACAATTGAGGCTGTCTGCCTTCCATGCCTTGCTCATCCACACCTCATTCATTCAACAGGGCAATTGATTAAGAGTGGGGGGGCGGGGAAGAGCTCTTGTTCTACTGCTAGCAAAAAGAAATGTTTCTTCTATCTTATTCTATCCTTAGGGGCTATAATATTATACCAAGGGCAATGCAAAGTTTCTAAATGAGGCTTTGATACAAAGTTCCATGAAAACAGAGGTCACACGTGGGTAGACCCACCACAAGGTTATATGAAGAGGCACAATGTAAAGTCATATGAAAATTATCAGAGATTGATCTACATTGTCCCCCTTTTGACCTCTCAAGAACAATTCTTGAGTGGTCACCATATAAATCTTTTGTATTTGTTGCAAACAAACCAAACACTTATAACCAGGTGAATATAACTAAAACCATTACAATTGACTAAACACCAGATATAACATAAACACAAATGCAAACAATTATAATTATAATAATTGGAAATACAACAAAACCATTACCATTACAATAATAGGGTACAGTGACAAACAAAATGAGGCCCAAGGTTGATGCTGCAATAGCCATCAAACAATAAAAGTCACTTTTTAAGCACACACAACAAATAAGATTTTGTAGGAGTACCACAGTTGTTATGCAAGCTTAAGCTGATTTGGACTTAAACTAACATTCAGTTGCCAAAATGTTGCAGAATTTTCTATTTTTAACAGTTGTTTTTAAGAGGTTTCTGGGGACCTAAAAGATGGGGCCATACAATTATGGGCCAAGGTCTTACAGGTGATGGGGGCCCAAGAACTACCCTTCAGGGCTTGGGGAAATAGAATCAGAGTGCATAGAGGAAAGTGTGGAATTAACAATACAAGCAAATGTGACTAACAATACAAATGTATTAATAACAAAAATTAACAACAAAATGGCTATTAGAGAACCTAACAAAAAATAAACCTGATGCACTGGGGACCAAAGTCTTTTGGACACAAGTGGTGATTGATAAATTGGATGGACATGGGGGAAGAAGAGAGAGGAAAAGACATTTGCCCTGTCTAGTGTAGTATCACCTCTTTTTCTGGACCCAATGCTAGCACAGGACACCACTAGAGACAGACACACAACACTGAACACAGACTTTGTCGTGACACTATAACCATGGTATTTTATAACTCTTCAGCTGGTGCCAGCTCTCCTGATGTTCTGGTTCAGAGCCTGAAAGATAGAAGCTTGGAAACAAATTAGCACAGTGCTTTCACCCTGGCAGAACCTGCTTGGTCTCTGCCACAGTGTGTTTGGTACTTGGGGCTGCACAAATGCTAATTAAGTGGTGCATTTTTTGTGAGTGTAAATCCTCCCTTTCTCTCAGTAAAAGGGCGTTAAAACTTTATTTAGAAAAAAATTTTTGTTTTAAAATCTCCAGCCATTTTGCCATGGCCTGGAGATCTGAGGCAGAAGCAGGCACTGTTGTTAACTGTTTCAATGGCATTTTGGCCCTGGGAGGAGGAATTTACCCAAATATCCCCCTTCCCAATCTCCAGAGGGGTCCCAAAGGTCTGCCCCCTTCTGGGGTCTCAAATGTTTCTTCTCCTGATGTTACTGCTGCTGTAAGATTTGAGAGTGCTGTTTTAACTCTCTGTACCCAACCTGTTTTTTAGTTTCTTTATCTATTGCTTGCCTGGGCCCGATCCTGCTTTTTCCAATAAACAGTTCCTTTCCCTGGGCACAAGCCTTGTTTTACTACCAATTTAGCAAGGAGGGTGGGCTTTTTAACTAGCCCCCACCCTTCCTGGTTCCGTTTCTTAAACATTTTCTTTAAAATTGTAAAATTACCACAATATTACTTACAAAAAAAAAACAAAACAAAACAAACAAACATAAACCACACTACACTGCCCAAACTCCTATATCCTTCAGAGTTTGGCTTAACAGAATAAGATCTGTATCTTATATTTTTAACCCACTCTGGGCCAGAGGGAGAGACGCTAAGCTTCCCTCTGTATTACTCGGTCTGCTACCACCGAGGGTTCATACACCAATTATACAAATCCTTCCCCGGATTAGATCCTTCCCCGGATCAGAGTGAGAAACACTAAGTTCTCCTCTTTAGCTCAGTCTTGCTACGGCTGAGGGTGTATGTACCTCTACAACACAATTGAAACCTAAACTCCTATATCCTTCAGAGTTTGGTTAATCCTTCCCCGGATCACAGTGAGAAACACAATTTAAACCTAAACTCCTATATCCTTCAGAGTTTGGTTAATTAACTGAAAGTTTACACTCTTTTTCCTCTAGTGCCAGGCTTGCTAAAGCTGGCAGTGTGCACACCAGTTTTATAATAACTGTGGGTTCTATGCTTGCTCCCCCTTTCGCATTCTCCACCAAAATGTTGTACTTAAAGTACTGCACAGGATCTTTTCAAGGGGAATAAGGCAAAACGCCACATTTATTAGTAATACATGTATTCATTAACACTGTATTATATGCATATAATATATTACACTTACACTCACACACACACACACACACAAACCCATTCCGTCTTGTTGTTACCAATTAGTTGCTCCCCTTAACTTCACTGGCCAGGTGAGTTAGATGGGGGAGGGGGTGGAGCCGGGCTTCTGCCGATCCGGATCGATGCTCCCATGTTGACAAGACGAGACCCGGGGTCCTCTGCAAGACACCTCACTTTTATAGCAGCTTTTCTCTTATGCAAATCTATACCAGATTCAAACTCTGTGTCTGTGTCCATTGGTCCTTTGTGCTGCTTTCTTTTGAGTGTTGTCCCAATGCTGCAAAGAGGGTGTTTCCAAAAGAAGGTGCTTGCTTCTAACCCCCGAGGCTGTCAGTATGTCTGCTTGTCTTTAATGAGCCCACTTGACACGTTTTATTGTCCTTGGGTCTGGCTCCCAGCCCCTCTCCAACAATTGAGGCTGTCTGCCTTCCATGCCTTGCTCATCCACACCTCATTCATTCAACAGGGCAATTGATTAAGAGTGGGGGGGCGGGGAAGAGCTCTTGTTCTACTGCTAGCAAAAAGAAATGTTTCTTCTATCTTATTCTATCCTTAGGGGCTATAATATTATACCAAGGGCAATGCAAAGTTTCTAAATGAGGCTTTGATACAAAGTTCCATGAAAACAGAGGTCACACGTGGGTAGACCCACCACAAGGTTATATGAAGAGGCACAATGTAAAGTCATATGAAAATTATCAGAGATTGATCTACACTATGTGGCGAAGCCTGATGTTCCCTGATGTTGTTGCTCCGACCTGTGGTGGGGCCAGGGCCTGGGTCCAAGAGCAGGGAGCCTGTCTCTTCTGTACTCTCAGTGACGCTCCTCCTTCAGACACCCAAACAGCATGGAGGAGGAATCAGGAGGGAAAAGAACCACACCTAGGGCATTGCAGGAGCACCTGGGGGAGCAGACGAGGACAAGGAGTCTGGGGAGTAGAGACTGGGGCTAGAACTGACTGCGCAAGGAGACTAAGTCTGGGAGTGTGGGAGGGAAGCAGTGCTTTTTAAATGCAGCTTATTGAATGTTAGGCTTGGCAGAATTCAAATTTTGTTTTTTAATCATTTTGATGGATATTGTCAATGTTTATTTTTAAGCTTTTTTTCAATTTTTATCCATTTCAGTTTTCAGTTCTGTGAAATGATGGGGTGTCAGCATTTTTAATTTTTTTTTATCAATTTAAATGTCCACAGTTGTGGGAAGTTATAGGGGCCTGACAAGGGAGGAGGTCAAAAAATAATTATTTAATGACAGACATTGATATTCAAAAAGTTAAAGCTTTATGGCCGTTAATATACAATTTGTCACTATCACATAACAAAATATACAAAGTAAATAGCCTTAAATAAAACTACGTTCTCAAGCATCTTTTTTTTCTTACTTTGCCTATCTGTACATTTTGATTATTGTCAATGGAAACATTTTTTGATTATTTGTGGGTGTGTGGTGAAATCAACGTCTACCGACATTTACCGATTAAATCTAATCCTTCCCAAGCCTACGTATATTTAAGAGCCCAATAATGTTGTGATTTCTCTGTCGACTGAATGGGGAGAGGTCCTGTGGGAAAAAATAGTATGTGATCATGTAGTTAAAGACTGTAGCATAATGCATACAAACTAGGGTGCTGAATTCAGGTTGCACGGGAATGCGTTACCTAGGGAGGTGGTGGAGTCTCCTTCCTTGGAGGTTTTTAAGGCCCGGCTTGACAAAGCCCTGGCTGGGATGATTTAGTTGGGAATTGGTCCTGCTTTGAGAAGGGGGTTGGACTAGATGACCTCTGGAGGTTCCTTCCAACCCTGATATTCTATGAACCTGAATTCTGGCATTTCCTAATATATATTTTAGTGCATGACTTAGTAATCTTAATGTTCTTTTATTGTCGCTTTTTGTGTGCAATATGAGAAATATAGAAGAGTCTATAGGGAAATCACTAGGGGATGGCACACTTGATAAATATACATTTCAATAAGCTGCATTTGAAAAGCAAGCAGATGAAAATTTTCAATAACCAGAAAAAGGAAAACAAAATTGCAAGAACAATATGTTAACAGAGTATAAAGAATCACACGTATTCTGGTTCCCTGAGAATCTAACTTATCTGTCTGATTATTATGCTTTAGCCTGCTCACGGGTTAGAGAAACTGATACCAATGCATGTAAAAAACAACAATAATAGGAAAATCTACAGGGAAAACTGTCCATAAGAGAAACATTTTTCAAGATCCTTAGTAGGAGAGACTTTGGGGAAGATTGGCTATTCAGAGAAGCTGCAAGCTCTTTGAATAATAGGCACTTGGGGCCTGATTAATGAACATTTTCTGCATCATTTATGCCCATCCTCTCTGCAGTTTACATATAAAAAGTGCAGTACATTGTTTCCATGCAAAATACGTAAAGGGATTTTCCTGTCAAAGCAGCATGGTTGGAGCTGGGAACTGGAAACCAGAAGTCCTGTGTTCATAGAATCATAGAATATCAGGGTTGGAAGGGACCTCAGGAGGTCATCTAGTCCAACCCCCTGCTCAAAGCAGGACCAATCCCCAACTAAATCATCCCAGCCAGGGCTTTGTCAAGCCTGATCTTAAAAACCTCTAAGGAAGGAGATTCTACCACCTCCCTAGGTAACCCATTCCAGTGCTTCACCACCCTCCTAGTGAAATAGTGTTTCCTAATATCCAACCTAACCCCCCCCCCCCCCACTGCAACTTGAGACCTTTACTCCTTGTTCTGTCATCTGGTACCACTGAGAACAGTCTAGATCCATCCTCTTTGGAACCCCCTTTCAGGTAGTTGAAAGCAGCTATCAAATCCCCCCTCATTCTTTTCTTCTGCAGACTAAACAATCTCAGTTCCCTCAGCCTCTCCTCATAAATCATGTGCTCCAGCCCCCTAATCATTTTTGTTGCCCTCTGCTGGACTCTTTCCAATTTTTCCACATCCTTCTTGTAGTGTGGGGCCCAAAACTGGATACAGTACTCCAGATGAGGCCTCACCAATGTCGAATAGAGGGGAATGATCACGTCCCTCGATCTGCTGGCAATGCCCCTACTTATACAGCCCAAAATGCATTTAGCCTTCTTGGCAACAAGGGCACACTGTCGACTCATATCCAGCTTCTCGTCCACTGTAACCCCTAGGTCCTTTTCTGCAGAACTGCTTCCTAGCCATTCGGTCCCTAGTCTGTAACAGTGAATGGGATTCTTCCGTCCTAATTGCAGGACTCTGCACTTGTCCTTGTTGAACCTCATCAGGTTTCTTTTGGCCCAATCCTCTAATTTGTCTAGGTCCCTCTGTATCCTGTCCCTACCCTCCAGCGTATCTACCACTCCTCCCAGTTTAGTGTTCTTGTATTGACTGTAGGCACGTACCTGTGGTTCACAATACTATATTGCATTTATTTATAAAAGGCTTTTTCTAGTGGCCTTAATTGGAGTGACTACAACTGGACCCATAATTTTCATGAAGAAGGATCCCAAAGTATTAGACAAAACCATACACACAAGTCACCTACCACTTCACTCATCTGTAAAATGCAGACACTACTGGGCAGGAGCACAGTAGCTAATCAGTAGTTATGCTGTATACCAGTTTAAGAGAAGAGTCGATGAATACCATATCCACACAGGGAAAAATTAGATGGGCGAATTATAATAAATTAGAAGTTGGCCAAGACTTTGGGGCTAACACACTAGCCCTTGAGAAAAATAGACCTACCGTTAGGAATGGAGTGGAGCATGAACTTATAAGGAAGTGTAATCTTGCCCTGGTGAAGTTGATGCACACATCAAATAGGAGCCAAAAAAAAAAAAAAAAAAAAGACTTGTAAAATGTTCCTGGCTCCTGGGTGTTTCTAACTTATGCTCTGAGCTGCATAAAGCCTGCCCCTGAGATCAATGTGGTAGTGTCCGTTTATCATTTTTGTTATACATGCTTTAAAAACATTATCATTCATTACAAAGTTTGCACTTCTCTTTTAAATAACACTTGATTATTGCTCAGTCACACAGGGCACTGGGTGTGCTATCAATAAACAGACGGGCTCACATGATCCGCATTTTCATAGGAAAAGTCACCTCCATGTGTGCTCTGTAGAGTGCGGGGTGATCTATCTGTTTGCGAGGGTGCAAGATGTATATTAACTGACTTGGCATTACCCAAGGAAATATGTGATAAGTGAACACGGGATGTGAGGGATGGCTGCACTTCAGCATAATCCTTCTTGGGAATGGTGTCATGTTCTCTGATATATATCAAGCCACTGCCTGGCCTCACTATGTACAGGGGAAAATATGCAGATAATAAGATAATATATTGTAGTGTGTGTCAAGATGCCAGGTACAGGGCACGGATCCAGGCCAGGATTGGAGGGGGATGTGGTCTGAGTTCAGTCAATAGGGTTGAGGCCAGAAGCAGCAGCCTGTACTAATATCACACTGTCAGGCTGGAGTCAAGGTTGATCAGCTGCACTGGGTTGGAGCCAAGTCAGCTGACGTGGAACAGGAGCAAGGTGAGGAGTCCAGTGTGGAGCAGGGGACCAGGAACTGAGGCAGGATCAGGAGTCAGAAGTGGAGCAGGGGTCCACGAGCCAGGAATGAGAAGTGAAGCTAGATATCAGAAGTAGGGCTGGGGCCAGGAGAAAAGCAAAGGATCGGGAGTGCACAGCAAAATCTGTTTGCAGCAGCCAATCAGACATCCCCCTAGCTGCACAGGCAGCCTCCAGCCTTTAAATAATGTGCCTGGGCCAATCAGGGAACATAGTAGGCTCCGCCAGTCAAGATCTCTGTGGGTGGGACATCCAGTGGTGCTTGAACCCACAGGACTCATAGGCTGCAGTTCCCCACTCTGCCAGAGGTGGCAGTGTGGACACAGCAGCCAACCATGGTTCCAGGCCATTTTGTGTGTGTGTGTGTGTGTGTGAGAGAGAGAGAGAGAGAATTACTTTCCTTTTGTGGATGAAGTAAAAAATGCTCAGCTTTGGGTCATTGGCCCTTTGTTGTGGCAGCACTGGAAGAGATTCTCCTTTTAGCACAAGTGTTTGGGGTCTGAGGATCTGAGTTCTATCCTTGCTGCCACCAGGACGTTCCAGCAAGCCACGGTGTGCAGCACATTCACACACATGACGTTCCTAGTAGGTCACAGGTTTTTTACAATATCTAGCTGTGATGTGTGACTTTAGAAAGTCCAGCACAGCTCAAAAATCATATGAAGTTTCTCCCCTTTCCGAGTACCACCAGAATCTAGGGAGCACCTCTCCCTTCCCCAGCTAGTACCCTCAAACTGCCCTGTCAGCCCCCCATTCCTGCCTGCAAACAGGGCTGCCCAGAGGATTCAGGGGGCCTGTGGCAAAGAAATTTCGGGGGCCCCTTCCATAAAAAAAGTTGCAATACTATAGAATACTATATTCTCATGGGGGCCTCTGCGGGGACCAGGGCCTGGGGCAAATTGCCCCACTTGCCACCCCCCCCCCCCCGGGCGGCCCTGCCTGCAAACCCTTACATGCAGCTAGTTCCCTGTGAGATGTATAGGCATGATGGGGTATATACCCCATCCTGGCTTTTAAAGGGTTAATGTGAGCCAGCCCCAATTAAAGATGAGTCCTAGCTGGGAAAGGAGCTGGGTGGATGCTAGAAAGGCAGGAAATCTGGAGCAGAAGGTGGTGGCAGGGAGAAATTTTGCAGTCACTCTTTGGGATGTGAGAGATCAGGCGGAAGTCCACAAGGAGCGAGCTCTGAGATTTTTCTCCTGAGTTGCAAAGTCTGTCAGGAGGCCAGGGTGACACAGTGGGGTGGAGCAAAGTTCAGTAAAAAGCCCTGATAAAAGGGCAGGATTGGGACTTCCAGGCAGAGAGCCCTGGGAGGTGTTCAGTTGAGAAACTGAGTAAGGTAAACGTAAGAGGGATGAAAGGTCAAACTTGTGGAACACAGGAGAGGATTTAAGTTTATACTTTTGATTTGGGATTTATAGGGGTATTCTGTGGGGAACCCAGGCTCTGAGAGAAGGTTGAACCAAGAGGGATTTGTGAGAGAGGTCAGCTGACACGCTTGGCAGGAAGAAGTCCAGGGAGGTAACAGCAAGAGTCTGACAGAGCAGACCTTGGCTGATGGTTATAGGGTCACTAAATTGCACCCAGGGTAGAGGGTGGGCCTAGTTTCCCCTGTCAACTACTGATAAGGTGGCATGAAGCCCCTGAGAAGTGGAAAAGGGGTCAAGAAGGGGACTAGTATCTCTGGAGAATGTTAAACAGAAGCTACTGAAGTTGGGCATTTTTTAATCAGCAGGTCCACATAATTTGCATCCAAGAGCTTTAAAAGAGCTAACTGAGGAGTTCGCTGGGCCATGAATCTTGATTTTCAATAAGTCTTGGAGCAGTGGGGAAGTTCCAGAAGTTTCTAAGAAAGCTAATGTGCCAATTTTAAAAAATGGTAAACAGGATGACCCAGGTAATTATAGGTCTGTCAGCCTGGCATTGGTCCTGGGCAAGATAATGGAGAGGTGGATATGGGACTCAATTAATAATGAATTAAAGGAGGGTAATATAATTAATGCAAATCAACATAGATTTATGGAAAATAGATTCTGCCAAAGTAACTTGATATCGTTTTTTGATGAGAATACAAGTTTGGTTAATAAGGGTAAAAGTGTTGACATAATATATTTAGACTTCTCTGAGGCGTTTGAGTTGGTACCACACAAGATTTTGATTAAAAAGCTAGAATTACTTAAAGTTAACATGGCACGCATAAAATGGATTAAAAACTGGCTAATTGATAGGTCTCAAAATGTAATTGTAAATGGGGTACCATCATTGAGTGGCTGTATTTTCAGTGGGGTACCGCAGGGGTTAATTCTTGGCCCTATGCTATTTAACATTTTTATCAATGACCTGGAAGAAAACATAGAATCATCACTGATAAAGTATGCAGTAGACCCAAAAACTCATTAAACAAAGAAGAGGATAGGACGCTGATTAAGAGCGATCTGGATCACTTGGTAGACTTGGTGCAATCAAACAATAGATGTTTTAATATAGCTAAATGTAAATGTAAACATCAGAAACAAAGAAAGTAGGCCATAATTATAGGCTTGGGGACTCTATCCCAGGAAGCAGTGATGCTAAAAAAGATTTGGGGATTGTGTGGATAATCAGCTTCCAGTGAGCTTCCAGTGTGACACTGTGGCCAAAAGAGCTAATGTGATCCTGGGATGCAAGAACAGGAGAATCTCAAGTAGGATTAAAGAGGTTATTTAACCCGTGTATTTGGCACTGGTGCAACTGCTGCTGGAATACTGTGTCCAGTTCTGGTGCCCACAATTCAAGAAAGTTGTTGATAAATTGGAGGGGGTTCACAGAAGAGCCATGAGAATGATTAAAGGATTAGAAAACATGCCAGAGAGTGATAGAGTCAAACAGCTCAATCTATTTACCTTAACAAGAGAAGGTTAAGGGGTCTGTAAGCATCTACATACGGAACAAATATTTAATAATTGGCTCTTCAAACGAACAGATAAAGATATGACATGATCTGATCGGCTGAAGTTAGACAAATTCATAGTGGAAATAAGCTGTAAATTTTTTACAGGAAGAGTAATTAACCATTGGAACAAATTACCAAGGGTTGTGGATTCTCCATCACTGACAATTTTTCAATCAAGATTGAATGTTTTTCTAAATGATCTGCTCTAGGAATTATTTTGGGGGAAGTTCTATGTGTTATACTAGGTCAGACTAGATGATCACAATGGTCCCTTCTGGCCTTGGAATCTATGAATCTATGGGTACGTCCAGACTACCTGCCGTATTGGCTGGTAGCGATCGATTTATCGGGGATCGATATATCGCGTCTTGTTAAGACGTGATATATCGATCCCCGAACGCGCTCCCCGTCGACTCCGGAACTCCACCGGAGCGAGCGGCGGTAGCGGAGTCGACGGGGGAGCCATGGCCATCGATCCCGTGCCGTGAGGACCCAAGGTAAATCGATCTAAGATACTTCGACTTCAGCTACACTATTCACGTAGCTGAAGTTGCGTATCTTAGATCGATTCCCCCCCTCCCAGTGTAGACCAGCCCTCAGATTGAAAACCCTGAGAGAAGGGTGTGGACCGTGGGGCACAGTGTTGGGGCTGAAGACCTTTTCTGAGGACATTGGGACAGTTATTTGTTGGGCTTTATGTTACCCCAGGAAGGTGGAGAAGGACTATAAGTGACCAGGCCAGAGGGCTGAGTCATGAGGAGAAGCAAACAACAGTAGGGACCAGAGCAACCATCAGCAGGAAGAGCCTGCTACTCCATGCCCAGTCGTGAAGGGGCACATCAGTGATGAGTTAAGCCTTCTACCATAGGCTTACCAAGTTGCTACCCATGCAGGCTTCTAAGTGCAACGTTTGTCAGGCTTCCTGTTTTTTTTCTGGAGCAGCGTACAACACAAAATCAATACCGAAAAAGCTTGTGTGGCTGGCCTGGCATTCCTCTTCCATTTCAGCTCCTGACCCTCCTAAGGCCTGAAACAGTTACTTATCTGAGATATTTGCCCTACTTTGGACTTCCACTGCAAGCACCAAGACAGAACAAAATATGTCTCCAGTTCCTTCCCACTATGGCTCTGGCTCTGAAGTTGGGCCAGGTATGTGACCTGTCCCTCATCAGAACTACATTCAATTCTTGGAGGCCTACCAGTGTGTGTGTATGACAGCTGGTTGAAAATTTTCCAGTGGAACCATTTACCATTGGAAAATGCTGTCCCAACTGAATGGAAGTGTTTCACGAGTACATATTGACCATCGACATTTTTGAGGAAAAGTTCTCAGACTGCTTTATTTCAATGCTGTCACTGGGTCTATAGCATTGCAGGGTACTATAAAATGACACATTTGAGCCTTATCAAAGTGAAGATCTTTGACAAGGGCATTTTGAAATGTCATATTTTTTCCCCGTACAATTTTTGTTGTCTGGGAAATTTCAAAATTTCAGTTTCTCAAAATTTCCTTTCATCCCAAATCAGAACAAAATTTTGGAATTTTCTCCAGAATGGAAAGTTTAAGTTTCAACCAGCTCTAGTGTGCATAGGGCAGTATCCCAGCACCATCAGACAGAGTTCTAGGCCCTTGTGGATCTCTTTACTGCAGGTATCTATACCTATCTCCTAGAACTGGACGGGACCTTGAAAGGTCATTGAGTCCAGCCCCCTGCCTTCACTAGCAGGACCAAGTACTGATTTTGACCCAGATCCCTAAGTGGCCACCTCAAGGATTGAACTCACAACCCTGGGTTTAGCAAGGCAATGCTCAAACCACTGAGCTATCCCTCCCCTGAAAATGCTCATCTGTACTACACTGAATTGTAGACGGTGAGTCATATAGGAATTATCATTCTGAATGAGACCAAAGATTCTCCAAGAGTTTATAGGGAAAGGGTGTTTGGTTTTATGCTAGAGGAAAAACAAATCAGCCTTAGCCATGATGAAATTGACTACAGATCACATTGACTGTAACATCAACAGATGCTAGTGCACCAGTCTGTTTGCAGTTGGAGGAGCCTGGTGGTGATATTGGTGTATGATGGATACATAAGGAATCCCAACTGCACTTATAACTCACATATTACTGGGGGGTGAGTGTATTTGCTTCTGTTGCTGCACGTTATTATTGTTAGTGATTGTTCCGGGGGGGAAGCAGAATGTGTGCAGAAGGGAGTGAAAAGCAATCAATGGAATTTGCTCTGCAGCATAGACTTGCATTATAATCCATCACACAGGGACACACTTGGTTGAACTTCTGGTTGAGCTGATGTTTGCCTGGGTTCCCTTTGGCAACTGTGGACAGGTTTATCTCTCTATTTCTCTCTCTCTCTCTCTCTTCTAATATATCTGCTTCCAGGTAAACTCTAAGTTAAAGTGACACATCAATACAGAAACAAAGGTGTTTCCATTGTTTCTTCTTAGGGTCAGTGCCACATGCATCTTTTTGCTTCTCCACAACAAAGATTGTAGGCGTAAATAATAAAAATAATCATCATTTATTGATATTACTGTAGTGCCTAGGCACCCCAGTCATGGACCTTGGCTCCGTTGTGTTAGGTGTTGTTCAAATACAGAACAAAAAGACCGTCCCTTCCCCGAAAAGCTTGCACTCTAAGTATAAGACAAGAGATAACAGATGGATACAGCCAGATGGGGGAGCACAAGGACACAATGAGACAGTATTAGTCAGTGGGGTCTCAGGACACCAGCAGCCTCGCCATCGTCAAGTTTTCTTAGGCATTCTGGCACAGGAGAGCTTTGAGGAGGGATTTGAAGGTGGACCATGAGATGACTCTGCAGATGTTTACAGGGAGCTCCTCCCAAACATAAAGAAAGAGCAGCATGGGAGGAAGCACGGAGAAGCTTGTTTGAAAATGGAACAAGTGGGCAATGGAGGCTGGCAGCATGGGCTGATTGGAAGTGGGAGCTGACCAAAGTCTGAGGAGCTGGATCCTTTGCATCGGGGTGCCGGAATGGGGGGGACACACTTTTTACTGGCCGTAAGGGCGAGTGACAGGGGGAGGGGTGGAGAGGAGTGAGCAGGGGGTAGGGTTGGGACGGGGGGGGTGGGAGCGGAGCCTTGGGGGAAGGGGCGGGGCAAGGACAGGGCCTCGGTGGTGAATGGGCAGCGTGAGGGCCAGGGCCTCAGGGGTTGGGAGAATGGTTCAGGAGCCTGGGGCCCCCCTACTTTTAGGGCTCTTCCGCCACTCCTGATTAGCATCCAACGTTTTTGCTCAGCCCATTAAAGAGATGAACCCAACGTACAAATGTCTGACCCGGTGTAATGATCTTGGGGTTCCTCAAATAACAAACCAGTGAATGAGAAAGGCATAAAACTTTAATAAAACCAACTGGAGAGCTTCTGTAGTGAGCTGCTGCACATAGCCATGTGGTGCCTGCAGGGCACCTCTCCAAATTCCCACACTCACAACTCTGTCCCTTATGAGTAGGGTGACCAGATAGCAAGTGTGAAAAATCGGGACGGGGTGGGAGGTAATAGACCCCTATAAAAGACAAAGCCATAATATGGGGACTGTCCCTATAAAATCGGGACATCTGGTCACCCTACTTATGAGGGAGTGTCTCCAAATCACAATCTTTCATAAACATATCACTACAGCCTAGAGCTGGTGAAATTTCCTTGAAGTTAATGGGTGTTTGGAACCTCAGTTTTCAGCATTGCCAACGCCAACTGTTCAAAAATAAGGCATCTGGCTTCCCAAAATAACAAGACTGGCTTAAAAATCTGAAATGTTAAAAAAGTATATTTAGAGTTATTTTTATTTGCCTTCTGCCTCAGGAAACCTTAGAGTTCACATTTCCAAACTCTTCCCTGCAACCACGAGGGATAAGGAACTTACTTTAAAAATAAAATACAAATAAAAATGAAATCTAAGGTTTAGGTCCTATTGAAGTTTGGATCAGAAATCCTTTACATTTCATGGGGGATTCAGACCTGGGTATTGATTTGGGCTATTCTCTTAGGCAAAAGAAAAAGGGGATGGCAGAAAATAACTAAATGGGTTCAAAGGACCCAACAAAACAAATCCCCTGGCGTGAGATCTATCAGTGACATCGCTCTACATGCAGTATCGGAGTATTTTGTTTCCTTTATTACACTGGTCACAACAGCAGCACAAGACACATTAGTGCATGGTACTAGTGGATGCCTGAGGATGTATTCATTAGAGATCTACTCCCGAGACACCCAAAATTCTACAAAATTCAGGGTTGTTGGGTTTTTTTTTTTTTTTTTGATGCTTTGCAATTTTGTTGCCAATGTATTGGGTTTTTTTTCCCCATCCCTTTTGCTGATATGGTGATAATTTTTCAGGTGTCCTCAAACTCTGCATTTGGTATCCATCTGATGCCCTACATTATTATTTATGAATGGTTTGACTGTAGTGCCTACGAGCCCTAGTCAGGGATCAGGACTCTGTTGTTCCAGGTTCTGTGCAAATAGAACAAAAAAAAAAAATTTCCTGCTCCAATCTAAGTGGTACCTCGCTCTCCACATACAATAGTAGCTGCATCATCCTAGCCACATTTGTTTCTAGTGGTCTCAGCATGGGAAGAACAGAGGGTTTCAGAAACACTTGTCACTAGCACCTCGGATTTCCAAAAGAGCTGAGAGGGGTTTTGAATCTCCTAATGAATCTCCGTGCATCCCGGGCAGCATTACCTCTGTAGTTTCCCAAGCTCTGGAATGCTGGCAGCGCTCAAGTCCCAGACGGGTGTAATCCTGGATAAGCATGAATGAGAAACTCTTTTCCCATCCCATCACAAACTGCTGCTTTAGCAATTGCAACTTCTGCGTTAAAGGAGGATGTCATCTATGCAAAGGGCAGCCCCGTATATCTCCATGACTACAGCAATACCATTACTGTCCAGAAAACGACAGAGGAGTGGATTTACTGCTTTGAGGGCTTCTCACTAAGTCATTGGTTCCAGTGGAGAAGCATTTTCCTAATTTATTGAGGAAGCAATCAATCACTAGGAAATGCATCCCACACGTTAAAGTAAGCCACTGGGCCTTTGCCCAGACCTGAAGGGTCTTAGGAAAGGTAACCTGGCACGATTTATCCCCGAAATTGGTGTTTTGGTTAGCAGCTTCGGAGGTTACTTGAAAATACTAATGTCCTGACATGGTTGTGTGATTTATGGCTAAAGTTATGAGGAAGAGTGCATACAAAGCTGGTTCAAATTCATTTGTATGTGATAGATTGTCTATTAGTACTGATATTACTGTAGCTCCTAGAGGCCCTGATCAATATTGGTCAGGGTGCTGTACACAGACCAAGGGAGAGACAGACCCTGCCCTGAAAAGCTTACAATCTTAAATGACAAGTGAGATACAATTCTTTAGGCTGTGCTCCCCAGCTGACTTCATCTCCCATCATGCACCCTAGTCATACGACTGCCATGATGCATGGTCTCCTCTCATAAGAGAGGAAACCATGGTGCATCACAGGAGGTGTAGTCCAACCAGGCAGCCTCAACAATAAAGGAGAATGAGACCCTGAGACATCCAAAGTACAACTTCCATGTAGCACTGCAGCAGCATTTCAGAATCTATTCCAGTACTTTATTGAGAAATGGATGTAAGTCATGTTGTTTAATGAGCAGGAAGGTTTTCAGATACTAAGGTGATGAGCGCCGTATAAAAGCCTATATAGGATAGAATAGAACCATGAGGCCATGTTTCCTCTTTAATGGTTCCATTCATTATGCTAATCCTTCCAATCACAGGAGGGTCTTCAGTGATGGAGTTTTCTCTCTCTGTCTGACAAAGCTCGTTTGTTTGTTTGTTTAACTTTCAGGGCATGTTGCAAACCTTATCTGTTCACTCAGGCTTTTGCTGGATGCTGGTCACTTGAGAAGGTTGAGTGTCATTTGCAGATGTGAAGGAATTTATTTGAGTTGATTCTTAGTCAATGTTGTGCCTTGTTAATTCATGTTTTATCATTTTTGTACACGTGCCCAGAGTGGGTCTGTGCTGGATGTATTTTTCATCATGTGAAGAATAAATAAAATAACATGAACAATCCCCAACTGAGTGTTCAGTCCCAGTGTGAATGGCATTGCATGTAAAAATCGGTTTGGATTCTTCAGAGATAGATTGTTCCAAAGTTCTGGTCTGGAAAGCAGAGGGATCTTTCTTCTTCAAACTGAGCAGATGCTAACAACTGTAGGGAATACATTCTGTTAGTTTTTGCTGGTGTGCTTTTCATTCCCAATTTCTGCTAGTTCTAAATACATAGAAATAAAGATATGGAAAATATTCAAAGGATTTTCTTTATTGGAAGTGGCTTGGAGCCTTTTCAAGGCTTCTCGTTGGGGATTGGCATCCAACAGGACAAAATATGGTAGCATCTAGTTGCTTCCTCTTTCTTACAAAGATGGTTGATGGGTAGAAGAGAACTGAGTTGACCATGAATCTAGCAGTATTTGGAAATTATCTTAGGTGGTGGTGACAATTTGATGGCCCTCTATGTTTGCTGTCGTTTTTGGTACCTTTTTTCCCCTGGAGCCACTAACTATAGGCATCAGAGCTCAACAGATTCAGTGCTGGGGATGGAACTAAGTGATGGCAGTAGAATCAAAGAGTCCAGAGCCATCCAGCAACACTCCCTAGTCTTCCGAAGCCTGTTCGATAGAAGGGCAAGTGCATCTACACATTGAAAGAATTCTCATAGATTTCTAAGGCCAGAAGGGACCATTCTGATCATCCAGACCAGCGGCGTATTATCGCGTAGGCCAACAAGGCCTAGGCCTAGGGTGGCAAATTTGCTCTTGCCCCCTCCCCAACTCTGCCCCTTCCCCAAATCCCCGGCCCGCCTCCTCCCTCAGGCGCACCGCGCTTCCCTCCTTCCACCTCCCTCCCAGGCTTGCCACGCTGGGAGGGGGGGAGAAGCGAGTTGCAGCACGCTCGGAGGAGGCGGAGCAGAGGTGAGCTAGGGCCCACGGGCGCGGGGAGTAACGGGGGGCCGGGAACCGCTTCCTGGCCAACCCCAGCTCACCTCTGCTCCACCGCCGCCGCCATCCCCCGAGCGCGCCACATCTCCCCTTCTCCCTCCTCCCTCCAGGCTTGCTGTGCAAAAGCACTGGGAGGGAGGGAGGAGAAGCAAGTAGTGGCGTGTTTGGGGGATAGTGGAGTTGAGCTGGGGCCGGCGGGCACGCGGAGTAACTCTTGGAGGGGGGAGCAGGGAACCACTCCCTGCCCCAGCTCACCCCTGCTCCACTGCCGCCATCCCCCGAGCGCGCCACAACTCCCCTTCTCCCTCCTCCCTCCCCGGCTTGCCGCGGGGGAGCGGAGGTGAGCTGGCGGGGGAGAGGGAGAGGAGGGGGCAATTTTTTGATGGCCTAGGGGCGGCAAATTTGTTAATCCGCCCCTGATCCAGACTCATCTCCTGCATGTAAATTCCTGCATCAAACCCATAATTTCTGTTTGAGTTATAGCATCTCTTTTAGAAAGACTTTGGACAGCTGCTGATTATTAGATGTTATTAGAAGCAGTGTAGTAATCTAATTACGATAGCAACCCAGCGTTGGGTAAAAACTGAGTAAGGAGCTCAAGATTTGGATTAGATCAAAAGATTTCTCAAGAGAGCATATATCAGTGATACATGGCCACCTAATAGAGGTGCCATTTAACTAAACACTGAAGCAAACTTTTAGGGAAACATTGAAGTTAGTCGGTTAAGAAAGGAACTTTGTGCTGGTTTTATCCCTGTTGTATGTACTTCTGCATATGCTGTTTTTCTTTTTTAGCCACCACAATGCAAATGCCCAGCCAGATCCTGGATCTGGAATGCGTTGGCATGTCCCCTGAGGTCGGAAGGGTTTGAAGATGCTTTTGTTTGAATACAAGCTGAATTTAAATCAAAAGCTATCGGTGGGAATTTCCCTCCATAATTCCATTTCCTCCAGCTACACAGTCCCCATATTTTGCACTTTAAGAACAGTCTCACGATTTTTATAAAAATACCCCTCATTTGTATGTATCCAGGGCTTGTCCTTTTTGATCTTGTTCTCGGTTCCCTTTAAATTTGTTTGTCTTCCGATTTTCTCTTCTTGAGTTCCTGGCTGTCTTCCCCATGCTGTTAGCTGCTTTTCATAAATTTCTATCTCTATTTTTTTCCATTTCCTTTTTTCCTCTTTTGTTCTTTGATTGCAGCTGGGGGCTAAGGTTGTAATTTAGTCCGCCTGTTCTGCTCCACTGCCTGTTTAAGAAAAGGCCTCTTATTCCCTGGACAGTAAATAATTCTGTAGCTCCTCTGCCTGTCTCTTAGCTCGCCTTCTTCCCATCCCCGCCCAGAGGGTTGCAATGCTCCTTCAACATTATCTCATTATTCCATGGAAGCGTATTTCTACTGCTGCCTTTTCTGCTCACCCACTACTGCTCAAACCACCCTGCTACTGATAGGCTGCATGTGGCATAATAGCAATCCCTAAAGACAGACTTCCCATTCTAAGAGGCAATCGACCCTTAGAGTAATCCCTTCTCTTTTTCTTGATAACATCTGTTTAGTTGGTGATACCTTCTTGAGATTTCATCTTGTGCTGACGATGGGTTAAAAGCTTAAATTCTCATCTAATATTCCCAGCACCTGCAGAAATATACCAGCAATTGAACAGACACTGCCAGTCTTCTTTTCTGAAATGTAAACAAAAGCTAGCAAAGGGATAAAGGGACTGGGCTAACAAAGGGTTAAAAAGAGACCCTGGGGGACCCAACAGGCCTGAAGAGTTAGTAGGAGTCTGAGCTTGCGGAGTTCCTCTCAATAAGAGGAAACACAAATTTGTGGTTAAGGCACCTGGGAGATCTGGATTCAATTCCTAGCTCTGCCACAGACTCCTTGTGTGACCTTAGGCAAATCATTTAACCTATATGCCTCAGTTTCCACTTTGTAAAATGGGGCTTCTTTGCCTTTGTTAGGCTGTAAGCTCTCTGAGGATGGGACTGTCTTCTACATACTGTGTTTATGCGTGTTAATGGGCCTCTAGCCTCTACTGTAATGCAAAAATTAGAATTTGGAGCTGAATGTCATAGGTGGGCCATATCATTATAATGGGGCTGAATCAAAACCTTCAGATCCATAAACTTCCCAAATGTTGAAGACGCCCCGATTTGGATTTGCAGCTTAGATCTATCTCCGGTCCATGTGCAGTAAATGACTTCACTGATTTCTCTTAAGATCATGTGGGAGGCAAGGGTTTGATCGTAAAAGTGAGTGATAGTAAGTGGTAACTATCAAGTAATCTGGTGCATGCATGTTCAGTGTTGTAGCATGTATTCTTGTGTCTTTTGGAGAAACACACTTACTGTGGCCTTTTGTAATTTCTAATACCATCCGAAAGGAAGATCCTGCATGTTCCATTATAACCAAGCACAATCAGCCAACAACAACAGCACAGATGGAACACTAAGCATTTCAGACAACATGAAAAAAATAAAGCCAAGATTCCCAGAGCACCCCACCTTGCAGCCACAGGGAGCAAGTAATACGTGTGTCTGTAGTAACCAGGAGTCATTCCCTCCTTTGTCCCACCTTTGTGAAATGAGTTGGTGAATCTCTGTCAGATCCCAGTGTCAAAAGGCCCACATCTCCACAAACACAGACGGCACGAATTAACATCTTTGGTGGTAGTCTCAGCGGAAAGATCAAGACTGAAGGAGTAAGTCAGAAAACAGGACATATGCATGGGGAATCCATCCAAGGAGAGGTTGAGCAGTGTGGGCAATCTTTCATTGCTCCTCATCTGTCTTCACCTGACCTATTCTCCAGAGACTTAGTGGTTGCTTTTTTAAACCTATTTCTTTCCTTTTACATTTAAACAACTCAATCCAGCACCCACTGAAGCAGTAGCAATGTGAATCTTTCCACTGATTTCCAAGGGTCTAAAGCACTATCAAAGTGATCCAATAACTTTCATGGGAACGGTAAATTTGTCTGGGTTTTCTGTTGGTTTACAATCATTTCCTGTGGAGATCTTTGGTCAATTTCCCAGTCAACACAACTGATCTTAGGCCCTGAGTCTGTAAAATACGTAAGTAAGTGTTCAATGTTAGATATGTCCTTAACTGGGACTTAAGCACACACTTAAAGTTAAGCACATGCTTGATTTCTTTGCTGAATAGGAATGGGCTTAAGCATGTGCTTAAGTACTTTGCTGAATCAAGACCCTGGTGTGGAATCAATATATAGTAAGTGGGACAGACAATGGAAAAGATCGTGAAGTTAAAGAGTAAGCAATTGAAGTAGCAAAAGTGATGTGAACCAAAAGCATGATGGGCCTTTAAAAATCACCCTCCTCTATCAACATAAAACTCCTATCACCCACCGTTCCCCAACCAAAGCCAGGCACCCCCAGAAAGAAGCTAATAATTCACTCTCCAGTCTTGGCCAAGATGGTACCCATCACACAGCTCTATCTGTATATGCATTTATTCATTTATGCATATATTTCTATATACACAGAATACAGTCATGTATCTATGCATATACACATGTGCATGTGGGTGCACACATACATATATACATGTATAAATACATACATATATAAATAATTGCTAATGTATTCACTGGGGAAAAAATCTTCACACCATTCACTATTACTTACCCACTGGTGGCTTTAAAAATTCTATCCAACAATCTCAGATCTCCAGAGGAGGCAACACCAGAAAACACAGCAAAAGTGGAGTGTCCAAAAACAACAACAGCAAGAGAAAGGATGTGGCTTTGGTAGAAGGCAGCATTAGTATTTTTTGTGCGTGTTTGGGTCTCTCTCTTTCTTTAGTGGAGCCCGTTTGAAACTGAAGCATTGCCAAGTAAGTTACCATGGGTAGAAATGGATTTTAAAATGGATTAAATATCAGTTTGAAATTAACAACCTAAGAATTGATCAAATCCATAGCGATTAATGAAACACGCATCAAAAGACACATTTCACTACTGATAGCGCTCAGAATTAAGAGGGAAATTTACTATTGATCCTGGGCTGCCACTGAGGCAGTCCCATTATTGCTCAAAGACTTGTGATAACCTCACACTGCTCTTCTTTTTGTACAATGTCTTCCCCCCCCCACTCTTTTCTTTTCTTTTCTTTTCTTTTCTTGTTGACTCCTGGGATGAAATTGAGCCAAAAGAAATTGAACTGAATATCAAGCAAAACCTTCCAGCAATGACATCCATTATTCTGTACAGTAATCTCCCAAGAGCAGAAGTGGTGGGAGCCCTGCTGACTCATTTAATAGTATTCCGGAAAATATACTGGAAGGAATAGCCCAGCACTGGGATGAGAGAGATGAGCTAAAGAATCTTCTCCTCCTCTGATTTCTATGACTCTATGCCTGCCTGTGCAACAAACTATTCCACAGCGTAGAAAAAACAAGACAATGCGGTGTCTTTGCTTTAACCCCAAACCTTGTCAGTCTCAGGCTCACATCTAATCATGTGTCATGGCTTGGTGGTGCAGAGATGTATCTCCCAGGAAGGTGAAACAGAGATGAAGATACACATTTCTCAGGTTCAATATAATTGTTGTCACTAAAGGCACTCTTCTACTTATATAATAGTATCTATCTGTCTACTGCTGTCTATCATATTCCTTTGTCTGAGCAATTGCTGCTCTCATCACCACTGTGGTATATAAGCACTTCTCCCCCATATTTGTTCATAACATCTAAGGACACTACTGGGAGTCATGCATGCTCATAATTGTCCAGGAGCAGCGTAACTATCTTTTGCACAGGACACAGAGCCACAAGACGTAAGTTCTACTTACGGCTCTCCTCCAGTTGCCCTCTGTATCTACAGGCAAAAAATTCCAAACCTGGGTGTCTAGAAGTGGTTGGAAAATGGCAGATATTATTTTAATGCAAATTTTTTTCCAGTTTTTTTAAACCCCCCCCAAAAAATCAGTTTTCAAAACCCCCAAATATTTTCGTGTAGATCCTTTTCTTGAAAAACAGGAATGTTTCTGTCCAGAATTTTTCTTTTGAAGAAAAGGCCATTTTTCACCGAAAAAAAAGAGGCTTAATGGAAAATAGTCAACCTGATCTACTAGCCGCATAAATGCATGTTTACACACGCAAATAAACAGATTGAATTTTAGAAGTGCTGAGTGTCTATAGCTCCCACTGAAGTCAATGGGAAATTTGCAGGCTTCAGGATTTTGCCCAGTGTTTGAGATGCTTGGATGTAAAGGACTAAAGAATTGCCAACTAATATTTTCATTATTATTATTTTGCCACCTTCTACGTGTCAAGCCTTGATATTGCATCTGTAGCAGATATTCTCAGTCCCTGGCCTTTGCTGAGCTCTGTGTTGGCATGTGCTCTATAGTGTATTTAGTTCTGTGGATAATTGGCTGCGGCTACAACAGTAACTTGCTGTTGATTAGGTATAATTGAAAGCATAGCGCATGCATGCGTTATCATAGTGTTTTATGCATAAGCCCAGAAGATGCCACAGTTGACCGCACTGCATTCTGATGCCAGCTGGGGTTCAATCTCAAGCCAGAAAACACGGCCTTTACAAATGAATAAACAAAACAGACTAATACTGAACATATCTCAAGAGGAAAATGTGCTTAATTTTTTTCCCCTTTTGCTCTCATCAAGGATCTTAAGAAATTCCTTAGTCAATTGCCTTCTAAGGGCAAAATGCTCTACATCCACCCCCGGTGTCTCTGCAGCAGGCAGATCTCTGTCTCTTTATAATCTTCCAAAGTCACTGTGTATAGGTAGCTTCCGTATCTTTGATGTGCTTACGTACATTTCTTCAGCCAGGGATCTGTGCCGCCTTTCTGATTTTAGGTTTGTGCTGACAAAAGTTTCAGCCTCACAAAGAGAAATAGTGCAGAATTTTGATTCCTACAGTTCCCTTTTTTCTTTAATTGTGCCTGTAGGCATCATTAAAATAGGCTTTGTTTTAGTTAATACCCTACATCTGAGAGGACTCCCATGTCCGCTGGCTAAATGGTGGTTAAGACATTCATAATTTAGTTTCTTCTGTAGCATTATACAACTAAGGCTTGGTCTACACTACCAACTTCTGTTGGCATAACTATACACCCCTGAGCGATGTAGTTATACCGACCTAACCCCAGGTGTAGACCTCATTGTGCCAACGGGAGGGCTTTTCCTGTTGAGATAGCTACCGTCTCTCGGGAGGTGGATTACCTACGCTGATGGGAGAAGCTCTCTTGTTGGCTTCGGTAGATTCTTCGCTAAGCACTGTAAATGTAGACAAGCCTCCAGGCCTCGTTGCACTTTTCAAGCATTAATTTTTCAGGGCATGTCTACACATACAGTGCTGCAGCGGCACAGCTGTACCAATGCAGCGAAAACTACCTCCGCAAATGGCGGAAGCTGTGTCGGCGGGAGAGGCTCTCCTGCTGACAGAGCGCTGTGCACATGAGTGCTTATGTTGGTGGAACTTACGTTGCGCAGGGGGGTGGTTTATTCACACCCTTGCGTGACATAAGTTATGCCGATATAAGCTGTAGTGTAGACACAGCCTCCGTCTCTGATTTCTTCCCCACCCTTTGTCTCTTTGAAGGATATGCTTCTTATATCCATTTTACAGAGGAGTAAACAGGCACGTGGAGGTTAAGTGATGTAACAGTGAGTCAATAGAAGAGCCCTGAGAAAATCCAGGAGTCCTGGCTTCCTGCCCCTGCTCTAACCACCAACCTACATTTCCTGTTTGAAAAACGAACTCCTATTAAGCCTTCTGAAACTTTTGTATTGGCTCTCCAGCGTTTAGGTGCCTGGATTCTTTTGTAAAATGGCTATTCCACACCCTGGATAAGGTGGTCTACCAGAAAGCACCTGCATTTTAGAATGCAGAGAGAGAGAGCTTTTAAAATGGCAGCAGAGTTCTTTTACTTTTCCAAATGCTATGGAGTTAACGTAATGCATGTGCTTCTTGAGGCATGCCCCTAACATTCTAGAAGATATGATTGCTGATTGAAACCTAGGCCTTTTAAGGTTGACTTCTTTTCTCTTGTGTTGTCACCTCCCTGCCAGACATCTCCTGAGATGCAATGCTATGCCATATCTCAGTCCACGCCATGCCCAAGAGAAAAATAAATCAATCTGAATCTTGGTTTAGATTTCAAACACCCCCAAAGCTTGGGGATGTTTAGGTTAGTCAAGTGTTTTCCTTTAGCTCCTTCACTATACAGGGGGTCATCTTTTTAGTCATATGCACAGCCCTTAATAGAGCGTAAAAAGAGTTCAGTTTTGATCACTACTTCCTACATCTTAAGATGGTGCAACTGGGCCTTGATGAAGTTCAGGAAAAGGATAATAAAAAATAACATTGAGGGGATCAGTGTGTGGATAGTCAGTGGCCTCTTCCACTGGGGAAAAACTTATGAAATTAATGTGATACCCACGGCACAGGTCTTAATAATCCTATTTCTGGGTTCAGGGAACTTCTAGGTTGCTGTCCAGATCCAGCCCATGTCAGGAATGACTGCAATTCCTTACTCCCAGAGAGCTGTCTGATGGCCTATGTGAAATGATACTGGTTCAGTCCAGTTTCTAGTGGACGGAGACTCACATCATGAAAAGCCATCACCATTGATATAACTGTTAACCTGGCTGAGGCTAAAGATTTGAAAGGGTCACCGTGATGGAACTAACCTCTCATCTCTAAAAGTGGTCCATCCAGAACAGGGTTAAGGAAGTGGGCAGTGTGGGAGAATTCTGCAATGCCATCAGCTGGCTCTTCCAGTTCTGCGGCTCAATAAAGGGCTTCATTCTCCCGAGTTGTAAATCTGAAACCTTTCACTAGTGCGCACGCACACACACACACAAAAAGCACTTAAATAGAAAATAATAATCCCATTTGCTGGATAATTAATGGTGAACAACATCATTCTGGGGCTTATATTCTTGAAATTCTTGATCTTTTACTCGTATGGACAGAAAATATATTTCAATTATATTATTATGTGTGTCTCCTATATTAGATGGAAATGCTTTAATATCCTTGTATCGATCTTAATATATTCGTAATAAGTAGGGCCTAGTCTATGGCTTACTGAGGTATATCGGCTTTTTCCTCGCGGAGCACTACAAATTACAAATAATTATTTCTCTTTTTTTTTTAATAAGCAGTAGATGGTGGATTTCTGCCTCCGGTGCTCCTGACTCTGAGCCTCTTTCTAATGTACAATAGTCATCTGTGCTCATAAAGGAAGATTCTTATGGGAGTTTTGTCATTGACTTCAATGGCAGGAAGATTGGTAGCACATAAATCAATATTAAGAGACTTTTGCAAGTGGTCCCATCCTGAAAAAGAAGTGTCTGCATGTTATTACTAGGGCTGGAATATTCAGCTGTTTGGTGGCCTACTTGTAATAAGCTGATGGTGTTAGTTCAGTTCTTAGAGAGGTGCCCAAGTCTGAAAATCCTTCTTTTCACAATTGCTTTTATTTTTTATTGTTCATGTTACAATAACTTTTGGAAGCCCAAGCTGAAATGAGGGGCCAGATTTTTGAAATCAATAGAAGTTAGGTGCCTCTAACCTGGCTAGACAATTTTCAAAATCACAATAGGCACCTACCTTCATCTTTAGGCACGGAAATACCTTTGAAAATCTGGCCTGAGGACCCTATCTGTTATGGTCTGTGTAAATATGTCGTAAGAGACAGCAAGCCAGAGGCACAGATAGATTAATTTGCTTGCCCATGATCATACAGCAAGATGGTGTCAAAGCTGGCGGTAGATCCTCAGTGCACTGCCTTATCTATGCCATCGCCCAGCCTCACAATAGGTGCTAAGTGACAGTCCCATCAAAGGGGCCAAAAATGACTGTAGTTGAACTTCAACCCTGTGTAGAGATCAGTCACAAGGCCTGTGTGCCCTTAAGAGCTGAGCAACAATCAGAACTTCCATCCTTCATGAAGTTCTGATATTTCAGCATTTGTTTTCATGCCAAATCAGGATGAAAAGTTGAAAGAAAATATAAACTTTTTCGTAAAATGAAAAACTCCCCAAAAAAAAAATTGATTGGTAAATGCCATTTTGGTTTAAAATTTGGCTGAAAAAATATTTCAATATTCCTGAATCAAAACATTTCATTTCAGTTTGTTGAACTGACTCGAAATGTGGAATTTTGCATAAATTCAATATTAAACTTTATTCACCTATGGTGCCACATTGCCCCATGGGAGTTGTAGTTCAGGTGCCTGATGCCCCCATTATTACCCAGGCTGGACTACATCTACCATGATGCACCTCTAGCCGTGTGACTCCCATGATGCACCATGCTGCTTATTCAGAAGGCAGATTGTGCTGCTTCTTGGGAGATGAAGTGCGAGAGAAAGGTTCCAGATTTACAGTTCTAGAGAATGAAGTCCTCTATTGATTGACAGAAGAATTACAGATGGCTAAAAATGAATGGCACCTGCCCATAGGAGCACCACAGGACATCTTGTTTGATGTTTTAAACATTTTGCATCAGTTCAACAGATCAAAATATTTAGATTTGGGTCAAACTGACACAAAATTAAATATTTTGTTTTGATTTTCTTGAAGGAAAATCGAGACATTTTAGCAAAATAAAAATTTCTTTGCAAAAATTTTGGATTTTGCAGAAACTGCATTTTTCAGATGGAAAATTCTCAACGAGTTCTATTTAACTCCAATGTTAGCCAATTGTGACGGCTTCAGTAGAATTTAAATGATGTACAGGCTTCATGCTGGCTCTCGGGACAGGGATGAATTTTGCCTTGTAGGAATAGGGAGACTGAACTGTCTTTCCACTGGTAGAGATGGTCCCTCCAGTTGAGAGCTGGGGTGCCAGCGGCGGCTCCGGGCACCAGCTCTCCAAGCATGTGTCTGGGGCGGCAAGCCGCGGGGGGGGCGCCCTGCCGGTCCCTGTGAGGGCGGCAGTCAGGCAGCCTTCGGCAGCATGCCTGGGGAGGTCCGCTGGTCCCTTGGATTTGGCGGCAATTCGGCGGCAGGTACACCGAAGCCGCGGGACCAGGAACCTCCCGCAGGCATCCTGAAGGCAGTCTGCCTGCCATGCTTGGGGCAGCAAAAAAGCTAGAGCCGCCCCTGTGGGGTGCACAGGTGGGGACAGCTGGGGAAGCTTGCATTGGTGCGGTCTATGATTCAGGACCCATTATAGTGGTAGTAGACACTTGCAAAATATGGATCTGAATCTTTCGTGATATAAAGAAAACCTCAGTTAGACTGGTTGAGAATCTTTCCACAAAATGGTCCTCTGTCGGAAAATGCCACTTTGTCAAAACCGCTATTTTTCCTGTGAAAGGGTCAGTTTCCACAAACAATTCATAGGGAAGGTTTCTTGGGCCCAGGATGGCATTTCTGATCAAGGAGAGAGAGAGAGAGACTGTAGAATATCCAATAGCTCTGTGGTTAGGGCACTCCCCTGGGATGTGGAGACACAGCGACTTGAATCTGAGTCTCCCAGATGAGCACCCCAAATACTGGGCTATTCACTGTTCTGGAGTAAGTCTGTCTCACCCACCTCTAACCTCAGTCTCCAGAGTAGTCAGGACAACACCTTTCACAAATACCAAATCCACTTCAAAACATTTAAGACCAAGGGTTAATAATCCAAGGAACAATCCAGCAAGATCATTTAAAACATGGGAAGAAATCCTGCCAACAATTCTGTGGGAGAGTCTCAGCACATTTTGCCTGAGATTTTCGAACGTGCATGGGGGATTTTGATACCAGATTCCCATTAATTTTAATTGAAATCGCGCCTCCACCACCCCTAGGTGACTTTGAAAATCTCAGCATTTAGTGTTATGTTTCTCTTGGAGAAGACTTGAGAGTGAGTAGGGAGCCCCCTCTTACCAGTGAATGCACTGTAGACAGTTGAGAGGACTGGTTCCCACTAGTGCAGAGTTAGGGATATTTTGGACATCGTTTTTTGACTGGTAGCCATTTTGCTTAGTAGACAGAGGTCCGGGAAGGCACCCAGGAGCCCTGGGTTCTATGAGGACAGAGGCTGCTCCGATAGGTGACTGGAGGAAGTCACATGTTTTCTCTAGCAGTACAATAGGAATAATGATCCCTCCTTTGTAAAGCGCTTTCAGATCTATAGATAAAAGGTCTATGTCAAGGCTAGAGATTATTTCTCAAAGGAGATTTTCAAAGGAGTCACCTCCATCCCCATTGCAATTGGATGTTTAGCTCCTTGTAAATCCCTTTGAAACCCCCACCTTTAATGGCTGGGTTAGAGATTAGACTCTGAACACACCAAACGCAGGCCAATACCACTGAAAAGAATGCACAGTGAGACTTGCAGGAAATCAAAGATGAATAAAAACACCCCATCTAGTGAAGGTGTTAACACATCATACACGCAGCAAGAGCCGAAAGGAAACAACAATAGCAAAGGAGCAGCGGCAGCTCCAGGCACCAGCGCTCCAAGCGCGTGCCTGGGGTGGCAAGCCGCGGGAGGCGCCCTGCTGGTCCCTGTGAGGGCGGCAGTCAGGCAGCCTTCGGCGGCTTGCCTGTGGGAGGTCCGCCGATCCTGCGGATTCGGTGGCAATTCGGCGGCACGTACGCCGAAGCCACGGGACTGGCGGACCTCCTGCAGGCAAGCCGCCGAAGGCAGCCTGCCTGCCGTGCTTGGGGCGGCAAAAAAGCTAGAGCCGCCCCTGCAAAGGAGGATGGCCATGGGGCTTCCACCTTCATAGAGGCAGTGAGAGACAGTGGAGAGGAGTCAAGGAGGAAGTGAAGGTGCAAATAACTGACTGAATTGTTCATAAAATGTCAGCGCTGTTAGAGGTGCTGAACGTGGCGTCAGAGGGCAGAAAGGAAATGGAAGGGGCTTTGACTGGCTTAGCATGGCAGTGGATGGAACAGATTTTCAAGGGTGATAAGGTTCCCTCCTCCCACTCCCCCATCCAGTGCAAGGGAAATTAGAACTAGGGAAGAGATCCTTGCATCACCTCAGTCCTTGTTGCTGATGTAGAGGATGTGGCTAGAGGAATGCCCCCTTTGCAGCATCATTCCCCAGATGCAGTTTCTGCCCTCTGGGCTGGCATAAACTTAGAGCAGCCTTCAGGTTGCTCTAATTTATGCCTGGAGCTGAGCCTTGCACACTGGGGCTCCAGGGTCCTTTTCCCCACCTTTGCATGCCCATGAGCACAAATGACTTGTACTGGAGGCAAGGATCTAGCCTAGAATTCCTATCAGAGATGTTCACTGATGGTATCTTACAGAAAGTGCTCAGCATCTTGCGTTGTCCCACCGTGGTTCTCCGCTTTGTGGCAATGTTGGGGGGCGGGGGGCAGATACCCAGGAGACAGAGGAGGATGTGGTCATTGACTCCATGCTATACAGATCCACTGGCGAACAACCCATGGAGGGGGGAACAGAAAGCCTGCATCTACTCCTGCAGCCCTGGGGCCCCATTAACAGCTGCAGAGCATTTCTAGGGTGCACCATGAAGTGGGGAGAGGGGAGGATTCCCGGTCTAATCCCATGCGGCAAACCCCTAACAAAAAAACATGCATTTAGGCTTTGCACAAGAGGAGGTCTGGCCCCTAGAAGAGCTTCCCTGCTGCAGACTGACTAACTTGCCCTATTTTTTTTTTTTAACCGTGGCAGCGTAGTATAGTTAAGACCACACACTGCTCTGAGACCCCAGCTGTCACGATGCAGGGGTGCGAATTCAGGACAGTGCCCTGCCTAGACATGAAATTTCCTCCTCTCAGTCTAAGTCAGATCCTGGCTGTTATTTTAAGGCAGAACTTGTTCTCTCCATTGGTATTTTATATAGCACTGACATGCTTTGCTGCCTAGATGCAGGGCTGGCTCATAAGGCAGGGAGTTAATGTCCCTAATTTATACTTTCATGAAGCTGGGGATACATTTCTCTTCACAAGAATGTGCCAGCGGGCTGTAAAAAGGATCATTTTCCAAGACGACATTAAAATTATTTCCATTCAGGAGGAGAAAATCCTTGTTAGACAAACTCAGGGCTCAGGATGCATAATGTGTGAGCCCGTCCCCTCCCGTAGAGAGCAGACGCACCGAGGATCTGATTCGGCTCTCACACTGGTGTAAAATAGGAGTAATTCAGCTGAAGTCACTAGACTTACATTGGTGTAAGTGGAGGGAAATCAGAACTCAAGCATGTGAGGAGTGGACCTACGATAAATGACACAGTGCGAGTAGTCAGGGATCCTAGTAGCAGTTGCAGATGCTTACAGAGGCAGCGTTGTCAGCATTGAACGGATAGTCAGGAAGCCAGCGTTCTATTCTGAGCTCCTCCACTGATCTGTTTTGTGTGTGTGGCCTTTGGCAAGTCTCTGCACAACTGTTTCCCCTCTTGTTCTTTGTCTGTTTCATCAGTTTAGTTTACAAGGCCTTTTGGGAAGGGGCTGTCTCTCATTATGTTTATACAGCACCTACCACAGTGGGGACTGAAACTGAGTCGGGAACTTTATACACAACTGTAATACAAATAATGTTGTGATTGACCAGAACTATTAGATCATTGAGTTAATCCCCTGGCAAGGAAAAGATGTAATCTCCCAATAGAGGATGTATTAACGTCATGCTACATTGGACATTTGGGAAAAGGCCATGGGGCATTAACAGATTTTTTTCCCATAGACTTGTGATAAGTTTTCCTAAATCTACTAAAAACATGTGGCAGTAGGAGCGTGGATGAAACTTTTGTAAGATTCCGAACGATAAAATTGTCATGATATTTATTATGTACTATATCTAATGCACCTATTGCTTTATCATTTGGGCATTATAAATATAGAATGGTACGCTCTCTGTATGTAATGTAGGCATGTATGTGTGTTATATTTAAATGGCTAGGTAGTGCTTATGGAAGCGATTGGCCTACTTGACCACCAATCATTGGTGCGGGGACCACCCAAAGGATGACATTGGCTCACATCCTTGGCTGGCATCCCCAGGATGGGGGAGAGGCATAAAAGTCACTGGGTTCAACTTAAAAATCAAAAAGTGCAGAGAAAGTAGTGAGATCAAACAGTCACACCTAGGGTCCCAGAGGGGGATGCTAACCAGAGAGCCCTGGATCATGGGTGGCCACTGCTCTGAGAAGCAATCAAGAGGGTCAGTCCTAGTGGCATTCTGTCCAGATGAGTGCAAGGAAAATGGCCCCACAGTCACAGACAGCCTCCCCAGGACTGAGCTTCCTCCTCCTGGATTTACAAAAGGCCATTTTGGAGGTTCTCAAGAAGATCTCTGTAACTAGTGCAGCCTCAGAACTTTTTGACCACTAGTTGAAAGAGGCAGGACCCTCGAATGGGTCATAACACAGAGCAACAATGACCTCCTTCTGGGGAGCGTGAGTGACCCCAAAGAAAACAGGAGTCCCCTGATTATGGAGGGCAACTGAAGAAAGCAGAAATGGAAGAGGTGAGGTATAACAGCAGCATGGCAGGGGGGGACACCCAGCAGAGACCTTCCACAGTTCCCCCCCTCTACACGCCAAAAAAAGGGGCAAGGGAGAGGGTGGATGCTGCCCAATGGAACGCAGGCAGGATGTGTGCATGTCTGAGGCCAAGCGAGATTTTCCCTACAGTCACAGAGAGCCTCTTCCTCCTCCAGACTAGTCAAAGTCCACTTTGGCCAATGCTAGGAGGAGATTCCCGAGGCTGTCCCTAGATTTAGTGAACTAGTTGGACTGACAGCGCTGAAGACTGGAGTACCTCTGTTAATCCACAGAACACATGGGCAGCAGCAGGGCAATCTTTGCCTTCCTTAAAAAGAAGAACAGGAGTACTTGTGGCACCTTAGAGACTAACAAATTTATTAGAGCATAAGCTTTCGTGGACTACAGCCCACTTCTTCGGATGCATATATAGGATCTGAAGAAGTGGGCTGTAGTCCACGAAAGCTTATGCTCTAATAAATTTGTTAGTCTCTAAGGTGCCACAAGTACTCCTGTTCTTCTTTTTGCGGATACAGACTAACACGGCTGCTACTCTGAAATTTGCCTTCCTTGACAGCCTGCCAAAACTCTTCCCAGGTCGCTGAAAGCAGTTCAGTCTGTCTTTGCCTTGATTGGGTTTAATTCACTCTAGGTGGAAAGCACCCTGTGTAGAGGGCCAGAACAAGGCCTGTGCAGACGGGTCTCACTCCAATCCTCAAAACAGGTCTGAAATGGGAGTTAAGTAATGACTAGATCTAGTGCTGGCCCTCTGTATAGCTATGAATTTCACCCTCTATTTAACAACAACCAGAAGTCATGCTCTGTGGTTTAAATATCAGGACACCAATCAGTGCTGTGATTGCATAGGGTGTTGTTTTCATTCATGACAAATGCCTCTGATCAAATATAGACATTTTTTTTCTCCCTGTGGTTATAAACTCCACCCATTTAGGAGATCATTAGAACTCAGCTAGAAGCTTCTAAAAATGTGAATTCACAGGAAATCAGAATGTGTCCTGGGTAGAATGGGAGCTACTGTATCTTCCTTTCTGAGGCATGCCCATGTCGCAAGAGAAGCCGGAGCGACACAGCCTTGAAATGGTCCTTCAAACCTGCACCTGTGTCCTTACATTCAGGGCATATCACCTTCCTGGGATTGTTGCTATGTCTTTTCCCATTCCAGAGGGAAAGACTGCAGTCGGGTTTAACAACCTCTATCATTTCTTTAGCTGTCATCCCAAATGGACTCTTTCAAATACTGCAGTCAAGGTGAACATCTTCCCTGCCCCTTTCACTAAAGGAAGTTCTGAGTTCGGGAGCACTGAGCAGAAAGGATTAGCACCGAATCCCAAAGTGCATCTTAAAAAAACCCCTAAAAAGGCGACATGCCATTATAGAGCTGCATAATCTGGGGCACATATGGCCTCTGCTCATTACAAACTTGCATCGAGCCGTGCTTAAGGCTGGACTGGAGTATGTGATTGCTTGCTGCTATTGCATTAGCAATCGTAAGACAAATTACTAAAAAAAACCCCAAAAGTAAAAAATGAACAGCAAATATTCTCTCTGCAGTTTATTCATCTGTTTATCATTTTAGAAACAACTAGTTTATTGGGGTGTCTGAGTGTCCGTGCAAGGTGTCAAGCAATAATTACTGAGAGCACAGATGTTTCAAACAATAGAAGAAATATATTAGGGAATTCATCCCTGTAAGTCAGCAGAGCCTTTGCCCCTATCGTTTTCAGCATCTGTTAAAGGGCTGGAGCTGCCCATCACAAAACAGGAAGGACTTGAGGGGTATGGTATGGAGTGTACAGTTGGGAATGGAATCTGCCATCAACTTCAGTGGCTTGCAGGATCAAACCCTTCATACAGAGGTACCATAAGGGCTTAAACCCTGATGCAGATGAGAATTTATGCTTTATTTAGCCCATTCATATTCAATGGAACTTACACATGTGCTTCTGTTCGCCTGAATCTAGCTGCTTTTCTGAATCAGGGCCTCAGGCCGGCAGCAAATCTAAATCTGCCACTAGCTTAACTTTCTACTCAAAGAGTGGTCAGATCACAAGAGACTGTTCTGTATGTACAGCCCCTTGGAGAAAAGCCATTTACTGTAATCAACTAGTCCTGTCCATGCTCTGGTACCGTCTCAACACCCTGGTCCCAGCCCCGGGCTTCCTGGCAGACCTCCGGAGGGCGATTCTGGAGTTCTTTTGGCCAGGACTGCGCTGGATCTCTGCAGGGGTCCTCCATCTACCCCTGGAGGAGGGAGGGCAGGGCCTGAAGTGCCTCCGCACTCAGGTCCATGTCTTCCGCCTCCAGGCCCTGCAGAGGCTCCTGTATGGTGCAGGTAGTCCGGCGTGGAGTGTACTGGCGCACACCTTCCTGTGCCGCTTCCGAGGGCTCCGATACAACCGGCAGCTCTTTTATCTCGATCCGAGAGGTCTTCCGCGAGACCTCTCCGGGCTGCCGGTCTTCTACCAGGACCTCCTCCAGACCTGGAAATTGTTCTCAGTGACCAGGTCCGTGGTGGCCACCAGGGGGGGCAGATCTCCTCGCGGAGCCCCTGCTACACAACCCCCAGCTCCGTGTGCAGGTGGCGGAGTCCCCCGTGGTGCACCAGAGGTTGGTCCTGGCAGAAGTCACCAGAGTTGGAAACCTCCTGGACTATGACCGGGGAGACTGGCTGGATCCCTGATGCTCGCTCGGTGCATGGGGCTCTCCAGGCCTTGTACTCCCCGGCGCGTTCTTCAGGAGGTGAGGGCCGCTTTGCCGCCTGCTGCTTGGGTCTATCTCGACTGGGTCCTGCACGAAGGCACACCCTGCCCACCCTCCACCCCGGCCCTCCGGACCTTTTTATCGGGCCCCTGCCCCGTGGACCCAACCGGTCCACCCGCCCCTTCTCTGTGAGCCGGCTGCACAACATGCAGCCGGTTCGTTTCCTGACCGTGCCAAAGAAACATCTATACACGCTCGTGCTCCACACCCTTCACTTCCTCACCCTCGTGTCCCGCCCCGATACGAAATGGCGGGACCGCCTACCACCTGTTGAGGTTGAGAACCCCCGATGGGCCAGCCTATATTCCACCCTGGTCCCGAGGCCCACCGGGGATATCAGCTGGCGGCTCCTTCATGGGGCCGTGAGCCTGGGCGTGTACTTGGTGCGGTTTACCCCTGTCCCAGACACCTGTCCTTTCTGCGGCGTGAGGGAGACCCTGGCTCACGTTTATTTGGAGTGTGCCAAGTTGCAGCCCCTACACCGGCTCCTCACCAATATTATGTTGCGTTTTTGGTTGCACTTTTCCCCTCACCTTCTTATTTACGCACTCCCTATCCGTGGCCCCATGAAGTCGCGGGACTTCCTGGTCAACTTCCTCTTGGCCCTGGCTAAACAGGCCGTCTATCAAACCAGGGAGAAGAGGTTGGCCGATGGAGGTTCTTGTGACCGTGGGGCCTGTTTCCGATCTTCTGTCTGTTCACGTATCCGGGCAGAGTTCCTCTGGGCGGTGCCCACTGTTTCCCTTGACACCTTTTGAGGAGCAGTGAGCGCTGTCCGGGGTTCTCTGCTCGGTGTCCCCGTCAGGTTCCCTTCTTTTGACCCTTTGACTGCACTCCTGTCCCTGTTATTACTTTAGTTATCCCCCATAATCATTTGGGTTTCAGGCCCTGTGGGTACTCCCCTTAGGCTGGGGGGGAACCTTTAGCAGTGGGCGCCCACTTCCTGGACCCCAATATGTACTGTAATCCATTAGGGGCAAGAATCTTAATGCTTACGTTTACATTTCAACAGGAAATACATGCCTGAATAGAGATGGTCCATGTATAAGTAAATCAGATGTTTGGCCATGGAGCAATAGGATATGTCCGAATGCAGTCACCAGCAGCTAAAGGGTGGAGAAGGGACAAGAATAGTTTGGAGTGTGGTATGGAACATAAGAACAATCATACTGGGTCAGACGAATGGTCCATCTAGCCCAGTTTCCTGTCTCTGACACTGGCCGGTGCCAGATGCTTTAGAGAGAATGAACAGAACAGGGCAATTATTGAGTGATCCATCCCCGGTCGTCCAGTCGCAGCTTCTGGCAATCAGAGATTTAGGGACACCCGGAGCATGGGGTTGCTGACCATTTTGCCAAATAGCCATTGATGGACCTGTCCTCCATGAACTTGTCTAATTCTTTTTTGAACCCAGTTATGCTTTTGGCCTTCCCAACATCCACTGGCAACAAGTTCCAGTATGCCCTGTGTGAAGTACTTCCTTATGGCTGTTTTAAACCTGCTGCCTATTAATTTCATTGGGTGATCCCTGGTTCTTGTATGGGAAGGAATGTAACTGAAAGTACTGGTCAATAATTTCAAAAGTGACTAGTGATTTGGGGTGCCACACTTGAGATGTCTTAAAGGGGCCAGATTTTTGGAAAGCGCTAACATGTACCCAGGGCGGCTTCAAGTGACTTTTAAAACTCTTGGCCAATAGAATGAAGGCAAATAGGACAATTTAGGGTGAACAGAAGGAAACTTCCTGTGCAACAGTAAACAGCAATAATGGTATGATAATGGTGACATTAACAATGGCTCACGGGTAATCGAATGCCTTTCATTGATAGGTACTAATTCAATCCAAACTTGGAGACGGCGTCTATTTTTTATTGTTGGCTATCAGCACTGATTGACTGAGCTGAGGAATTGTGTTTCATCCCCCCACTTTTTGTTCCTGCATCTGGTTAGGAAAAAAATACAAATGAATGCAGATGCTTAATTGGAGCATGTGAAAATGTTTGTGCTCTGGCTTGGAAAACAAGCCAAGAGTCATTTATAAACACATATGCCATAGCAGATCGGGTTAGTTAAAATTAATTCATAAATAATGATTTTAGTGTGGCAATTCGTTCAGACTGAAACCTCTTTTAACTCCCCAGTCACTTGTTTATTACTTATTATTTATTTGGTAAACAGCTGCAGAACTACCTGCCCTTTTAATGCCAATGCTCCTCTCCACAACCTCCAATTCATTTCTCTCTCTGGACAAATTTCTCTCTCCCTCACTCTTAATGTCACTCACAAGAACGGGGAGCAAGTCTGCATAAAACAGGCCATTTCTTGTAACGGTAAGAAGTCAGTGTCAGTGCAGTGTTAATTGGGTAAATAAAGGTTGGAGGTGCCAGAAATTGTTAAACCAGTGGAGGTGCCATGCACTCCTTTTCAGGCTGAATAGCAGGAGCAATTAAGTCCCTCTATGTAATACAGACACTGCGGACAGTGCGGGCTACCAGTCGTGACACTTGGTTGTTTGGGAAGTCAGCGCTGAGGCATGTGGAGGGATAGCTCAGTGGTTTGAGCATTGGCCTGCTAAACCCAGGGTTGTGAGTTCAATCCTTGAGGGGGGCATTTAGGGATCTGGGGCAAAATCTGTCTGGGGATTGATACTGCTTTAAGCAGCAGGTTGGACTAGATGACCTCCTGAGGTCCCTTCCAACCCTGATATTCTATGAAGGCTTTCCGTGGCTGCAGGCTTTGTGGGAAAGCCAGGACAAGGATCTGTTGAGCATGACCCTAAGAGGAAACAGAGGGCCATAGCTTCTTGCACACAGAGCTTGCTGGAGTGGCAGAGTTGGGGATTTCTGAAAAAGCATGCCAGCCATTGCTTGCTACTACTATGTTCAGGGAAGCAGGACTTTGTGGGCACTTTTTGTAAGTCAAACAAAATGACACCAAGAATATATCTGACTTATATAATCAATTTCTTATCTCAATGGAAACAACACTTCAAGGTCCCAAATACTGGTTGGGCCAAAGAGGCAACAGTGGTTTTTGACCAGATCTCCTCACCGTTGCCTCATCTTATGCACTGTTCAATGCTTCTGAAAGGTCCTGGGTGTCTTTAACTCCCATCGGACCAGATTTTTTTAAAGTGACGCATTGTCTCCATTTTTGGGTGCCCAAATAAAGACACTTTGAGGCGGTATTATTTTCAGAAAGGGCTGAGCACCTAACCTCTGACAATCAGCCCCCTTTAAAGTGTCTCAAATTGGGCACCAAAAATGGGGATATCCAAAAGCAAAATCTAGGTCTCTTGGGAGCACCCAGCGCCTTACAGTCTCAGGTACTGGATGGATCTGAAACAATAAATTAGAGGATGGGCTCCTCTAATTTCTAACAACACTTTCTGGGTTTTTTTTTTTCCCCACCAAAAATAAATTTAATTCTGAATATTGCTGGATTAACAACATGGCAAACTGCAGTTGTCTGCAGTGTTTGTTGATACACAGAAGAGGCACTGCTCTTCATACAGGGCCAAACTGTAGCATTGCTGCCTGCCCTGAGTAAGGTGTGGTGTGTAGCTACACTGTACCAGCACTAGACAATTAGCCATGATTCAGTCACAATTCCTCCCCTATTCCCCTATTGCTCTGGTGGGGAGTAAATTACTTCCCCCTTTATTATGGCAACCTCCTTGAGCCAGTAAGTCAGAGTAAGGTAGGTGGTGGAGTCATATTCCCTCCCACTCCTCACCACCATCTCCCTCCCCCCGGGTCTGAAAAAAGTAAGGCTGTCTGTTGTAATCTGGGAGTAACGGCGCTGGTAAAAGAGAGTTTAAGTGCACCCCTCAGTGACCTGGCTTGATTTTTATTGCTTTAGCTGAGTCTGGATCCCCCCCCATACATACATGCTTTAAGCACTGCCTCTCACTTGCCAACAGAGGGGTGTACGAGTCCCTCTCTCCCAACCCTATTGGGCGAAAGTCAAAATGGGTATGTCTACAATGGAATGAAAGACCCACCGCGCGGCTGGCCTGCATCAGCGGACTCAGGCTCATGGAGCTAAAATTTGCTATGTACATGTCCAGGCTTGGGCTGGTGCCTGGGCTCTGGGATCTGCTGGGTGGGAGGGAGGGTCCCAGAGCCCAGGCTCCAGCCTGAGTGTCTACACAACAATTTTACAGGCCCGCAAGTCCGAATCAGCTGACATGGGCCAGCCGTGGGTGTTTAATTGCTGTGTAGAGGCACCCAATCTAAGCAGGGATCAGAAGGGGAGTGAAAGGCTGAGGCAGGGCTGTGGCAATCGGACCCCATAGACAACAGCAGTAGAAGCTTTCCCGTTAGATGCACTGAGGTGCCTCCTGGCTAGAACACTGCAGAAAGCAAATTGCACACATTCATTGGCATATTTATACTAATTGGTTTTGACTGTGTCTATGTCCCTTACGGCAAAGGGAGGCAAAGAAGCACCTCGTGAGGTAGATGGATACTGGTGGCTTTGCATGAATATTCCAGCTCCTTGTAGCCTTAAGATTAATTTGGGGTGCAAAATGGGCTTATCACTAATAACAGGTTCGTTCTAGCTACTTAGAGATTAATTAAGATGATTAATGAGACACAGACACACACACTGAGTTTTATTAATACCACACTCCATATAAGCAAAAGTCACAGAACTAATAAAAAACAAGATAAGAATAACAGCGGAATCTGCATCATATATGCTCATGCTTAAGGTGCGATTTAGTGTTCAGGTTGTCACCATCTTGCTATCCGGAGGTGCCGCTGCGGGTCAGGTTTGATTGCCTTTTATGCTTGTATTCCTTACTGCCACCTATTTCTGAGACTCTATTTGTTTAAGTCTCGGCCTCTTGTTCATAACTGCCATTCCTGCTACCCATTTGGGGGTTCAAACCATTGGCACAGCTAGAAGATTCTCCATACAATGCAGTAAAGGCGTCTGGCCAAATAAAGCTTTTCCAATCTAGACAGTTTATCACAAGATATATACAGTGAATCTTCTGAGGCAAGATTACTTACTAATGCTAAGTTTTATTATGCTTATTGTGGACTTATGCTAGCTGACACTAGGCCTCAAGCCAAATACTAGACTACAGGCTCACTGAAAAGCTCATTTTAAAACAATCTTTAAGTTTCTTTGCTTAGTCCTACTTGCATTATAGCTTTTAATTTTATCTGCACTAATTTAGCAAGTGTCTTAACTCTTTCTAAGATATACATAATTATTTACCTGAGCTCAGGTCATGAGTGAAAGGTCAAAATCCTTGTATCCTGATTAGCTAATTACCTTAGGGGACCCCAATCAACTTCCTCCAGGGGAACTAATGGTGTCCGAGTGATCAGAGCGCAGGCTCATCTGTTAACTCTCGTCTCCCTGTCACAACACTGATTTATATGAACTCCCAGCCATACAAACAAATCTGGTGCCACCCACATTGTTTAGATGTTTTCTCCAGAGGCGTGTGTAACTTCCATTAATGTGAACGAGATGGAGCAAATAACACTGTGCCATAGATATACAAGAGGAAAAGATAGTGAGGGTCAATGTTAAATGCAGTATTAAGCAACCAGCGTGGGAAGGCAATGCGGAGGTCAGTGGATGGGAAGTCACGTGATCTGGCTTTTCTTCCTCACTCTCATGGGTCTTTTGTGTGACCTTTGTGTGTCCCATGTCTGTGCCTCCATTTTCCCATCTATACGAGGATGATACTATTTATCTTCCTTTGTGAAGTGCTTTGAAATCTATGGATGAAAGGGGCTATGTCAGAGTTAAGTATTACTGTGCAATCAGAAAAGTGGACCAATAAAAATAAGAGACTGTAGAAGTCAGAGATGCAAAAGACCTGGTTATAGGGCAGGATCTGGACTTTCAGGGAGAGACCCCTGAAGTGGAGAAGGGATGAAAAGTGAAGCCTGATTTTGATTTGGAACTTATTGGGAGGAGCCCTGCGAGTCCGGGCGCTGAGGCATGCTGACAGGAACAAGTCTAGGATGGCAGCAGCACGGAGTCTGGCAGAGTGAACACTGACTGCCTGTCCTACAGTCCCTGGACTGAAATCCACTGTAGATGACAGCCCTGGGTTCCTTTACTAGTCTCTAGTAAGGTGGAGTGAAGTAGAGCCCTTCATGGGACTATTTTTTTAGCCCCGCTTCCATCCTGCCCCCCAAAACTGACTCCCACCCGCTCCCGCATTCTTTCTTGCATTTTTGTCCCACTCCAACCTGCAAAAACTGTCGATCCTGGAAATCCTGCAAGAGAAACAGATTCTCCCATGCTACTTAAAAAAACAGCCCGTTAATATATATATATGAAATTCTGACACAATTTTTACCACTAAGAGAATAAAACAAATCTTGCTTAAACCGTGATTTTTTTTTAAACTCCTGTTATAATAGACATCAAATCTCTTTCTATCCCTCGCTTAAATTTAAGTATTAAAACCTTTATTTAAAAAAGAAGAAAAGCTTGCTTTACATTGCTGAAATTCTATTTATGACAAATTGATGAGAGATTTAGTGTTTTTCCACCAATGACCGCAGCCTGGTTTTTTTGGCCACCCAATCCCGCCCGCAACAAAGATTTTACCCATTCTCGCTATTATGGCAGCAGGTCCTGCAGGACCCACAGGATCCCAAGCCTGCTGGAGAGCTCTAGCGTGAAGCTCATGAGAAGGGGATAAGGATGATTCAGAGAAGGGTGTGAAGACCATGGGGCTGAAGATCTTTTGTGTGGGCATTGGACTTTGTTACCCCAGAAGGGTGTGGTGGGGGGACTGTCAGTGACCTGGCTGGAGGGCCAAATAATGAGAAGAGGCAGGACCAGAGAAACCCCTGGCAAGGGGCGCTGGAGGAGGAGAGCCAGCTGTGCCATGCACTGCCACAAGGGGACACAAGAGTCCACTGTTCTACACTTGGAATGATGTGGAATGAATTTTTGACTAATACATTTTGTGGCTTGCCAAGAAGCCATTAGACGGTAATGATTAATAGTCAGTATTGACCTGTACAGGAGTTGAACCAACAACCTACCAATCTTAATGCCCTTCAAAGGGGCTTTCGTAAGGTGTGTGGAATGTGGAGTGTAGCAATGGAAGCTGTGGCCAGTCCTGAGCTAAGAGTGATAGTGTCCATTTCAGTGTGATGAGTTCTATACCGTCTGGGAGTTGAACACAGAAGATCTTTTCCCTACAATGTTTGGTTTAAGTGTTTTATTTCTTCCTGAGTAAATTGCAAACCAGAGTAAAGATCTCCCTAACTTGGACTGTGGGGATACACTTGTCTAAATCTATCTCCAGACAGTAAGATCCATAACCAGTTACCAGTTGCTTGAGTCATCCTGTTCCTGGATCAGAGAATTAAGTAACATTTTGCATCACTATTACCCTACTGCATCAGTGTAGCTAAATGTCGAGTGGATTTAGGGAAGGGAGTTTATACTCTCTGACAATCTAAACCCTTATTTTTTGTTGCCTTTTTTAAGAAGACACAATGGGCCAAAGTTATCTTGGGCATTACTTGCTGAGTTTTATGGAGAGACACCAGGGATGAATTTGCCCCAATGTAAAGTTGTCTCTCCTTTTTGGCTGAGGCTTAAATCTTTGAGCAGTCTGGCTTTCTCTCTTTCTATAATGAGAAAGCAGAACTTTAGGGGCTGGATGATTTTCCATCTTTCTAATGGGAGTATTTCTAGGCCAACAAATAGCCCTGTGTCACTTGCCAGCCCTCATTTGCCCTGATGTTTCACATGCGGTATCCTAGGTTTCATCAAAAGATTCCAATCCAAAACGAGACTGCAATGCCAAGAGAATTACTTTGAATTCAAACTCTGTTAAGCGCAGCATGATACATGGTGGAGTCATCAGGTGAAATGAAGACTGACAGTTTAATTTCTCTAAATACCGTAAAAGAAAAGACATCTGGCATGATGGCTTCTGGCTTCCACAAGATGACAGTAATAGACGGGTTTCAGAGTAGCAGCCATGTTAGTTTGTAGCCGCAAAAAGAACAGGAGTACTTGTGGCACCTTAGAAACTAACAAATTTATTAGAGCATAAGCTTTCGTGGTAATAGACGGTGAGTCTCTTTACTGCTAAAAAAAAATCCTTGTTTTAATCTATACAATTTTTTTAATAGAGCAAAGCATGGTATTACAGTGCACAGCTCAGATCTTTCTCCCCTCTCCCCACCATACCTCCAGTTTCTATGGTCCAAAGGAGATCTCAGATTTGCTTGAGTCATCTTCTTTATACACCACAGTCTAAATAATGGAAACAAAATCCAGAAATGAGCCTTCCATGCTTGACTCTCTTCCTCTCCCAAACTCATTCCATCCCGTACCTAGATTGCAAGCGTTTCAGAGCAAAGATGGTCTCTATGGGCTTGTGTCCTTAAGTGTGAACTCACTGGCTTCAGGTGCCTGGCTTTTGGATCTGTCCTAATGCATGGTGGTCTACTTCCTCAGCCCAGTGAAAATCAGGACTGGGGAAGATATAGGGCCTGACTGAAGCCTTTGGTGCAAACATAATACTAATATAACCCTAAATAAATAATCAGAACAGACAGTCCATAAACATTTCTCTAGTCCAGAGACAAATAATGCTAACGTACTTCAGTCTGCAGATGTCTGAATTTTTTGGTCAAAATATTTTTTCTATGAAAAATAGCTTTTTTGGTTAACCAGAACAGAAATATCAATTTTAGTTGAAAGTTTCCAGTTTCCAGAAACCAATACCTAAAAATCTTTGGCAAAAATGGTTGTCAAAAACTGATTTTGTTTTTGGCTTTGTTTTTTTTTTTTAATTATTTTATTTTTATTTTCATTGAAAAACTGAAAAATGTTCACGGGACATTTCTTTTAAAAAACATTTTCCCATGAAAAGTTAGCATTTTGCAACTGGCCCTGCTTACTTTCCCTACTCAACAGATGCTTTCAGAACTCAGAATCTCAGAGAAGATCATTTTAAAGGGCTCAGGTTCCCTAAAACAGGCAACAGATGGGATCAGAGAGTGGGATCAGAGAAAAAGGAACTGGCAGGTTAAAACAATTTTTTTTTTAAAGAAACATTCTGTCATGTTCCATATAATTCTGTAGATTAGCAAAGCTGGAAGGATCTTTAAAATCTAACTTACACTTCAGTATTTATGCTGCTGCTTTACTTTTTGAATGTCAGTCATCTTGGCCTTTTTAATTACTTCCACTTTCTGGCTCTGGCACGTTTGATTTTTTTTTTTATCTTTATGGAAAAATCTTATAGAACTTAATAGAGTTGAAACAAATGGCATTCTATTTGGAAAACTTCAAAAACAGACTCCAAAGAGAGACTGCAGAGCTAGAATTGATATGCAAACTAGACACAATTAACTCCGGTTTGAATAAGGACTGGGAATGGCTGAGCCATTACAAACGTTGACTATCTCCCCTTGTAAGTACTCTCACACTTCTTATCACACTGTCTGTACTCGGCTAGCTTGATTATCACTTCAAAAGTTTTTTTTTTTTTTTCTCTTAATTAATTGGCCTCTCAGAGTTAGTAAGACAACTCCCACCTGTTTATGCTCTCTGTATGTGTGTATATATATCTCCTCATTATATGTTCCATTCTATATGCATCCGAAGAAGTGGGCTGTAGTCCACGAAAGCTTATGCTCTAATAAATTTGTTAGTCTCTAAGGTGCCACAAGTACTCCTGTTCTTCTTTTTATGGCATTCTATAGAAGTTACTTTTAAAACCTAACGAATGTAATAGAACATGTTAATCCTTCCATACTATCCGATGGAAAATTCTGTGGCTGAGACATAAATAGTCCATTAAATCCTATAGGATGATCTGAACTTTTCTCTTTTTTTTAATTACTTTTGAATACATTCTATAGGACTGTTCCTTAAGGAATTATTTTATATATATGCATTTCTATGGTGCTCATCGCCATAGTATTTGATCTTTTACATTTTGGTTAGACACAGTGCATGGAATATTTGAACTAAAAGTGAACTGAAGAAGATGCATCAGAACCAGATTAGGTGCAGGCTGGCTAGAAGGTTCAGGATTGGGGTCAAATCAAGATTAGGTTTCAAGATGCAAACTCCCCCCCTCATAGTGGAAATCTTGCCTGAAAATGTTGTATGGCAGATATTTGTAGGAGCAACTTGATCTCATGTGACTTCTGCCACGTTGAGTCAAAATCTACGGAGAGATGGTGCTTCAATGAGATTTTGCCATATCTGAACCTGAAAAATTAGGCTCCTTTCAATTCTTGATGCAATACAGAATCTAAACTTTAGGATCCGGAAATTTTGAAATTCAACGAGTTCAGATTCAGGGGTTTGGCCCGTTTGCTAGTTACAACAATTTTTAAAAAATCTTTAATAAACAAAAGAAATTGCCATGAAAACAAATCTGTCAATATTAGGTTCCACAAACTTTCCTTTACAAAATGCCTAAGGTCCTTGACTTTGTCCTCTTTAAAGTAATCAGCACAAGGACAGAAGTACTGCAAACAGCATATTGAACTATTTTAATAATGTATGCCTGATGACTAGACACATAGATCTTTTTCGTAGATCTTTAATTGAATTTTTTTTAATTAGACCAGTTCCAGGAACAGATGCAATATCCCAAATCATGGTTCCAATCTTTACCAAGATTCAATTTCCTATCCTCTCACAATACTGGTGTCTTTTCAGCCATCCTCCAGCAATAAATAAATATCAATATCTCAACAGCACAATGGATTTAGACAACTTTTATCTTTCTTCCAGTGGTAGAATAAAACCAGACCACCAGCATGAAGTGAAGTTGTCTTTGTTTATTGGCCAGTCTCCAGTTACATATGGGAACCAGGTTCCAGCATTTTCATGGACGTCTCCTGGCTGCCATGTGGCACCTCACTTAAAACACCTTTGCCAACCAACTGTGCCATCATTTGGCAATGAATCAGCTTGCAGCTGCAATCACTAAGTCAATTGTAGAGTCATAGATTCCAGGCCAAAAGGAACCAATATGATCGTTGTTATTAATCACACACATCTGCAGGGTCAGAACAAAAATCCTGGTTCTTCATATCCATACATCTGGCCTTGAACTAAAGATGACCACCTTAGTCCAAGATAATACAAGTAGTGTGTCCCTTGTCTGCATTGGTATTTCTGTGAAAACTGCATGCTATTGTACTACCACCAGTGTAACAATTGTGGGATAGTTAACATGGACAGGTAACCTATATTTTAACCATTGTGTCTTCTAGATATGCTCTGGGCAGGGTCAAAAAATAAATCAGTAAACTCTCACACCATGTCTCTACTATTGTCCCTCTTCTCTTTCCCATGGTGACAAGTAACAGTGCCACCTAGGGGACAGAGCACTGGAAAGGGATTCAGAAGCCCTGGATTCTATTCCTGGCCTGCTGGGTGACCTTGGGCAAGTCACGTTATCTCTAGGCCTCAGTTTACCTATGTATAAATTGGGAATAATGGGACTGATCTTTGTAAAGTGCTTTGAGATCTACCACTGAAACATGCTATATAAAAGCTAGATAGCATGATGAAGGATGGAGAAATGCACACAATTGTCACTCCTAACTGATTGTAATCTTCCCTTCTTGGGTCATCTGTGAGATTGGAACTCAGGACCTTTATCTCTAAAAGCATGACCTCGTATCACATGAGCTAAAGATGGACAGCTGTTAAAATGGAAGTTGTGGCAAACACACACTCCATTTATCTCCAATGGCCAGAGATGGGACACTAGATGGGCTGAGCTCTCTGTTATTACAGAGAATTCTTTCCCAGGTGTCTCGGCGGTGGGTTTCACCCACACGCTCAGAGTGTAACCGAGCATGATATTTGGGGTTGGGAAGGAATGGGTTTTTTTTTTTTTTGCCTTCCTGTGCAGCATGGGGCACAGGTCCCTTGTTGGTTTGAACTAAAGTAGATGGTGTAAATTGAAATCTTTAGGTCAAGATTTGAGGACTTCAGTAACTCAGTTAAAGGTTACGGTCACTATTACAGTAGTAAGTGGGTGAGATTCTGTGACCGTGATATTCCAGTGGTCAGACTAGATGATCGTAGTGGTCCCCTTCTAATTTTATAATCTATGAATGCCAGGCCTTGCCCCGGAACCTTTTCCCATATAGCCGGGACCCACCTCTCATTTACCAATATGGGAAAGGCAGGATGATTCCAGTCCCCTGACATCTGTTGTCACAAACCTGAGATTGAGAACTAGTGATCTATCAAACATCTGTTACGCTGATGGTTTTCCATCACCCTAGCTATCAGATGAAGGAAGGTGATTCAGGATGAGAGTAGAAATGTATCTAGAAGTACACAGATAAATAAGGATTTCAATATTGGTTTGCTTCCTGTCCCTGGGCATTATATTTGTACTTCCCGAATGTCCTCATTCACATTTGTAATGAGTGCAGAGCAGGGGAAGTGCTGCTGCTTGTTCTTGCCAGGCCACTGGCTGATTAAATCACAAGCCTCCTGTGGATTAAATGTTGGCATCATTGTGCAGTAAAATGTGTAATATCCCTTTACGCTTCACTATTCTCCTTCGTGCGTAGTGTTTGCTTCTCACACCATGTAAAATAAAGTCAGGCAAGCCTGGCAGAATGCAGAACAACCAGTAACAAAGTGCTGACAGGGGAGCACCAGATTCTTGCCCTTTCCTCTCTGGGTGAGTTCACTGACCCATTTACAGTTACATATCCTGCACTGGCTGCTTATGCAAAGTTTGGGTCTGGACACTGTATTCTCTAGACCCCAAACACAATTACTGCATAAATGACACAAAGACAGGGAGATGGGGGGAGAACTCTCGTTCTTCCGGTTCAAAACACAGGGGTCTAGAGCCTGAGTTATACAGTAATTCCCTAAAGAAGTAATAGGAAAAAGTCCCACATCTCTTATGTGAGCTGGGCACTATTATTCACTCATACAAGCCCTTATGGAGTTATGTATCCAGGCGACAACTTGGATCCAGCTCTAGGTATGAACTTTCCCAAAGTTTAGATCTGGGTTTTGGTTTGCACCGGTCTCTAATTTTTTGTAACATGCCAGTTATAATCACACAGCAGATTTATTTCCATCGGGCCAAACTGTGCTCTTGGATACACCCGCAAGGTCCTGTTTATTGAGTCTCCTCAAGGAGTGCAGAATAAGTACCTCTTGTCTTGTAAGATTTTGCAAACAAGTCACATTTAAAGCATAATGTTTGGTCACTTAATTCTATCTGGCACAATTTCACCTGCAGTTTAATTTGGGTGTAAGGAATTTTTTTTTCATTCTGTGCGGGAGTGAGCTCCCCACACTAGCACCACAAGAGCTGAGTTGGGCCAGCTGGGCCCAATCAGCTAATCAGGCTTCAAACAGGGGAGCTTTAGGCTGGAGGCAGCTAATTAGAGAGAGGCTCACCTGTGCAGGAACAGGCAGGGCCTGTAAAGCCAGGTAGTGGGCTGCAAAGCCAGGTAGTGGGCTGCAACCTGAGCTGTGGAGAAAGACTACTGGAAGTCAGACAGCAGTCTCTCCCTGGGAAGAGGGTGGCTGGGTGGGCACTGGTCTACTGAGAGAAAGAAAGGGAACCAGGGTGCAGGAAGAAATCCAGGGAAGGTGCAGGAAGAAATCCAGGGAAGGTGCAGGGTTGGGGTGGAAAGAAGCAGGATAGGAGTAGGGCCTTGGGGGAAGAAATGGAGTGGGGGGGGAGCACCCACTGGTAGATTAGAAATTTAGCCCCCATGGAAGGGGGTGCCTACTTCAAGTGCTAATCCCCAGAGTGACCAGGAGGAGATACCAGCCCAGTGGTGACTGGAGCACCCCATCATACGCTCCAAGTCCTAAAACCTGTGCTGCTAAAGAACTTCTGCTCAACACCTGTAATGGGGTTCACTTGGGGCCAGCAGGCTGTGACTCCATAGTCTGAGTCTTGGGATGGCCTTGCCAGGCAGCCTGAAGGCCTGGTGGCTGAATTACACTCCCCTGTTCCCTGGGTTCTCCCCATCTGCTGTAGAGGGAGATGGGCCCTCCCTCTCCACTGGGTCCTAGCCAGGGCCCCAGGGATGAGGAGACCCCTCTAGCTGGTACCACAGCCTAGCTTCCTTCCACTGTTCTCTCCCCAGTTTGGGGTGTTGTCTGTGCGCTCGGCTTCTCTCTCAGGAGAGGGTTGCTCCCACCGTCTCAAGAGTTCAAACAGTCCCTTGGGTCTTCCCTCACTTTCCAGTGTCCACTTGTTTTCCTCCTTGTCAGGGAGAAGATGGGGAGAGAAAAGGAGGTCAGGCCCTTGGCCTCCCAGTTGGGTCCCCCCTCCCTAGGCCAGACCCTCTCCCTGTAGATTCCTCTGTCCCAGAAGCTGCTGCCTGCAGCCAGTCTCACCTTCACTCTCCCCCTGTTTGCCTCTCAGTCTCCTTTTTAAGCAGGTCCTTGGTTTGCAATATACTCTGCAGCTGCTGGGGGGACGGGCCTTCTTGGCCCAATGCTGCTTCATTACTCCTTCAGTCTTAGGCAGGGGTCTGTAAACCACATCATGACACCCCACAGAAGAATACAGGTCAGTGGTGGATGTGGTGATTCTTCTTTGCAAAGTGCTATGGGATCCTTGGGGATGAAAGGCTTTTCATACACTGCTTGTTAGTAATTCTCATTAGTTCATTGTTCCTTGGTATCTGTAGCAAATATTGCAGGTTAGTGGACTCAGTATGGGAATTAATGGGTGCATTTCTATGGCCAATAGTTCAGACTCGATTACTGTGCTCTAATAGCTGTGAAGCCGTGAACTTTTACTTTGGCAAATCTCCCGCTGTTGTATGTGAATTCCAGAATTCAAAAAGCACAAAAGCGTGTTCTTTTGCACTCATCGCACGGTGCATATACAACACTTGATGTGCAAGACATACATTTCGTACCATCTTAGGTTGCTGTTGTACTGTCACCCGCCACTGTACTATCCGTGTGCCAGTATCTGAATTTGAGATGGGTGGGAACCGTATTTCCTGTCCCATGAAAATTTTTGAGATATCAACAAACTTTCCCATCACAAATGAGATGAAAAGATGAAATACCAAATTTTGGTGAACCAACCCCCCTTCCCCCAAAAGTTGGTGTATCTGAAATGTTCTGTTTCAACAACTTCAAAACTTCGTTTAGTTGAAAAATTCATCAGCACCACCCCTTTCCTGCAAGAAGTTTCAACTTCAACAGATTGGCATTTTTAAATACAGAAACATTTTGTAAAGAAATTCCTGGTGGGCTCTACTCTGAATATGCATGTGTAGAAACTCAACGTTAGGTGAACGTTTCTGATCCACAGCCCTATGAAGTCTAAGGAGAAACTCCCTCTGACCTAATTAGCTTATGGCTTTGGCCTGTACTGGGCATGATGTGCTCACAAAAGTTGACAGCACCTTGTTTTGAAAATACGGGCAAAGAGATTTGGGCCTTTATTATCAACCAGTCCTTTAGGAAATGTCTGTTACTTCCCAGTTGCTTTTGTCAAACACTGACAAATTGGTGGATTTACCTGTATGTTCTGGTGCTGTAAAATCCATCCCCAGAATCCTCCCCTTGCTCCCCACTTTGTCTGTTCATTTCAGCAACTTTACCAAAATTGCCAGCATTTAAAAATAAGGAAACTCCCACTATTTTCAGACAGCGAATCAGAGGGTTGAAATACAATGGCTTTTTTGTTCGATTTCAGATCTCTTACCAAAGGGAAGACACACACTAACCATGATTATAAAAAAGATTTCCCTCAGATTAAATGTGCCTGTGTCAGTCCTCTAGCTTTCTAAAATGAGGGCGTGGTGACAGATGGGGAAGGATGAAATAGCCCAACTAAAATAAGAATCTTTAGGGACAGATCCTTGGCCCCAGCAGAGTCCTTATTGCACTGCTGTGGTGGTGCAAAGGGACTCTAAAGATGCCCTAATAAGGCACCCGGAGACTTCTCTGAGGTGAGAGAATCTTCAGGTGACATAATGTCAGTACAGGTGAGTCTCATCTTACGCGCATTTAACATGCGCGAATTCAGCTTTGTGCGGTCGGCAAAAAGAAAAAAAAAAGAAAAAGGAAAAATAACAATTTAAATACTGTACCTGTAGTGCGGGCGGAATCGCCTGCCATTACACTCAATGTAATTTTGATTATACGTGATTATCGCTTTACATGCTCACAGTGGAACGTAACCCCAGCGTAAGATGAGACTCGGCTAAAGCTTTTTACACACACACACAATACAAGAGCAGCCAAAGCAAGAGTGTAGCTAGAATATTCAGCGCTGTTCCAGTTCTTGGTTGGTAACGTTCCCTAGGGAGCTGTTAGAGCTGGTAGGAGTGAGAACGAGACCCTGGCCTCTACAGCATTCAGGGGCAGAAAAGTGGGTTAGCAATGCCTGTATCCCCCCACTCTCCACAGCCGCATCCAGGGGAGTTTGGATGCAGTTGAGAATCTTGGTGGGTGAATTTCTATGGCCTAGTAGAACTAGAATAGACTAATGGTGGACCCCACCCAAAATCCTAGATCCAAACATCTCCCTCCATCCTGAGGGAGATTTGGAATCGGCACTCAGAGTTGGTTGTGAAATCTAGAGAAAGAGCTAGGTCTATTAATGGGTCAAAACACTCCCTGCGCCTGAGTATCTGGACCTGGTTCCATATTTAGCAACTCTGACCCATGTCTAGAAAGATCACTGAGATGATGCAGTTCTCATCACTTATATTTTGCTCATGAAAACCCAGACATATAGGGCTGCATCTTGTGCAGCCTCCTCTTCCAACATCTGCAGTGATGGATGATGACTTCATGGGCTGGCCTCTTGAGAGGTGGTGACAATGAACCACTGGTTGCACAGCATGAACATTTAAGAATCTAGTGGCATTTAAATAAAGTATTCTCAGGCCTTTGAAAGAAATCCACCTGTGAAATACAGAAAGCAGTAACTGTAACTTCCTTGCTGTTAAAGCGATAAAGAAATTAATGCCACACTAGGTTCTAAAATCCCATGGCTATCTGGAGATATCTCCTTTTTTTTTAAAAAACACTTCTCTCCATCCACAGTGTATGAAGGTGCCTGCAGTTAAAGGAATGGCAAGATGTAGGAAAGATATTGCTTCCCCGGAGTTTTATGAAGCTGATATCAATCTTTTATTTCATAAACTTCAGGCCTGTTATTACCTTAAAAGTGCGCTTCGTGGCATTAAATGTGACACTGACAAGAATACAAATAAGGGGAGGAATCAAATGCTGCTAGACATCAGTGCTTCTATAGGAGCACTGTTTTAAACTCTCCTCAGAAGAGTTTAAAAGGGCCATGAAACAGCATAGCATCTGAAGAGGGTTTAGGGGCAATAAATCAATTTTAAGCTTTAGCACTGAAGAAAATAAATAGTCTGATTCAGGTGAGGATAGGGTTTTGGCTTATTCAGCTAGAGACCTGAAGGCTTGTGTGCAACTTGATGAAACAATGTCGTGTATATACATTCGGGACATAAGAGCATTCAAAATTGGTGTTTTTGCAGTAAAAATCCATCCATTTTCATTAAATGTCATTCCAAGAAGATTGGTTTTCACACTAAAATCTGTGAAATGCTGGCTCGTGAAATGGCCCAGAAGGAAACTGCAAATACTTTGCATAAATACTTGTCACATTTGCACAGTAGGAGGGCTCTATTCTAGCAAGGCACTTAAGCAGGTGCTTCACTTTAAGCAAGTAAATAGTCCCATTGGAACTGCCCACATGCTTAAAATAAAACACGTGCTTAAGTGCTAAACTGAATGAGGCCATAAGAATGGTAGTGACTTACATTTACACCAGCTCAGGATCTAGCTCTTTAAATCCGGGTAGCTCCATTGACCCTGATTTACATCAGCTGAAGATCTACCCATATTGCCTTTCATTGGAAGGATTCATAGATTATAGTGTGTGTATGTGTGTATTTATGTAAATAAAATGTGGATATAGCAGTGTGGTTAATTGAGTGCTTGTGCTGTTGAAGTGCTTTCTTCATCCAGTCTGCATCATCAAACATTGCAACAGTGGTAGAGACAGGTGCAACAATTTATCTAGTCAAATGAAGACAGGAAGTAATGAACATTGCATCCAATGTGAAACTGAGGAAGGGGCAGCAGAGCGTGAGTACCCAAACTGGTATTTGATCAGGGACCTGAGGCTAATGGTGGTTGCTTAATTCTCAGGCCTTATTTGTAAAATAGCACCAGGGTCACTAACTGCTTCATAAAGTAATTAAGAAAGTGAGAAGATAACTGGACAATCTGCAAAGTCTGTGCTAGCTCACTTTTAATGTGCATCACTTTGAAAATGTATGGGCTCCAAATATTTTGTCTAATCTGAACGCACATTTTTCAATGTAAACTTCTGGGCACCTGGAAAATATATATTTGTGATCTGACCTGATAAATTTTCTGTACGTATTAGGGCTATCAAGCGATTAAAAAAATTAATTGCGCGATTAATCGCACTGTTAAACAATAATAGAATACCATTTATTTAAATATTTGTGGATGTTTTCTACATTTTCATATATACTGATTTCAATTACAACACAGAGTACAAAGTGTACTGTGCTCACTTTATATTTATTTTTACAAATATTTGCACTGTAAAAAACAAAAGGAATAGTATATTTCAATTCACCTAATACAAGTTCTGTAGTGCAATCTTTTTATAATGAAAGTTGAACTTACAAATGTAGACTTATGTACAAAAAATAACTGCATTCAAAAACAAAACAATGTAAAACTTTAGAGCCTACAAGTCCACTCAGTCCTACTTCTTGTTCAGCCATTCGCTAAGACAAACAAGTTTGTTTACATTTACGGGAGATACTGCTGACTGCTTCTTATTTACAATGTCACCTGAAAGTGAGAACAGGCGTTCACATGGCACTTTTGTAGCCAGCATTGCAAGGTATTTACGTGCCAGATACACTAAACATTCATATGCCCCTTCATGCTTCGGCCACCATTCCAGAGGACATTCTCCTGATGCTTGTTAAAAAAAAAAGTGTTAATTAAATTTGTGACTGAACTCCTTGGGGGAGAATTGTATGTCTCCTGTTCTCTTTTACCAGCATTCTGCCATATATTTCATGTTATAGCAGTCTCGGATGATGACCCAGCACATGTTGTTCATTTTAAGAACACTTTCACAGCAGATTTGACAAAACGTAAAGAAGGTACCAATGTGAGATTTCTAAGGATAGATACAGCACTCGATCCAAGGTTTAAGAATCTGAAGTGCCTTCCAAAATCAGAGGGAGGAGGTGTGGAGCATACTTTCAGATGTCTTAAAAGAGCAACACTCCAATGCAGAAACTACAGAACCCGAACCATCAAAAAAGAAAATCAACCTTTTGCTGATGGCATCTGACTCAGATGATGAAAATGAACTTGCGTCAGTCCTCTCTGCTTTGGATCATTAACGAGCATAACCCATCATCAGCATGGACGCATGTCTTCTGGAATGGTGGTTGAACCATGAAGGGACATATGAATCTTTAGCCCATCTGGCACATAAATATCTTGCGATGCCGGCTACAACAGTGCCATGCGAACGCCTGTTCTCACTTTCAGGTGACATTGTAAATAAGACGTGGGCAGCATTATCTCCTGCAAATTGTAACCAAACCTGTTTGTCTGAGCTCATTGTTTCAATATTGTTGGGTTTTTCATTTTGAAATGACTTCTCACTTTGAGTTTTTAAAATTTCCTAGAATATGAAAAATGAGAAAATTGAAACAATGTTTTGGCTCTTTGTGTTGTTGTTGAAAATGTCTCAGTTGATCCAAAATGGAAATTAAAAAAAAAAAAATCCTTCACGGAGAACTTCATTTTGGGGGTTCATGCCGATTGGAAATGAAGCCAAATTTAGAAATTCTTCATGAATAACTGTTGTCCTCCAGGCCGCGCTAATGATACATTCAAGAGTGTGCAGATTTCAGATAATATTCAATGGGTGGGCCACGTAAGTACCATCCCTAGATTTGTCTGTCTTCCTATGTGGCCTCCTATCCAAGGGCCCTGAACTTGGCCATTAGCGATTGTCCGACTATTCAGTCCTTTGTTAATCTTCTTGGGTATATAATTAGCAGAGGTGTTTGGGTTCCATTGCTCCTTTCCTTAGACTGTTGCTTCTCCTCCCCTCATGAAGCTGTTCTTTCTAATGTCTCGACCATAAACCAAGTCACTGTAGTGGCTAATTCATTATTCCAAGAGAGTCTGTCTGTCAGACAGCATCCTCGCAGAGTCCCTCCTTCAGAATCTTGAACCCATGCCAGTTCGTGGAGTGACTCAGTGCCATGGCTGAGAGAGGAGATGATGCAGCCGTAAGCCATAGAGGGGACTGGGGCTGAAATGGAGAGGGCTGGTTGCCAAGGTAGTCAGAGCAGCTGAGGCATTAAACCAAAAGAACTGGTGCTTGCACTGCCAGTAAAGCTTGGGGGCTATTTGAAGTAGGGAGCTTAAGCTGGTGGCTGCGATGTACGTGGTGGTATGAGCTGTTGCTCCAGGGAAGGATTTGCCCCATGCTCCTCACATACCCAGCTACTGTAATAAAGCATTTGTATGCCTCGTTACACAGGGATGTGTCTATACCTAGTTGTATCTCCCCCCTTCCCCCACTAAATGTAGGGACATTCTCCCATAGGGCAGAGCACTAACATAGAATCATAGAAATTCAGGACTGGAAGGGACCTGAGTAGGGTTAGTCCTGCCTGAGTGCAGGGGATTGGACTGAGTATTATCTCCCTGATAGTTGCCTGTCTAACCTGCTTTTAAAAACCTCCAACGATGAAGATTCCACCACCTCCCTAGGTAACTTGTTCCAGGGCTTAACCACCCTGACAGTTAGACATTAGGAAAAACTTCCTAACCTAAAGCTCCTTTGCTGCAGTTTAAGCCCATGACTTCTTGTCCTATCCTCGGTGATCACCCTCCTCTGTATAACAACCTTTTACATACTTGAAGACTGTTATCGAATCATCAAATCGTGGGACGGGAAGGGACCTTTAGAGCTAAGTTCCCTCTAAGCTGCATAACAACTGCCTATTAAGCCCCATGCAGGGGCTCAGGGCTGCAGCAGGGAGAGATGCCTGTTTCCCAAAGCGGACGTATCGCGGCGGGAGAGGCGTCCCTCCCCTGGCCCCAGCGTGGACCTGCCGCGGCCTGAGGGGAGGCGCCCCAACATGGACCCGCCCTGGACTTGCCGAGGCCGGGAGAGAGCAGCCCCTCACTCAGCCTGGCCCAGGCCCACCGGAGCTGCCGCAGTTGGGAAAAGGCGCAACTCCCTCTGCCCCGAGCTGCTGCGGTGACAGAGGGCTGGGGGAGTCCTCTTTCCCCACCGCAGCCCTGGGGCAGCCTGCACCTCCAAACCCCTCATCCCCATTCCCATCCCAGAGCCTGCACCCCAGCCCTCTGCCCCAGCCCTGAGCCCCTTGCTGCACCCCAAACCCCTCATCCATGGCCCCACCCCAGAGCCCACAACCGCAGCCCGAGCCCTCACCCCCCCCAACCCTCTGCCTCAGCCCTGAGCCCCCTCCCACACTCGGAACCCCTCAGCCCCACCTCCACCCCATGAAGTTTCTTATGTGCACCAATATGAAGGCGATGTGTCACATATCACCTCCATATTGGTGCACATAACAAAAGTCATTCCGCACATGGATATAAAAAAATTAGAGGGAACAAGAGGTCATCTGGTCCAGTCCCCTGCACTCAAAGCAGGACAAAGTATCATGTCACCCCCAGCCTTCTCTGGAGTAAACAAACCCAGTTTTTTCAATCTTCCTCATTGGTCACATTTTCTAGACCTCTGATCATTTTGGTTGTTCTCCTTTGGACTTTCTCCAATTTATCCACAACTTTCCTGAAGCATGGTGCCCAGAACTGGACACAGTACTCCACTTGAGGTCGGATCAGTGCTGAGTAGAGCCGAAGAATTACATTTTGTGTCTTGCTTAAACACTTCTGCTAATACATCCCAGAATGATGTTTGGGGTTTTGTTTTTGCAGCAGTTACATTGACTTGTATGTAGTTTGTGATCCACTATAAACCCCAGATCCTTTCGTGCAATACTCCTCCTTAAGCAGCCATTTCGTATTTGTGCAATCGATTATTCCTTTCTAAGCATTGCACATGATTGCTACTGGTAAAATCCAGGCTGTGGAGCTGAGGTGGGATCTCAGGAGCAGTAGCTGAGTTTAAGGTCCAGGAGCCAGTGCTGAGGGCACCTGACAGGATTATTTCAAGGATCAGCTTGTGTATTTTTCCTGCCCCTCATCATGTACAGGGGAGCTGTCTGGAAACAGAGGCCAGCCAGCACTGTAAGACCAGTCAGTAAATGCTCCATGGCCCACAGTTTGGGTTGATTTTTAAACAACTAACAAAATCATCCAAAGCACAGGACTTGGTGATGATGGGGGACTTCGACTACCCAGACATCTGTTGGGAAAATAGCACAGCAGGGCACAGATTATCCAACAAGTTCTTGGAATGTATTGGAGACAATTTTTTTTTATTTCAGAAGGTGGAGAAAGCTACTGGGGGGAGGCTGCTCTAGGTTTGATTTTGACAAATAGGGAGGAACTGGTTGAGAATTTGAAAGTGGAAGGCAGTTTGGGTGAAAGTGATCATGAAATGGTAGAGTTCATGATTCTAAGTAATGGTTGGAGTGAGAACAGCACAATAAATACAATGGATTTCAAGAAGGCAGACTTTTGGTACTGGGAGTTGGTAGGTAAAATCCCATGGGAAGCAAGTCTAAGGGGAAAAACAATTGAAGGCGGTTGACAGTTTTTCAAAGAGACATTATTAAGGGCACAAGAGCAAACTATACCACTGCATAGGAAAGATAGGAAGTATGGCAAGAGACCACCCTGGCTTCACCAGGAGATCTTCAATGATCTAAAACTCAAAAAAGAGTCCTACAAAAAGTGGAAACTCAGTCAAATTACAAAGGATGAATATAAACAAATAACACACGTATGTATGGACAAAATTAGAAAGGCCAAGGCACAAAACAAGATCAAACTAGCGAGGGACATAAAAGGAAACAAGAAAACATTCTACAAAGACATTAGAAACAAGAGGAAGACCAAGGACAGATTAGGACTGTTACTCAATGAGGGGGGAAAGACAATAGCAGAAAATGTGGAAATGGCAGAGGCAGAGAAAATATAGTGCCCATCTATAAAAAGGGAAATAAGGACAACCCGGGGAATTACAGACCAGTCATCTTAACTTCTATACCCGGAAAGATAATGGAGCAAATAATTAAGCAATCAATTTGCAAACACCTAGAAGATAAGGTGATAAATAACAGTCAGCTTGGATTTGTCAAGAACAAATCATGTTAAATCAACCTGACAGCTTTCTTTGAGAGGGTAACAAGCCTTGTGGAAGGGGGAAGTGGTAGATGTGGTATATCTTGACTTTAGTAAGGCTTTTGGTACTGTCTCGCATGACCTTCTCATAAACAAACTAGGGAAATACAACCTAGATGGAGATACTGTAAGGTGGATGCAAAACTGGTTGGAAAATCATTCCCAGAGAGTAGTTATCAGTGGTTCACAGTCATGCTGGAAGGGCATAATGAGTGGGGTCCTGCAGGGATTAGTTCTGGGTCCAGTTCTGTTCAATATTTTCATCAATGATTTAGATAATGGCACAAAGAGTACACTTATAAAATTTGCAGACAATACCAAGCTGGATGGGGTTGCAAGTGCTTTGGAGGATAGGATTAAAATTCAAAATGATCTGGACAAACTGGAGAAATGGTCTGAAGTAAAGAGAATGAAATTCAATAAGAACAAATGCAAAGTACTCCATTTAGGAAGGAACAATCAGTTGAACACATACAAAAAGGGGAAATGACTGCCTAGGAAGGAGTACTGCGGAAAGGGATCTGGGGGTCATAGTGGATCACAAGCTAAATATAAGTCAATAGTATAACGCTGTTGCATAAAAAGCAAACATCATTCTGGGATGTATTAGCAGGAGTATTGTAAGCAAGACACGAGAAGTAATTCTTCCGCTCTACTCTGCGCTGATTATGCCTCAGCTGGAGTATTGTATCCAATTTTGGGCACCACATTTCAGGAAAGATATGGACAAATTGGAGAAAGTCCAAAGAAGATCAACAAAAATGATTAAAGGTCTAGAAAACATGACTTTTGAGGGAAGATTGAAAAAAATTGGGTTTGTTTAGTCTGGAGAAGAGAAGACGGAGAGGGGACATAACAGTTTTCAAGTACATAACAGGTTGTTACAAGGAGGAGGGAGAAAAATTGTTCTTCTTAACCTCTGAGGATAGGACAAGAAGCAATGGGCTTAAATTGCAGCAAGGATGGTTTAAGTTGGACATTAGGCAAAACTTCCTAACTTTTAGTCTCGTTAAGCACTGGAATAAATTGCCTAGGGAGGGTGTGGAATCTCCACCATTGGGGATTTTTAAGAGCAGGTTAGACAAACACCTGTCAGGGATGTTCTAGATAATACTTAATCCTGCCATGAGTGCAGGGGACTGGACTAAATCCTGCCTTGAGTGCAGGGGACTGGACTAGATGACCTCTCAAGGTCCCTTCCAGTTCTATGATTCTATAAACAGCTGCTGTAGATTGCCCGGAGACAGGTGTTTGTTTTTAGAGCCATCAAACAGCTGTCATCTAAATGTTATCAAAGCCAGACGGGGGCAGGAACAGGGGAAAACACTGTTCTGCAAGAAAAATAGAATGCGGGAATGCTCCATCTCTCAGGAGCTGGATTGTCCCCTCCCACAGAAAAACCTGCCATCCCAAGACTGAGGGGGAGGAGATTCTTCATGAGGGTCCCTTCATAGCAATTCCCTCTACAGATCTGTCAGGCTGGGTCCAGTTTGCTCAGCACCGAATCCACCCACAGCCTCACAAATCTTGAGGGAGCTGCGGGAAGGCACCAACACTCCCTTGCTGCTCTCTGACCTCCAGCCCCTATTAAGAGCTGTGTAATCCAGAAGTCATTTGAAGGGTACACTAACTGTATTAGTCTTACAAATTGAACAATATTATATTATGTGCCAGTAGATGGTGCTCTGTATATTAGCCATCTATGTATTCTCACAGATGTATAGCACCCTGAAATACCTACCTCTCTAGACTGTTACCTTTTCCAGGTAGCTGGCAGAGGGAGATGAGGTTCATCTTGCTAACCTCAATCCCAGCCCAGCCGCTCCTTTCAGGGGGCCACCTAGTCTTCACTCCCTCCCCACCATACAGCTCCTCAGACCCATAGAGCCTGGGGGACAGGCTGGTCAGTGCTATGAAGGCAGCTGATTATCAGCACAAACAGGAATTACCAGAATGGATCAGTGTCCTGGCTCTAACAGTGGCCAGCAGCAGATGCCTCTGGTGTAAGAGCTCTCCACCTCTCCAGTAAGCAGATGTGAGATAATCTGCCCCCCATATTAATCCTCAGGTGGATATCTAATCATTAGAGATTGGACGAGGCATGAAGTCTAATATCCCTGCCAACATTTGTATTGTCAATAACCATTTTAACTCCAGATATTCTTTATTTTGTCTATAGACATATCTGATTCCTTTTTTATCCTTGGCCTCACCAACCTCCTGTGGCAATGAGTTCCACAGTCTAATTGCAGATGTGTGGGGAAAAGATGCATGCAACAGGTATGAATTTGGATAATGTTGGGGATGATTTTCACCTCGCTGACGGGGCAAAAATCACTTGTTCCTGGTACAGTTCACTAGTGCCCAATAGGTGGCAGCATATTTTTTTCACTCAATTGCAATAATGTGGTCCTAGAGGAGAAAACAATTTTATTTGACTACTTTAAACTTTATTCTGCTGAATACTAAACCACATACCTAATAGCAATACTTCTTTAAAGTAATGAAATATTTACTGCCTGGAGCCCTCAGCAGCAGAATGGTACAGTGTGTTTATTCTGCAGTTCAGTAAATTATAGATATAGTAAGAATCAAATTGATGCTTTCAGATCATGTTAATCCAAACAAGTCTTCTTTATGCTTTTAATCTCAAAAATTTGTTTTCCCTTCCCATGCACATAATTATCAAGGCATCTATTAGGCCCCATAAATAAACCCAGGCCCTAAAATTTGTCTCCAGACTCCAAATATGCTGAATGACTTCAGGGCATATCATTTCTCAGCAGAAACTCGTGTTTCTGCCATTCTCCCCAGGCCCTTGGTTTGGCCCCTAAAGGAAAACTGCAGCGATAGCTAAATAAACATTTGCTAAATGAGAACATATATATTGAAATAAATGGAAAACAGCATTTAGAGACAGCTGGCACAGTTTCAGTAAATGCATAACTCTAAAGGGTGCTGGTATCTTTTCTTCACCTCTGCCTAGTTGTTTGTTTTATTTTAGGGTTCAGATTCATTTACCTAATCTCAGACTATTAAACGAAGAACAGTTTGTTGGGGAAGGTTGGTCCAGTGGTTAGAGTGGTAAAAACCCAGCTTCAATTCCTAGCTCTGCCACAGATGTGCTATGTGATGTGGGACAAATCACTTAGGCACAGATCTTCGAAGGTATGAGGTACATAACTCCCATTGGGAGGATCTGGGCCTTAAACTCTCTATGGCTCATAATCCTATTTATGAAATAGGGTTAGCAGCACTTCTCTTCCTCACAGGAACGTTGTACATTAAAGACTAAGTGGAGCTCTTCAAACACTATGGCAGAAGGGGCTATCTACATACCTAACTCAGATTAGTTACTGTAACATTAATGGTGCAGAGCTAGAATCAAAAGTCAGGCAATGTGGAAGTTAAGATTGAATGCTACACTTAAATCTTATATTGGATTGCATAAAATTAAAATGTATTTCCATTAGGCAACTATGTGGTCGGAGCACAAAGACTCTTGGCCTTTGATCCTGGTATTGCCACTGATTAAGTAATTTGACAACCAATCATATCTTTGCCATGGTTTGTCTGTCGGATGTGCAATTCACTATTCTATGCCTCTGATACAAAGGCCATAAATTGATCAGAGCCTGATCCTGTGAGTGATGTGCTCTTCACTTCCAGAAATGAATGCACATGGAAGCTACCAAAGTGGAATTTCCTCAGTCAGCCTTCTCTGAGAAACATGTAAACAGCATCCCAGGCAGAAAAATAAGCTCTGCTAGTGGTTTTCACAGTAGAGCTCATCCCAGGCACACAAAGTGGTCAATTTCTAAGTGTGCAGTGCATGGTCACATATCACCTGTCCTAATCCAGCCCAGATCTCTGATCACCTATTATAGCTGTATATCAAGTCACACATACCTAGTGTCATAGAAATGTAGGGCTGGAAGAGATGTTGAGAGGTCATCTCATCCATGACCCCGCACTGAGGCTGGACCAAGAAACCTAACCCATTCTCAACAGGTGTTTTGTCTAAATTTTTCTTCAAAACCTCCAACCATAGGGTTTCCACAACCTCCCTTGTAAGCCTGTTCAGTGCTTAACTCTCCTTATAGTTAGAAAGCTTTTCCTACTATTGAACCTAAATCTCTCTTGCTGCAGATTTAAGCCCATTACTTCTTGACCAACCTTCAGTGGACATGGAGAACAATTGAGCCCCATCTTTATAACAGCCCTAAACATATTTGAAGACTGTTATTGGGTCCCCCCGTCAGTCTTTTCTCAAGACTAAACATACCCCGTCTTTCCTCCTTGGTCAGGTTTTCTAAACCTTTTATCACTTTTGTTGGTCTCTGAACTCTCTCTCCAATTTGTCCACATCTTTCCTAACGTGTGGCATGCAAAACTGGACACAGTGTTCCACCTGGTGCCTCATCTGTGCTGAGCAGAATGTGACAACCACCTCCTGTGATTCATGATATGAGTTATGTGATCTGAGATGTAATATTTATCTATTTATATTGCAGAATAGCTTAGAGGACCCAGTCCAGTTCATGGCTGCACCCAATAAGAAACAACCCCTTCCCCAAAGACATTACAGTCTTAATAGAGGAGGCAGACAATGGGTGGGAAGGAAGCAGAGGGACAGGGACCTACCCAAGGTCACACCGCATGCATGTCAGTGGCAGATCTCCAGAATCCCAGTCCAGTGCTGTGTCAACCACACAACCCTGTCTCCTGCATAGAGAAGAAATGTCCCCATCGCTGCAATTTAGTACTTTTGGCAACCTGGAAGGCAGCCTCAGCTGAAAGGCTAAGGCTTACTGGGAATAGAGACTGAATAGCTCTCGTGACCCCTAGAAGTGGTTCCTTCAGGTCAGGACTGAGGTCTGTTGGTGGGGTAATGTAGCTTGTAGAACTTTACTTGTTCAGGGAATAGATGAGTTCAGTGTCTAGGGCTGACAATCCACTCCTTTGCCCCACCACTAAAGCTCATTAGAAACATACTAATGGCGGGTGGGGGGATGCCTTCCTCATGCTGTATGTGGAACCAAAAAGCTAGATATCCCTCCCAGAGCTTTCATTTGTCTGTTCCTCTCTTTACAGAGTTGAGTCCTACAGTACATGATTTCCTTGTTCTCCCCCCTTGCTGTCCTGTTCTAGAATCCTCAGCTGTAAATGCTGAACTGGCCATGTATTGTATTGCTGTCAGGAACACCAAAGGGCGACGCTGCAATGGCAGATGTGGAAGAAAGAGAGCCTGGGAAAAGTACTACAGGATTTTAGGAGCGCAGAAACTAGACTCTGGCTGTATTATTCTGTTACATAGTGGTACATTGTGGCCAGTGCAACAAACATGATATCTACCACCATGCTCTTACCTTGCTCCCTTACGTGAACTGTTTGCTCTTGTCTGTTGTTCCCATATGCAGAGGCTGAGTAGACAATCTGGTCACTCTTATTTTGTTAGCTGCTTTAAAGATCAAAGGCTTGATTTCCCCTCTCTCTCCCCACCCCCTCCAGCTGTTCATGCAAGTTGCATCAAGGAGAAGATTGCTGTGTGTGAATCTTCACTGCAGGAGGGGAGGTTGTGTGTACACTATTGCTCTCCACCGTGATCCTCCAAGGGAGGGCAGCCGAGGTCCCTGAACCCAGGCCATGGCCTGAATCAGTTAATCTTCTGGCTGTTCTCCATGGTGGGTCCCACCGTGGAGCAGGACTTGCAGGTGGTACCTTGCGCTGCAACACACCCCTCTGGGCTGTGTTTTCACAAGAGGGGGTGCCCTGCCTGAGCCCCCAAAGATGGAATGTTTTAAGGAGAAATGAAGATTTATCCAAGAGTGGTGCAGCTCCTGGCACCTACCCAGAGCTGGAGTAGATTGCGTGTGCCCAGATGTGTTCTGCAGGGTTCAGCGGAGAAGGATTTCTCTGCCACACACGACCCCACAGCCTGTCAGGGCTGCTGTATCCTCCATGGCTCATGTCTTCCCTTGACTCCCCTCCCATACCATGTGGTGGGTGGCTGCTCCCTAGAGATCCAAGGATGCGGATCCATCAGGCCCCCAACCCTCGCTGCTCATATCACCCCTAAAGTACTGGCAGTTCTGTTTGACTCTGCCACTCACCTTAGATAGCAAGTCCCTTCACCACATCTGTGACTCAGTTTCCTTCGCAGGTTAATAATGCTTACCCGCCCTTCTAAAGTGCTTTGGGAGCTGGGATAAAAGGCAGCATATAAGGATAGCCTAGTGGATAGCACACAGAGCTAGAATTCGAACTCAGGAGCCCTGGGTTTACTTCCAAGCTATGCCACTAGCCTGCAGGGTGACCTTGGCCAAGTCTCCTCTTCTCTCTGTGCCTGTTTCCCTATCTGTAAAAATGCAGGTCATTATCCTGACCTCCATCATAAAATGCATTGAGAGTTTCTAATGAAAAGTGCATATAAGAGCTAGATGGCATTATCATAATTGGTCTGACAGTAAACCAGTCCTCACTAGACTGCACTTTTTGCTGAAGCCTGATAGGCTAGATCCCTAGCTGGTACAAGCCTGCATAGTCCCATTAATGCTAATGCCAGAGCAATTTATGCCAGCTGAGGATCTGGCCTGAATAGTTGTGGTGGGTTTTTGAACGAAGTCGAGGGAAAGCAAATCACTGTCGAAAAAAGTGCAGAGAGCAGCTTTTCAGCCTGCTTAACTGTTTCTTTCCAGCCAGATTGCTCTCTAATGTGGAGCATTAATTGGAAAATAACAGCATTCCATCCTTTTAGAAAATCAATATGCCTTCCTCCCTCCCCCCCTTTTTCAGGGGGAATCCATTATGGGGGTGTTTTTGGACACGTGAATGAATGTCAAGTATCCGAGGGGGAGCCGTGTTAGTCTGGATCTGTAAAAGCAGCAAAGAGTCTTGTGGCACCTTATAGACGAACAGACATATTGGAGCATGAGCTTTTCGTTGCATCTGACGAAGTGGATATTCACCCACAAAAGCTCATTCTCCACTATGTCTGTTAGTCTATAACAGGACTCTTTGGTGAATGAATGTGGCTCTCGACAGCTCCACCATCCCACTTAAAACTTCAGAATCGGTAGGCAAGATGTCAAAGCTGCATTCCTTCCCCCTTCCGCGTTTCCTGAGCGCTCCAGACCAGCAGCGGCTTCCAGAGCCACTGCCCCATAAAGGAAAAGGAATAAACCTCATGGCATGTTTTTGAATTGGCACAGGCCGGTGGATCACTAGTCCGGTTTGGCGCTATGTTGCCAGGCTCATAGCAACAATGACAGCTTTGCAATGATGCCTCCATAAGCAGATGTCATTGCAGACTCTCCAGCCCAAAGAAGCCAGATGAGGGAGGAAAGGAAAGAAAAGATGGTACAAAAATTGAGAATACAAGCAAATGGCGTCATATTTTTACAGAGGACTCCATGGCAAACAGGCAATAATTCTAGTAACATAGTATCTCACCGTCCTGTTCAAATCCCCACCAGACCTAATTAAGTTTGTTGACCACCCACCAATCACAATAATTGTGCTGGTTGCTCCATTGTAAAGAGTGTACTATAATAAAGGGCAAAAAAAGTTGTGCAGAGATATGACCTACCTGGTAAAAAAAGGTATGATCTCTCCGCTCCATTTTATTTTTTTGCTTCTTCTTGGAAGCTGCAAAGGAACAAATTAGATAAGAAAGTATGATAGCTTGTTCGTGCTAAGAATTCAGCCACACAGATGTTAAGGGGAGGTAGAATGACCCGTGCGTGTCAATATTTTTCTGAAGAATAACTGGTGAGGATTTGAAATTCTGATAAGGAAATCTTCCTGGAGAGAAAGGAGGCATATAAATTGAACTGAGCTAACTGACTGACTGCTCAGAGTTTGAATCCGGACTGCAGCTCTTCCTATGATGAAAGGAGACACACCGGAGATAAGTTATAATGCAGTGGTTGCTATAAAGAAGTCAGCATTTGCTGTGAGTTACCGACCGGTGGTATATGAGATCCTGCGTTCTTCTCTGTACGTAGACATGGGGAACTGCAACTGCTGTAGCTCCAGATAACACTGTCAATGGTGGGGAGAGTGTGGGGGTTCACGGCTGGTTATGCTGCGTTATGTTTTGGAAGGACCTGATCCAAAGCCCATTGAAGTCAATAGGCCATAAATGAGCTGAGATTCAAGCTTTTGTCCAAACTGGGAAGATTAGGTAATCTTGAAACATGATCTTTAGGAGTTGTGTTAACTCACAGGAGTTAAAAACTGACTTTGAACTAAGTGCACCCAAGTGCAAATCTTGTTTAACATCCTGCGAGTTAACACACGTTTGAATAGAAACGTAGAGAAAGCCTACACTTGGATTTGGACTTGAATAAGCATTTACAAATTCAGGGGGTAAAATGTTATTCGTCCAGTAGCTGTACAACTTTTAGGAGAGCATTAAAGAAAGTTAGTTTGGATATTGACAAAATTTGTGGAGTGAAATCTGGGTACAAGAAAAGCACAAACCATATTATTTTAAATGTAATGAAACTGTATCCAAATGAGTTTAATATATTAGAATCATAGGTTTAAAGGGGACTTCAAATGTCACCTGGCATATTTACAGTATATTCTGTTCACATAGGGTGACCAGACAGCAAGTGTGAAAAATTCGGACAGGGGTGGGGGGTAATAGGTGCCTATATAAGAAAAATACCCAAAAATTGGGACTGTCCCTACAAAATCGGGACATCTTGTCACTCTATGTTCATGTGAATGGCCAGGGTGGGGGATGGGACATCCAAAAGTTTGGGATGACCAGCTATTCAGATAAACGGAGTGCTATTTTGAGCTGCAAGTTCACATGGGAGGGGGGGCACGCTATGGATTTGGATAACTAGGATGTTTGGATAAAAGTAATTTGGGTAACTGGAATTATACTGTGTAGTATGTATACATTTAAAAGGAGATTATTGGTGAAATCCTGGCCCCAATGAAATCAATTGGAGTTTTTCCACTGACTTCAGTGGGGCCAAGATTTCACCCTATCTATACAGAGTGTGGGGAGAGGATGGTAGCTTGGGGTGATATAAAGGTTTGCATTTGGGATAACTGCATTAGTTCTAAGTTCCTTTCACCCTTTGTGCTATTTGTTTGCATTTTGCCTGCATAGCTTACCAGTTTCTAGTCAGTTTCACTTAATAGGTCTCATGCATTAAATGAAGACTTTGGGGTAACATGGTAAAAAATGGATTCACGAAGAATGTCAAGATGACCCCAAACTTTCCACCTCATCATGAATACAAGGGGACCGGAAATATTACTGGGAGGAAAATAAAGCTATCAGGCCAGTAGTGCTTGGGCTCGAAAGCAGCCTTCCTCCCTGCCCGTTTCATCCTGCTACTTAGGATACCGCAGCAGAGTAAAACAGGTTATTTTAGGATTAATCTTTCTCACCGTGCAAAATGGTTGTCCATCTATTAGTCTGGTCCAGGAATAAAGAACCTTCAGCAAGAGCAGGCTCATGTCTTCAATCAGCCTCAGGTGCGTTTCTCTCTTATCTTCCCCTCTCCCGTCATGAGAATGAAAAGCTTTTGCTCTTTCTCTCTAGCCAAAACTTTATTTTGCACCTAGAACCTTTAGTTGGTGTCCATTCCGGGCAGTGAGAATTTCAATGGAAAACACAGGGGAGAAAAAAATAGCCTCTGTAACGATGACAAACTGCAAATAGCGTTCACAGACCATTAAATTTTAATCTTTTTTTCTTCATCATTATTCTCTTGCCTCTATTAAATTCTTCCAGAGTCAAGTGAAGAGCTAAAGGTGACAGTGATAGACAAGAATTTTTATTGTCTTGTCAATACAAATAAACCCAGAGCTGATAAGTCAGGCTACTTTTTCAAGGATGACTAAAATTCAGTGATCTCTGGGGAAAAAAAGGTGGTGGGGGGATTAAAATAAAATAGAGATAAATGTATGCATCTTACTCTCTTTGGAAGATTTACAGTACTCAAGTAGTCTGACTACAGAAAGTGGCTTGAATAATATTTAGTATTCACAGAAAGCTATCACCTACTTTTGACTTGCATGTTTCAAAATGCAGATTTGCAAGGTTGTAATGGAAGGAAAAACTTGATGCTGCCTGTTGGAGGCAATAAGGATACAGTCCCCATTGCCCTTTTAAGAGATGGGAAAGGCAGTGGGGTCTAGAATGGAAAGAAACACAATGCAGACAGCGGCAAAACCTTGCTGGAGAGCACCAAGCAACTGCTGAAGGAATTGGGTTGGCTGAAAATAATAGTTCTTATCCATGTAAACAAAACTAAGAATGAGTTTGTGCATGGGCCGTGCGGCAGAGAGACGAGCTATGTGGGAAGTTGGCTTTCCAGCAGGCAAAGTCCATAACAATGAATAAACCTTTGGAGAAAGCATGGGAGAAAAACAGGGGTCATTTGAACACCTGCAAAAGGAAGCCAATACTAGGATATACCATGGTATAGTAAAAAGAAGAACAGGAGTACTTGTGGCACCTTAGAGACTAACAAATTTATTAGAGCATAAGCTTTCGTGGACTACAGCCCACTTCTTCGGATGCATACTTCTTCTGAAACCTGTCATGGTATAGTAGATAGTCCAAGGCCAGTGCCCTAAGGGGAGCTGTGTCTCAGTCCCACATCTGCCCCTGGCCTGCTATATGACCATAGACAAATCCGTTCTTCACTCTGTGCCTCTGTTTCCTCCTACCTTTTATCTGTCTTGTTTGTTTAGATCAGGGGTTGGCAACCTTTCAGAAGTGGTGTGCCGAGTCTTCATTTATTCACTCTAATTTAAGGCTTTGCGTGCCAGTCATACATTTTAACATTTTTAGAAGGTCTCTTTCAATATGTCTATACTATATAACTAAACTATTGTATGTAAAGTAAATAAGGTTTTTAAAATGTTTAAGAAGCTTCATTTAAAATTAAATTAAAATGCAGAGCCCCCCGGACCGGTGGCCAGGACCCAGGCAGTGTGAGTGCCACTAAAAATCAGCTCGCGCGCCGCCTTTGGCACGCGTGCCATAGGTTGCCTACCCCTGGTTTAGATTGTAAGTGGCTTGTGTCAGGGATGTCTTACTATGTGTATTTGGAATGCCTGGCACAATGTGCTCTAGACACTGCTGCAACGCAAATACCACATGTTCAAGGTGGTTTTCAAAGTTTCCTAGATTGCCAACTATAAAGGGAAATTGTTAACCATGAACTGGGAGACTCTCAAGTCAACCGGACACTAACCAGTCATGGGAGGAGATTTGGGAGTGAAATTGTATGGACAAGGGATGTGCCAAGGTGGAATGGATGAGCAGAAGTGACCGGTAATGGGGCAGTGTGCGTAAAGGCAGCATCCTAGGAGCTTTAATGTAGGCATGATGAAGACTCAGCAGTTGTGAGGGTGAGAGGAGAGACCGGGATCAAAGAGGAAAGAAATGTGAGCTCTGAGGGACTGGTGAGAAAAAGCACTTGGAATTCAGATGTGAAGGTGAATCAGCAAAGACAGCACAGACTAGAATTTCAGTAGAGCTTTAAACCCAACAGTTCCCTTTTAGGCACCTGCATAAAGTGGCCAGCACTTCCCATAGTTCTCAATGAGTCCTGCTGGATGACGGGCACTATTAAATGGAAACTGAGTGCTCTTAAGCACCAATTGTGGGTGTGGAGCGCTTATCTGGCCCTATAAACAAGGACTTTTATTTAATGCACCTAACACCCAAATCTCAGGCTTTACCCGCCATCTGATGCTAAATTGCACCTCTCTGTATTTGAGGTCTTAGCAAAGTAAAGTTGAATTACAAATCACCACTTCTACACTGTTTTGAGATTATCTTAAACCCCAGCCTTTCCATCAGACTGTGGAGGGGATAGGGGGTAAAAGAACAGAAAGCCCTTGCTGTTAATATTTAGAGGAACTAAAACTACTTCATACATTTTCAGGCTAGAGGAAGCCAGTGTTAAAATCAGTGCAGATTATTTTTGGAAAGGCACTGACGTTGGCTTTGATTATTTGGAATAGCAAGGGAGTTTTCATGTAAATTAATTTTGGATGAGTTATTAAAGTTAATAGTTTAAAAACTGCAATCACCTTTTTGGAAGTAGGTAAATTAAATCCAGTGGCAAGAAGATACCAGTTGTAGATTGATTTGAAACGGGAATTTAACATTCTTGTGTCCCCAGTGTCTTAATCCTATCTGAAGTCATGGGACCTGATCTGGATAATACTTGTGTACATATGAATCCTCTGGAAAAACAATTGGGGTGGCTACATTTCCCTTTGCTTAATAGAATAAAAAGCTCTTGAAAATGGTTGTTTTGATCTATAATAATTATTGCCTGTTTTATTTAGAGAATGGAAAAATCTGTTCATAACTAGGATTGAAAACTTTTTTTTTCTAAAAGAAGCCAAATCAATCCCCCCCCCCCCCAAACCACTATTTCCTAAATTGTGACTTGCAAATGTTAAAATTATGACTTAGATCCTCTGTGGAAGAGTTATTTTACAAGTCTGAAAAGGGAACTTGCCGCTGGCATGGTCTAGGCATGGTCAGGTTAGTTCGCTATTCTACACCCTAGTCCCGTGCTGAGAACTCTGCAGTTGGACCCCAGCACTCAAATAAAGCAGGGTTCTGCTCATGCAATTCAGTTTAGACTGGGGCCCTAGCAGGCTGGACTGTGATAATCCAAACATCACAAGCAGTTTAGCCCTACATTTTCACAATGAGCCTCTGAGTTCGAGGTGTTGTGGAGTAGGGGGGACGTCTGAGCCCAGGAACGCCGCAGGCAGCCTGAGTGAATACCCCACCCTGTAGCTTGTCCCTGCTGCTACCACCAATTCCTCTCTGGCAGTACAGCACTAGAAGGAGATCTCCTTAAGTTGGCCGGGTCTCCCTAAGTGTTCTTAGCCAGAAGCAGAGACAAGGGGGCAATGGGGGACTTGTTTTGCGTTCACTCTTGTAGTAGAATCACCACCTTCAGCTCCGATGCCGCCTGTCGCAGCAAAGGGATCAGTCCAGCTCCACGAGTCCTGCGAATGTTAGCCACAGTTGTGTGAAATGAAAGAGCAAACTATTGACCCAGTTATATCCTGCCACCCCTGATGGAAGCTGCACGACATTCCAACAGCAGGGGTGGAGTTGGATAAGTGATACAATCTACTCTGCTCCCATGGTACACCTTGTGTGTTGTCAAACCAGGTAGTATTTGGGAGCCCATGGGACGTGACGGTTTTCATGAGTGCTGCTGATTCCATTTTTAAAGCATGGCTTTTGGAGAGCAGCATGCCTGGGAATCCTTTCTCTACACAATCATTCCCCGGGTGCTCCTAAGTGTAATCCACCTGGGCTGGGTGCACATCTTTATCCCCCTATAGTGACTGGTCTGCCTAACAGGATAAGAGCCAACTTGGAGAGCTACTCGTTAGCTCATGCAGTAGAAGGTTCTTTTATGCTCAAGCATCTGGGTTCAGAGCCCATTGATGGCCCAGGCAGAGGATCATCATACAAGCTCTGCAATAAAGGGACTAGGTGAGAATTGGACTCTCTCTGACAGGTGTTTGTCTTTCCTGTTCTTAAAAAACCTCCAATGATGGAGATCCCACAGCTTTCTTGGCAATTTATTGCAGGGCTTAACTACCCTGACCGTTAGGAAGTTTTTCCTAATGTTCAACCTAAACCTCTCTTGCTGCACTTTAAGCCCTTTGCTTCTTGTCCTATCCTCAGAGGTTAAGGAGAACAATTTTTCATTCTCCTCCTAGTAACAACCTTTCATGTACTTGAAAACTGTTATCATGTTCCCCCCTCAGTCTTCTCTTCTCCAGCCTAAACAAAGCCTGTCTTTCTCAGTCTTTTCTCATAAATTGTTTTCAAGACTTTTAATCTAGATTGCACAAATACTATTCGCCAACCGTCATAAGGTAAATATCTAACTACATGGAGCTTATTTATTGCCTCTCTTTCTTTTTTCTTCCTGTTTAGCATAAACTAATCCTCCTCATGGGGGTTGCACTGACATTTCCACTGCAGGCTAGAGTCATCTTTGGAGAAATCCCTCTTGAACTGTCCTAATTACCAGAGGAAATACCGATCTCTGCACAGCTCTCTATACAACTACTAAGCCCTCCCACCACTACTTAGGAGACTTTTCCCCTTGGATCTTGTTACACAACCAGGGAACCATCAGAACAGCTGTGATCTGAAAGACTGAACAGCATGGGTTCCAACCCTGACTCTGCTGCAGGCCTGCTGTACGACCTAGGGCAAATGATTTAGCTTTCCGTGCCTCAGTTTCTCTATTTGTACAACGGGGAAATGACCTCTTGAGGTGCCTTCCAACCCTGATTATTCTATGATTAACCACATTTTAAGTGCTTTGAGATCAACAGCTGGAAAGAGCTGTATAAATGCACTGTATTAATTATTACTGCCAGCATATGTGCTTAATAGTAACCATTTATTTAGGAGAAATGCAAGCCGGTATAAAGTTAATTGATTTACAGTAGATTTAGCTGGGGTCTGCTGGTTAGATTGCAGACAATTCATCATTGTTTAAGTATCACAGAGAGTCATGCCAAACCTTTATTAATCCAAGTCTTACTTTAGTGCGACCACTTGCAAAATTCCCAAGGCGTCCAAGCAGCAAACATTTGAGTTAGATTTCTGAAATAAGTGCATGTAACTGAAAATGTCTTATTGAAATACACTACAACACTCCTTCTCCACAAGAACGAGATACTTAAAAATAAACAAACTCCCTTTAAAATGAAACCAGGAAAAGGGAGAATAAACAGATAGGAATTGTTTACTGGAGTAAACTTAATTTATGCACTTCTCAACAAGCTTAGAGAATCCCTATGTCTGTACCTGTGCCCAGACACATACCTAAATGGAGAATGTGGGTGTGTAATATATTTACTAATACATGACTGATTATGTGGATAATAAGTGATAATAAGGGAATAAGTGTTAACAAGGAATTGTTAAAAGGGAAGGTAAAAATAACCTCAGTAAGTAATGTTGTGATAATGAAAACTGCAGAAAAACCAGAGAGAGAGAGAGAGAGAGAGACGAGGGGAAAGAAACAGACCCCTCCCTGAGAACTTGATTATTTAGAGCTCACGGCCAGATAGCTTAGACCACAGGGTTATCTCTGGTTTCCACGAAATCACTGGTGGGAATCTCCTCCTCCCCCCTCCGTTGTCATTTCATTTCCCAAATCATGTGCCTTTTCCTGACAGTATTAATCTGAGCAAATCTTTGCAATGCCTGAGTGATTTATCTCAATTCAGAGCGAATTGGAGGGACCCATGACGAATTTTGGAGGGACCCATAGAGGAAGGGACCCATGACTTCACTCTATGCAAATGCACCCCATGTCCTTCAAAGGCGGTGGGGCTGCTTCTCTACTCACCCTGCTGTGACTGGGGTAACGAACTCTCCTGAAGTTACCCCCTCATCAGACTGGGAGAAGAGGCAGGTGTTGCAAATTAGACGCTCAATCCCTTTTAGGAAAAAAAGAACCAGGAGGCTACTGGTGGTGGTGGTGGGGGGGGGATGTTTGTTCCTTCATTCCCCGGGGGACATGTTTGCGCTTCTGTATTTTCAGAGGAGTTGCGGGGAGAGTCGGAACTTTCAACAGGACGCAGGTCTGGGGAGGTGGCATATGATCATGGGAAAGCCAGGCGTGTGGGCGGGAGCAAAGGCAGAGATCGTGTATGTGTGTAGGGGGGAGGCTATAAAAGTTAAGGCGAGTGCCTAGTGCTGTGTGCGTGTGTTGGCGAGGAACAGCTCATCCGCCGCTGTAAACCTGCCGAGCATCCCAGCGGAGCTGCTGGGGCGAACGCGAGCCGGGAGAGGCGATTGGTGACTGATTGCACAAGCGGAGGAAATCACCAACCGGGGTGCTCTCGCTCTGACTTCAATCCAGCTCCTCCCCCCGGGTGGTTGTGGCTTTTCCTTCCATCCAAAAGCCTGATCAGCCCAGCCAGCCCTGGGGGGTTAGGTTGGGTTGGCGGGGGGATAAGAAACGAGAGAGAGAGAGAGAGAAGACAGCCGTTTTTCTCCTTCCCCTGCCTGCAGCGAATCCAGCCCTGCCTGAAACTTGCATGGAGTTGGTGCCGTCTTCCCTCTGCTCCGGGTGAATGTGGTGTCTCTCTCCCAGCCTCTCGCCGGCAGCCGCAGCCATGGGAAAAGTTACGGGCCGGTCCCCAGCGGGCTGGCGGGTGGCTCTGCTCGCCGGGACCTGGCTTGTCCAATTCCTCTGCACCTTTGGCACCAGCGGGGCCGAGATAACCTGCCGCGCCTGCCTGGCCCCGGGGAAGCCGCCTCGGCCGCAGCGGGGATTATTATTCATGTCCGGGTGGCCGGGCCGCGGGGAAGAGGCGAGGCGGTTCCCGGCGGCTGGGGGAAAAGTGACCTCCCCAGCTGCTCCCAGCCAGGAGAAACCTACCGGCCAGCCCGACCCCAGCGCATCCCCAGCGCGCCCCGGCCTGCCCCGAGCTCCCTCCCGCGGGTCTGCGCCCGCCCTGCCGGGCCGGCGAGGCGAAGAGCGGACCCCGGTGGGGCTTGCGCCCCGCGGCAGCCGGCTGAGACGGAGCCAGGCGGAGCGGAGGCGAGCCAGGGGGGTCCCGGCGGAGCGGGACCAGCAGGGCAGGGAGGCGGCGGCAGCCTCCCCCGAGCAGCCGCAGGGCAAAGCCACCCGCTTCAGGCTGGAGGAGCTGAAACTGACCAGCAGCACCTTCGCGCTGACCGGGGACTCGGCGCACAACCAAGCCATGGTGCACTGGTCGGGCCACAACAGCAGCGTGAGTCGACCCGGCGCCGCGGCGGGGGGCGGGATGCAGACGCGGGGCGCTGCGGCGCCGGGGCTTGGGCCACGTGCAGAAAGTGGGGCAGGGCGGGTGGATCGGGCTGGTCTCTGGCCCTTCGCATCGGGTGTCACTGGGCAGCTTGAAGCCGGGCGAAAGGGCTCCCAGTGCCTTTCTGCTGCAGCAAAAGTTTTCTCCCCCACCAGCCACCCGCGTTGTACTCTCCTTGCTCTTAACTGGGTGAGCCCACCGGGAGGTTTGGAGAGAGGGCAGGGGTGTGACTGGAGAGGAGACAGCAGTATCCTCGTTGTACGTGGAGCAATCCGTGGTAGGCATCAAATCTTCAAACTCTCCCCAGCTTGCATGCGACGCGTACTCTCGGGTCGTGAGCAACAGCGGGTGAGCGAAGATGCAAGTGACATTGCAGAGTCGGAGTTGCCTTCGGTCCTTGCCTCCCCTTTCCCTACACTAGGTCAGGTCTGCAGTCCAGTCTGTGCCATCCGCTCCCTAGGGGCGGACAGATGCCGAAGGAAATAAATCAAACCCAAACTTGATGTGTGCGCAGCAGAACAAGTGTTCCAGCAGGGGAACAAAGCGGTGCTTGTTTAATTTGTCCCGGTGGTGTTAAAAGAGACAGTTCTTGTATCTACAAGTAAGAACCCAGATTTCTTCCTTGTGAATAGCCACAACAAAGAGTAGGTGACTAAAGGAGCATTCATGGCACACAGTGCGGAAGTTTTTATCAAGTTAACTTGAGCTCTGCTCCCTCTGAGCCTTGGCTAAACGTGAACCGGAGCTGGGATCTTAGATCCGTGAGAACAGTCGTTGTTTTGCTTTCTTGTGTTTTTAAATCTAGTCCTGCTAAGGCAGAAGTGTGGACATCTCTGGGTAATTAAATGTTCAAAGTTCTGTGGCTTTTCACTTAAAAGAAGCAGAGAGAATGTTAATAAGAGTGAAGATGAGATGCAGGGACATGCTTTTCTTATTTATCAAGGAGATCAGTGACTCAGGCTAAGAGGTTCCAAGGTGTTTTCAGCTCTGATGCTGCTCTGGAATACAATTTCTGTCTGTTTCATGGATATGTATGTGTTTATCTTCAGCTTCTGGTATCATTTTAAAATAATGGCTTCATCATTATGAATTCCTTTTGGTATTAAGGTAAATCGTCATGAGCCCATTTAGTATTAATGTAGATGTCATAAGCACTTGTATATGATTCAGCCTTCATTGACTGGACCAATATTTTATAGTCTTATCTGGAACTTTTTAATCAAATCATTGAAGCAGAAATTCTCATCATCCAGATTTTCAGGACCTTTCCACCCACCTTAACTATTGGATCTCTCCCAGGTACTACTAAGATTAATCTTCTAGTTTGATCTCCAGTCTTCTAAAACTGATTGAGTTTGTCACCTTTTTAAGGGGATTCATTTGTTGAGCCAGGGCTTGTGATGCTAAAAAAGCCATCAAGCATTCTGGGCTTGTGATAGATGGAATTAGATATTTAGTCTTTACATTAAAAAAAAAAAAGATTTCGGTCCATTACTCGGACACGAATTGTAAAACATGAAACAATTTACTGTATGATAGTTTTGGTTTACAGGAGGTGAGACTAGATGACTACAAGCGTCCCTTCCGGCTTTATAACCGAAGGACATGTTTTGGGATGGGGTGGAGAAGTGCTTTGGCTAATTAGTTACATTCTTCCCAAACGACTGTCTGTCAGACAGGGTCATGTGGACACCTTGCTTCTGTTGTACAGGAAGATGCCAACCCATCCGGTGCATTGATCACCTCCAATCTCACATAAGTAGAATAACATTGGGCCCCAACTGTAATTGGTTGGGAGATCATTAGGTCAAACCTGATTGGTGATGTTAATTCAATAGGTAGCACCCTTCTTCCTAGAGCAGTACAGAACCAGTGTCCCACCCTGGTGCTTTTGGGCACTATGTTGTGTGGTGTGCAGTCTTTTGAATGAAAGATACAGTATGATCCTTTCTGTGTGGACAGTTGTTTGCAAAAGTGGCTGTTAACCCCTATTGTCCTGGCCAGATTCCAATTTGGGTAATTATTTGTCCTACTGCAGTTTTAGTGCGATGCAATAGAATTCTTCATGTTTTCTTCTGAACAGTTGGGCAAGTGCTGCTGTCACAGAGCCGTCACGCTTCACCCAGACATGGCTACACTTCAGTGCTGACTGTCGTGTGTGTCGTTCGTCTATTGGGAAAGCGCTATGGGATCCCTTTAGATGAAAGATTTTATAATAAATGTAACCGTGTTGCCATAAAGCTGCTACAGTAAATAGCATCCATTACTGCTGACCCCAAACTAATTCAGTGTGTTTGGAGAAAGTTTCAGTAGTTGGCTCTTCTACTTAGGACACTATTACAACCAGGTAAAACATGTACCAAACAAATACTTTTCAGTTTGAGGCCGGAGAAAGGACCCACGTATATGCTTTGATTTCAAGAACAGATGGGTCTGTTTATCTGAAGGGAATAAAGGCACAAGAGGGTAAGCCCTTTGGGATAGATAGAGGCTGACAGTACATGGCACAATGGAGTCCTGATCCATTACTAGGGCTCTTCTTAGGGACTACCACAATAGGGATAGCTCAGTGGTTTGAGCATTGGCCTGCTAAACCCAGGGTTGTGAGTTCAATCCTTGAGGGGGCCATTTAGGGATCTGGGGCAAAAATCTGTCTGGGGATTGGTCCTGCTTTGAGCAGGGGGTTGGACTAAATGACTTCCTGAGGTCCCTTCCAACCTTGGTATTCTATGAATACAAATAAAAATGACCAAATTCATCCATGGTGTAACTCCACTGAAGTCAGTAGTTTTATATCAGGGGTTAATTTGGCACATTATTGATCTGTATTTGTACTGTTCACTGTGTCCTCTAAGGACCTGGTCCATTTCTCCAATTGAAGTCAATGGGTCTTTCCATTGGGCTCAGTTGGAACTGGAAGATTGGGCCCTGGTGAGATTTCTCTGCAAAGCCTTCCTCCAAAAGCTTTCAGTCAAACTCCAGTATAGATGGGGTTTGTCTTGCTGTCAGAGGTGATTTTGAATGAGACACACGGAAATCAAGGATTCCTGGAAATATAGCAAACTTTAATGCTCCCAATGGGAACAAATGTTAGTTAAGAATAAATAGAGACTCATCTTTAGTAACTGCATATAAATGAATATTGCTAAAACACAGGAGAATTCATGCTTGATGCAGGCAGAGTGCAGAGAGGTTGAGGAGCTGAAATCCATGCCCCTATCCTGGGTCTAGTATGCAGGACCATTGTTTGACAACCATTCCGAAACATGACCCATCCCTACTGAAGCCTTCTGCAATCAGCCAATGAATGGTTGGCATGGAGACTCTTTCCATAGTATTTAGGGGCTGTGCAAGCATTTCAGTATGACCATATCATCAATGTCCCTCCCCCACCACACACCGATTCCATATATGGGGTGTAAGTGGGGCTGAAGCCTTTGTGCTGGTCCTCTGCCCCATGGGGGATTTTCGCCACCGGTTTGGAACCTGCTACTGGGTGTGACCTCTTGTATCATTTTGCAATTATCTTGCAATTTTGCAAGTGTCTTCCAGACTTGGGGTATCAAGTCAGTGTAGATTTGGTGTCCCCACAGCTCTCTTGAGCCTCTTCTCAGGCTGCTGTCACCCAGCTGTAGAAGATGGGTGGAGTTTGAAAGCGGAGCTACAGCACGCTGCAGGTTATTGTTCTCACAGGATAGGGTGTCACCTTGCAGAGGAAGGAGAACCCCGAGGATCGTTTTACTGTGGGGTTCAGGAGCGTTAGGTTATGGGTGGTTCCAATCACCTGGTCTTCAGAAGATTGCACAGAGTTGCTGAAGCCTCAAATTTGCCTCTGCCCTAGATTTGCTGTGAGTGAGTCTTGTGAAGCTATTGCTGGCTGGAAAGACAGCCAGAGAGCAAAGCATTGGAAGAGCTGAGGAGGTAAAGCGGAGGTCCATGGGAAGAAAAGCCTTAATATCGTGCTAAAGGATCCTCCTGTAAAGGAATGCAGCACATGTCCCTATTAATGCAGTAGTAAGTTGCCCTGAACTGGAGAGGATCTGCAGCTGGAACAAGTGAAGAGTTGATGATAATACCCAGCACTTAGTGGTAGACCTCAAAGAAGATAAGTTTGGTCCCCGTTTTACAGATGAGAAATTGACTATGAACAAGTCAATCAACCAGCACCAGAGATGGGAAACAGAACCTATATACTGCAGGTCCCAGGACAGTACTCCATCCACTGGGCCATACTGCTTCTCCTCATATTGCTGGAAAGGCAGAGGTGAATTTCTGAGGCCATCATTCAGAACAGTCATTCTGAGACTGCTGGATATTGACTCTAGGTCAAACGCAAAGTAGTTTGGCTGGGCCGCTTTTTAATTCCAGCCGTTGGATAAAATCCATGAGGCAGGTGGAATCTGCAGAGGATGCAGCCTGTGAGGATTGTCATCTCAGTGGTCCGGTGAAAAAATTAGATGGGAGGAGAAAAGCAAGGTCCCTCTTTATGGGCGAGGGTATAGTGAGTTTGTTGTGAGACTCCACAGCAGACTTTGTCTGTTATTGGAAAGGCCAAGCTGAACATCTGAAAGGCAGAACAATAGTGTGATTTTTATTGTATAAGTGACCTGGGTAGAGAACTTCTGCATTAACTCTCCTTGGACTTTAAACATGTATGCTAAAACCAATTTCATACATTTTCAAGAATAATATGTAGAACCTTGAATTCTTGAGATTCAAATTGACAATCGTTTGAACTGGAATGCAGGTTTGCCTTTGTCTTGGAACACTCTGGGTATTGTAATGTATTCCAATTTACATACATTCTTTTATATTAGTTTGTAATGCAACAGTCACATGGTAAAATCACCTTAAATTGCCGATGAGCCTCTTTTCAGAAGAGAAACTGAGACATGTTGACAATTTTCATTTGTTTTCTGAGCATTTGATTCTTCAAGTGGCCCATTTGTCCATGAAATGTCACAATTATGATCTGTCATTCCATCACAACTAAATGATTCAACATGAAAGTGCCTGCTCTCTGTGGGTATTCCTCAAAAAACATCCTGTCTTTGGGCACACTGAATGGCTGCTGACTGCCATATTTCTTCTGATGGCTTGCTGATTACCCATCACCCTCCCAGAATGATTCCCAGAATGGAAATTTCACTGAGGTGAACCTGATGATAGCCATGGAACCTGCAGCAAGCTATGGTTTCAAGACAGCAGCTATGTTTGGGTTTATATGGATACTTCTGTCTCTGGAAGCGCCTACCTAACTGAGTCAGGTCATGTTGTCTCTTGTATGGGATACAGGAAATAGAGCTGAAACTAGAGCTAAATTCCTCTAAGTAGGATGTCAGCATTAAAATAACTGAAATGTAATGTTCATTAACAGACAATAGTAATAATGAGCCAGGTCCTAGCTATTTACTCAGGCAAACTTCTCATTGATGTCAATGGGAATGTCTGTATAAAGACTGAATGAAAACCGAGGGGATTTAGCTCAACAACATTAATGCCACACACAAAATAGATATAAAATCCCTGTTTCATCTTCTGTTCTTTTGGCTCACACCTGCTACTCCTTATACGTCATAAAATCCTTTATTTGCACTATAGATCTAAACAATATCCTCTATATCAAGATTTCAGTGGAAGAAAACATCAACCTCTCCAATCAAACCTTCAATTAGGAAATTATTCCCCCAATAAATGCACAAGTTTTTTCATCTTTCCAAACAAATCAAATAGCCAGAACGTTTTTCTTTTTCTTCTGTCTTTACTGTTATCCACCTATAGCTATATTTCCTTGTGGGATAAAACCAAAGCTTTTAATACGCAGCACCTATAAAACACACATACAGAATATTTTTCAAGAGTGGCCATGTGATGACAAAGTAAGGAAGCAAAGAAGATTTACGTGATTGGAAGAAAGGATTGGCTTAGAGAATATCTAGTCTCCAAGAAGTAACAGAGGGTCCTATGACACCTTTAAGAGTAACAGAAGTATTGGGAGCATAAGCTTTCGTGGGTAAGAACCTCACTTCTTCAGATGCAAGAAGTGAGGTTCTTACCCACGAAAGCTTATGCTCCCAATACTTCTGTTAGTCTTAAAGGTGCCACAGGACCCTCTGTTGCTTTTTACAGATTCAGACTAACACGGCTACCCCTCTGATACTAGTCTCCAAGGAAGTCTGTGGGAGACCTTGACAAACGGAGGAGCTCCCATCCAGATCGGATAGACACGGCCAGTGGCTTCCAGTTTCTCATACTTTGTTCTACATTCCCAACGAGAAAAAGTTTTGCCACCCCCATTGCCATCCTGGAGGCTAGATTGTTCATGACCCACTCACTGGAAGTCATGACCCTCAGGTTGAGTATCCATACAATAGGGATCTACGTTTCTATGTCATTAAATGAAAATGGGCCTTGATTCCAGTTCCCAGTGGGAGCTTTGGGTGTTAGACTTTAATTATTTGGGATCTTTAATTGCCTATATAAATCCTGAAACTGTAAAATGACTCTCATCCAATCTGCATATTTTGCAGTCTCTCGTCTAAAATCAAACCACAGTTGGAATAAGATCCTTTTAATCCATAATGCTCAGGGTCTGTAACACAACAATTGTTGTTTGTTGGTACTACACTTCCTTTCCTCTGAGGATCTTCAAGCACTTTAGAAGCAATTAAACCTCCCATCACCCCTTTGAGGTACATCGTTCCCTATAATAAGGAACCAGGCCTTCTCTGTCGATTCCCCTGTCAGAAGGCGTTAGAACCTTGCTGAAGTTCTGCTGACTTTGTGGCAAGTGTGTTTATTATCTCCGCCTGGAATATAAGGGAGATGGGCAGGGCCGGCGCAACCTATTAGGCGACCTAGGCGATTGCCTAGGGCGCTACAATTTGGGGGCGGTGACCGCGGCGGTATTTCGGTGGCAGGACCTTCTGCCGCCTACGGCGTCAGAAAAGCTGGCGGCGCTCCTGGAGATGGGAGTGGTTCTCTGGAGGGAAAGGGAGCTAGATAGAGGAGGCGAATCCCCAGAGAGCCAAGCTCAGGAAAGGCCGTAGATATGCAAAACCATCCCAAACTGCCTGCTTCTCCCTGCCCTCTAAATTCTTCACACAGCTATTACTTTGCACTGACTCTGGCTGATGAATAGGTAGGTTCTACAAAGGCTTATGCCTCTCTCCCTTTGGGAACAGAATATCTGGGTGGGACTGAAAGCTGCTTCTGGCTACAGGGCTGTGTGTCTTGCTGCTAATTTGGAGGAGGTGAACTGACCTGCCACCTGGCAGTTTTCTTCCTCCCAGCAGAGCTGCGGGACTTCACACAAGATTAGGAGAGGTTAGAGAACACATGACAAAGTGAGGTGCAGGATAACCGAAATCACGGGATGCGTTCCTACAGCCAGGTGCTTTCCCTAGCTGGGCTGGCATAAGTACCACAGCACCTCTAATACTCAAAATATACTGCCGGTGTTTAAAGAGTGTAGCTGAAGCTCATTCATCAAGGAGATTTGCCGATTGCCACCAGGAATAGGCAGTTCACTGCTTATCAGCTAGTGTCTGACTGATCACTTTTTGTTGTTCCTTATAACCTAAGAGCACATTTGCAGGCATCTTCATGCTATGCACAGAGCAGCCTAATCAAGAGCAAGAAAGAAGGGGGTGGGGGTTGGAAGAAGATAATTCACAGTCGTTATTTTGGATGCAGACATCTTCCAGTGAGCTATGGGTCTGATACAGCAACGTGAGGTGGAGGGCATTCAGCAACAGTCACGAGGCTCTTAGCACCTTACAGGATACGATCCTGATTGAACTTAATGCAGATATGATGGAGACATAAAAATTCAATGTCATTTTGGCCAGTGATAACTTATAACCATCAACGCAATCAGTGTTACCTGTAATTTTGAGATGCTTTGGTATCTTTGGCATTAGGCAGTACGCATTTCAGAAAATTGTAAGTTTCAAGGATAAGCAAGAAGGGATCTCTTTGGATTTTTCCAAATTGTATTTCCGTAAGTGCATTTAAACTAGAGCTGAGTGAATAATTCAAAGGAAATAATTTATTCAACAAATTTAGCCTCTTTTTCTGTTGATAAATTGTCCATGATCATCCTGTGGCTTTCTCAGATGTTTTTGTTCATAATTAATCACCAAGTTCCTGATCCAAAATCCATCTGAAATCAATGGACAGCTTCCCAATGACTTCAATGGGCTTTGGAAGGCCCCAGCTAATCACTATGAATAATTCTTGCTCTGTAGATTTTTGTCATCAGAGCTGTATTTTAATTGGGTGACTAGATCAGTTTTCAGTTCCCTGATTGGATCAGTGCAATTCTTTATCGATAATCTTGCCAGTAAATTCTTTTGCCAGAATATTCTCAGAAAACAAACAAAAAAGAGGCATGAACATAGGTGACACTAATGCTATTTTATGCTCAAGTGAACATTCATGGGACACTTTTTTTTTTATTTTTTTTATTTAAAGAATTTACCCAGATCTCATTTAAACATAGGTATTTAATGTTAGAAGTGATGATGATTATTGTCAAGATCATGTGATGTTTGCATAGGGATTTGACCTGGAAATTTGATTTGCTGACACTGAAGATTTTACTGGGGTTATAGGAAAAAATACCTTTTTAATTAAATACATTTTTAGAAAAAATCCAAATTGTGCCAGGTGCGCCCCTGGGAGTTGATGTATTGTATTGTTTGAGAACATGGTGTGCTGGGGTGTTTTTATCCATCCTGGAGAGAGAGAGACGGCCAAAGAGCATGCAACATTCATTTTGAATATAATGAGCGAGTATAGCGTGAGTATAGTGGTAAAGAGGTGGTGGTGGTCTGGGCCTTGTCTCACTCCCATATATGGCAAAGGAGATCTCTACACTGGCTCAGAAGACACTGAAGTGGAGGGGGGCCTGGGCTGGGGTAGGGAACATAGGACCTGTGCTTAACTCTGACTCAATGGCCTAAAAGCCCTGCAGAGGAGTCACTGCGGGGCAGCAACCGCTATTTCAGCCTGTAAGCCAAGAGAGTGGCCTGAGAAATTAGCTGCTCTGGGTCCTTGTTGCGGGTAGAGAGTTGCCTTGGTTTTGTTTTTGTTTTTTGAATGAAAAATGGCCTTTTTTAACCATTAACAAAGTTAATTTTTCCAGATTGTCTGTCTTTGATGGAAAAACCCCAAACCTGAGAAAATGTTGAAAAATGTTTGGTTTATAATAACTGAAGTTTTAGGCCTTTCTTAGATTTTTGGGGCCAAAAAAAATTAATTTCAACTCCTTATCCCATTTTTTTTTTTTTTCTGGTAAAATATCTACTCGGGTCCAAATATCCCTGGCTACGTGTTTAATCCCTTGTTTAGATTGACGGTGTCACTTTAAATAGTGACAGACATTGAATTTAGACCCATTGAAAAAGCTATTTGATTCCAAAAGATCTTTAGAATCTCTGGCGAGTGCTTATCTTTTCCTTTCTTCCTCCAGAGTTTCATTCAGAGAGCATTGAAATGCCTTAGTCATTTTCTTCATGCTAAAGACAGCAATTTCATCTGATGGACTTGGCAGTTCTATATTTCTTTTCCCCTGGTGGAATATTACTTTTTTCTTCTCTGTGCCCTTGATACAAAATACTTTCTGTTCACTGCTCTTCTGATCACCTCTCCTTGTGCCACCCACAGCCACCAAATGTTGACACTGTTACCTGGATACCACTGGGCGATGGACAGACTGCAGTAGAAACGATGAGTTACACAATCTGAATTGTCATCTTAAAGCTGAGATCATCACCATAATGTGACAAGCAGCAACAGCTAAGACAGCAAGTTAGGGCTTGACTCATTAAATAATGCTGTATACCTGTAAGTGGAGGTGTAAAAGTTGTCATGTTCCCGCTACACCTCTGGGATGTAGAAGGCACATGTTACTACTGATGGGTGAGAAAATGTCTCCATCCACAACCAGCTGAGTAATTATCATACTGAAAAACAATCCAGTAATGTACCTTGGATTATGATCCTGTAATTTGCCTGAGCTGAGCCATGTTAGCAATTGGACAGAGGGAGCTCCAGTTGCTGGATGGAGCAAGTGGTGCTGGTTATTCAGCAGATGGCACTCTTCACTCTGAATTAATTCTGAGCAATGGCATTGTGCTACTGGTGTTGCTGCCTTTCAAATGAGCTGTAGTAGAATGAAGCTCTAGCCAATTGTGAGTAGCAAAATTCCCATGGCAGTTTTTGCAAGAACAGTGAAAATGTCAGTCCAAATTTGAATATAGTGGTTCCATTCTGCTTACCTGAAACTCCCCTTGTCATTTTCAGTTCGATTATTCATTGTTTGCATTGCACCAAAAAATGAGGGACAAATTTATCCCTGATGTCAGTGGAGATACATCAGGTGTGAATTGGAGCCAAGTTGCTTTTCATTTTCTGTCCTAAACCAGTGGTCTCCAAACTTTTTTGATCGCACACCCCATCAGTAAAAAAAATATTAAGCATGCACCCCCTGCTGTGCTGGCTCTACCACTTTTGCTGAAGGGGGGGGAAAAAAAAGCCACTGGACTTCCACCCGAACTGACGAAGAAACAACAACCAAAAAAAGCACTTCTCCTGCTGCGCACCCTCAAGGATCCTCTTGCGCACCCCCTGGAGTGCACACACCCCACTTTGGAGACCACTGTCCTAAACTATTCCTTAGCATTGCTGTGTGCTGGTAATGACTTGCCATATTGCATCCCAGAGGTGGCTGTCTTTCTCTGGCTGGTGAAGTGATTCTTATATATACAGTCTGTACAATCTGTGAGTTGCTTGGGACTCGTGGGTGAAAAGTGTTCAAATCGAAGATTTTTTGTTTTGTGTTTGTACAGCACCTAGCACAATGGGGTCCTGGTCCCTGACTACGGCTCCTCGGTGCTATAGTAAAACAAATGTGAGAGGAGATGGGTCTGAACCAAAACCTCAGATCTAAGTACTACCAAATTTTGGAGGCAGGATGGTGGACTGGAAATCTGAAGCTGCGACAGATGTGGCCCAGCATTATAATGAGCAAGCCCAGTGTTGCAAACTCGCACGATTTTATCACCAGTCTTGTGATATTTAATGTTTTGTCTTTTAAAACCCCACCTCCAGGAGTCAGGTGCCTGACTGAGCATCTCAGCTTTCCTTCTTAAGAAAAAGAGAAAATAAGAGTTTGAAAACATGATCTGAGTGCACCCTGAAGAGTCTTAAACCAGAAGATCAATAAAACGAATCCCACATTTATTATTTTTTAAAAATCATAGTTTTAAGCCAATTTCATTATTTTTGAGGGGCACGACTCCTGATTTTTAAGCCTGAATTGTGATTTTTTTTTTTTTTTTTTTTTTTTTTTGAAAAGTCAGATGAGTTAATCAATGTCTATTTTAACAAGCGCCAGAAAGAGGCAAGAGATCTTGCTTTGATTTCTCATATAAAAAGAGGCATATGTAACTCTGCAGTGCCCGCTGCTCACAATCAACTCTGTAGTAAGGACTAGGCAGTGCTCATCCTGTGAACATTTCTGAGATTAACTAAAACTTCCCATTCCACGTCAGGGCAAAACTGAGACCTCTTGAAAATTTTCATGCAAAATGAGAGATCTGAATAAGCCTGGTGCTCAGGGCACTCTGGTGGGATACAGAAGACTAGGATTGAGGTCCCTGCTCCACACACCTCGGTAACGCTAAGATAATTACTCAGCATGTTCTTCTGGACAATCCTACAATAACACAGAAATATTCGCAAGCCCCCATGAGAAACCCTGGAATGGCAAACCAGAATGCATTGCTCAGTGGCCACGAACAGCCCTACAACAATAAGACATGTGCTGCCTACTACCTATGAACAACCCTAATACAAAAAAACCCACTGCTGACAAGCCATCGGTGTTCATGAGCAATCTTGCAATAACAAGCCCAGCGCCGAGGAGCAAACCCGTGTGTGCTCATTGTAGGCCTGGCTTGACATAAGTAATTGGATGCAAGTGAGGCCTCATCTCTTGGGAGATAGGATTAGGGATGTAAATGGATGAGCAGGCTGGGAACAGAGTGTCTGTGCTAGCTAAGATAAGGGGGAACACCCAAGAGCCATTTACAATGGAGACGATAACCATGAATAAAGAGAAGTCTGGAACGTAAGATGAGCTAAAGAGTAAGTCGTGCATGGACAGTGCATAGTCTACAGGGATTGGTTCCCGCAAAGTGACCAAGCCAATCCCAAAACGTGTGATGCAATGTAATGTGTATATAAAAGAAGAAGTTTGCTGTGGAACTTAGGTATAAGGTGTACCAGCCATCCAAACCTTTGTTTAAGTCTAATCAACTCGGCGAAGCTTTGCTGTATATCAAATAAAGGAACCTGAGGGATGAGACTAGAGTCAAACTGAGTTCTTGAGGAGCCCCATGGAAGTAGTCTCGGGAGAACCTCAACATTCATGAGCAGCCCTACAATAACAAACCAGTCTGTGAGCAAAGGAGGAAAAATATCTGCTAAGAAATATATTTCAGGTTGGAACTTTCAAGGAATTTGCTATAAAGCCGTGAGGAGGGGAAATCCTGTGTCCTTTTCGCTTTGCTGCTGTTTTCCCAAAGATATTTGCATGTGGTCCATGTTGCATTCAAACTGCTCTGCCTAGTGATGGTTTCAGAGTATCTTCTTGACCCGCTGCTGCTAAATGAGTGTAGAGGACAGTTCCATTACCAGGAGGCCATTAAACGGGGAGGTCCCCAAAGTCCTTGTCCCAAAGTTAGCATTGTCTATATTCATGATTAAGCCAAGCCAAGACTCCCAACAGCTCATTTCTTGCAGGACTTATAACATTAGGTAGGCTCCAAGGGACTGGAATGCTGTCACTTGCAAGAAATGGTTAGTTTGGTTTATCTTCTTTTTCCTGTGAATGACCGGAAAGGCACAAGACAGCCAGATGGGCTCTCCCGATCCGTAAACCGCAAATCATTGCAGGCCCTTTCTGCAGTGTGGGATTCCTCCCCCATGCGCAAAGCATTCTGCACCCTCTGTGTGGGGGTACAAAACAATGGGATTCGGGCTACTCAATTCAAGATGCTTTTGAAAATCTCCTCCCTCCGGAGAATGAATGAGACTGCTTCCCCTCACCTGCCCTGTCATGTGCTCAGATCTCCTCTGTATATTGGTCTCTCTAAGCTCCCTTCCTGTAATTCGGAGGTTGCAGAGGGCCCCTGACATGGCAGGTCCACTGTGTCCATCCATCACAAGGATTTGCTGCAGGGGTCTATATGATGCACAGGTAAATTTCACCCATCATTTGAAACTGAGAGTTAACAAGAGACATCTTGCTCAGGGTTCTTTGACCTTTTCAGCAATGCCAACTGTAGTCAGGACTTCTAGGAAATGTGATAGCCCAGTACAACCTGGATGTGCTTGGCCTCTCCCAAGGTGTTTTTAAAACGGCTACCAAGATCCATGCTTGATGTAGCAGCAGTGAATTTTTTGTCACTACTGTTCAGGTTCTTATGCCATGCCCATCACCATGGTATCTCAGTGATGAGTTTTTAAAGAGGAAAATAACTTTGAAAAGTTCTGATCAATCAGAGATCTCTCTCTATCTATATAAATAAAATATGGGGGTGGGGTGGGGGGTGTATATGGCTTAAAATTAACCAGTGCTCTAATCAGAGAGAAAAGTATTGCACTTCCTTTGTGGTACCATTATTTCCATATTTTCATGATGCCTGGTAAAATCTCAAAAGAAGCTTAGCATTAATCTTGGGCCTGATTCTCCACTCCTTTTACTGGTGTAAATCAGGAGTAATTCAGTGTAGCTCCATCTCTTTATTTTCTTCTGACTCTTAGCTATTGAAAGCCCAGGCAGAAAAGGAATCATTTCTGAAATAGATGAGATTCTGACAATGGCAGATCTCAATAAGAAATGCCCCTTTATGAGAAACTTGGCAAGAGACATAAATTGAGAAATCTCCATAAACGAGCAGCAAACAACGTGGCCCAAAGGACTTGCCAGCTCAATATGAAATGTTACAAAGGAAATTTATTTTAAGCTCTTGTGTAAATGGTTCTTGACTCCAGGAAGGCTAAAGAAATGATTAAACAGATGGTGAGCTGTGTTGGAGGGAATTTGGAAAGAGGTCAAAATCTCCATATTTGGTGGTCATGTTCAAATATATAGACCTGTTTGTTTGTGATTGGGAGGGGGGGGTGTATACATCCCCTTCTACTCTGGCAATGAAGGGGTTAAGCGTCAGAGTAGCTACCTCCCCTGCAGTAGCTAATTGCTTGACTAACAGGAGATGGGATAAGAAGCAGAAGGGGGTGGCTGCCGGAGAGGCGAGGCGGAGGACTAAGCAGAGTGCATTGCAAGTGGCTGGAAGCTGCTCAAGGAGCAGAACCGGAGATCACCTGAGGATTAGGGTGAGACTCCTGCGGGAGACCCTACCAGCTTAAGTGGAGTTCCCTTCTCTTACTCTCCAGGAGAAAGACTGGACTCCCTGGAGTCCTGTGGCTACCAAGCCTACGAGGGATGTGACGAGGAGTTGAGGACCATGGGAGCTGAGCTGAAAAGCTAAGAGCGCAAGAGCCAGCGTTTAATTTCAAGAGGGCCAAGCATAAGCCTGGAATAGGCTTCTAAGGGAGGTTGTGGAATTCCCATCATTGGATGGTTTTAAGAACAGGTTAGACAAACGTGCCAGGGATGTCTCTTGGTCCAGCCTCAGCACAGGGGGATGAACTAGATGATCTCCTGAGGGCTCCTCCAGCCCTATATTTCTATGATACTATGACAGGTGAGAGGGCTGAGCCCTCTCTCACTGACATTAGTGAAACTTGCTAATGAGATGTGACTTAGACAATGACCCATTCGTAGTTTTGTTAGACTTACCTGTAAGTGACTCAACTGATCAAAAATATGGTCCATGTATAGTTAGCTGATTTGGATTTTATTTGCTTACTGCTGGAAGATGAAAACATTTCCTAATAGAAAAAAAAGAAAAAAAAAAAAAACATGGTTCAGTAAGGTGTAGGAAACAGCTGTAATGGAAAAATTAATCCATCACATAAGGACACAACGAGACTGACAAATGTTTTCAGATACTTGCCTCCCATGTGTTGTGTTTACAGACAAAGAACATGCACTGTCATTAAAGCCAAAACTCTCCTAGGAAGCATATTTGAATATTCAAACATAGGCATTTTAGCTGGTTGAAAAAATTTTGTCGAAGAGTTTTCCACTGGAAAATGCAGGTTAGCTGGAATTGAAAGGTTTTGCAGGACTGTCTGTATTTGAAGGAGAAAAGTTGAAAAATCATTTTGTTTGTTTTGATAATGTCAACGTGTTTTATTTTGACTCTGATTTGTTTTGACTTTTATATTACATGAAAATATTGATGAAATTTATTTAGCATCATTTAATTATATTGCTAGGTTCAAATGTCAAAATAAAATTAAACATAGTTCAAAATCAAATTTTTTTCAGAATTTTTATTTTGTGAGAAACTGACTTTTTTACGCCTTTTGTTTTCAAAATGTTGCTGTACTTTCTCAGGGAACCAAAATTGTAGTTTCTGATCAGCTCTAACAAGTGTGCAAACAGGCTTATTTGAAAATCCCAAACTCCTTTAGGCAATTTTTAACATGGCTGCTTTACAAAGATGCACATCTTCGCTGGCTCCCTAGCAATTCTGATAATGAGCTGAAAACCTTTTTTTTTATTTCTTTCTTTTCTAAAACTATCTGAGCTTTAGTCAAGCGCTACATGGAAGGTTAGAATTGTTGCAATTCAGCCATTTAATAGCTACAGATCGCACAGAGGAATGCAAGATTGCAAGGCTAACTTTCAAAAGGGAGGTATTATTCACTGCTTCTAACCCTGAACTACTCAGCAGATTGCATATTCTGGAAAGTTGAATGTAAATCTCTTACATTGTTACTGATGTGCAGTATTTTCCATACATAATAAATGGGTTTAATCCCCTTATAACTACAAATCCCCCAAACAACTTTAACAATGTTATTCACTCCTCCAAAGTGGTATTCTTTAGTATTTTGACGCACTGAAAAGTATACCAGGCATTTATCAGAAGTCAAAGAAACACTCGCTTAGAGCAGGGTGGGAAACAGTCTTCCCATCCTATGAAAAATTTTGAGATTTTGAAAAATGTTCCATTCCAAATTAGAACAAAAATTGAAATTTTGAAAGTTTTCACAGCAGAATATGAGAAAAATGGATTCTGGTTAATGGAAATGCTGTTTATAGCCTGACCATATTTTAAAAGTATACTAAAATGAGCTTCACCTCCGAAAGGAAAAATTGTTTTGAACTAGAAAACCATCATTTTTTGCTTACAAAATATCAAAAGTCAAAGTTTTGACAACTTTGAAACTTTTTTCAAAAGTTGTCAAGCTGAGAAATGATCAGAAGTGACCCCTTCTTGCGGAAAGATTCAGTTTTGGTAAATTGACGGATTTTTTTTTGTTGAAAAACGCCAAACATTTCCTGCCCAGCTCCCCACACAATCCATCTCAAACAGCTGGCAGACTATGTTTAGACAGGAGGTAACAAGTAGTGGTAATTCCACTGCAGGAACTCCTGGAAGCAATTCTAAGGCCAGCATTCTCATAGAAATAAAGGCCTGGAAAGGACCATGAGAAGGAGGTCAGCCTAGACAGACGGCATATTCAGGAAGCTGCTACAGGCAGTAAGGAGTGGATGGGTGAGGCTTATAGCACTATGATCCTGTGGTTACCATGTAAACATCTTAGTGGTTTAGTTAATGTGCTTAAATTTGAAAATAAGGACTATGAAGAGATGAGATGGAGAACACTACGTATTCCCTTGTTGTAGGCAGCACAGAAGTATATACAGCCCGCGACCCTCTGAGCCAGGATGGACGTATTCCGGCTTGTGGGCCTTTCTCTGCCATGCTAAAAATAGCTATGTAGACATTTCAGCTTGAGATGGAGGTTGGGTTCCTAGGCTTCAGAGCAGCCCGAGCTGCAACAGCTGGGTGTGGCGTGATGGCGCAAGCCCGAGTCTGTCGACCCAGGCTCAGAGCCTGACTGCCGTGGGCTGCCACTCATTGCGTAGACCTACCCTTAAGGGGGTTGGGGCTTCTGTGCCAGGTTTAACTGCCTCCTTGGGTGAAGGGAATGAATGTAGAGCATGGCAAGGGTAACGTGAGACTAAGAATGAGGCCTGCTGGGAGATATGAAGGCAACCTATAGACTGGCAGAGGAGAGTGTCTAGGGAGAAGAGATGTACCAGTGCGGGTGTGAGATGTGGGAAGAAAGGCACTGGTAGCAAGTGATACAGAGAGGTAACCATATAGTACCCCAAGTTATAGGTCTTAGCTGCCTACCTATCAGAACCCAGTGGAGAGGGTGAGCCTGGGCTCCCCCATTGGCTCCTAAAGAAGGGAGAACGAGAGAAGTCTGTCCCTTGGCAGGGAACCTAGTTGTGGAAAATCCTGAAGGTGCAAGGGTCCAGGTCCTAAGACTTCAACCCAAGGGGGAAGCCCTGAAATCCTTGCTGACTTGTGAAGATTTCTGCCTCTCTTTATGCATACCCCTAAAAGGGTTGACCTTGAAATGTGTGAGCAGGATGGAGGGCAGACTCGCTAACAGGACAGACTCCCCACACACAGCCGATCAATAGTGAGAAAAGAGAACGCCTGGAGGAAGACAACCTACCATACCCAGGCCTGACCACTAGACAGCACTGCCGGTGAGGGCTCCCTTTCACAATGTGCCATTAAAGCATGGGAGAGCAGCCAGGAAGGGCCTATGCTCGGTGCATAGGGGGAGATCTTGGGAAGGAAAGTGACAGAGCAGACAACCCAAATGTGGCAAGTCTGGAGGTCCATAGCAGAGAGTGATTGTGGGTTCCCTCTAAGAGGGGGTATAGCCTCTTACTGTCAACAAGGGGAAGAAGGGACTGACAGGAGAGCTGGGCGTTGGAACAACAGAGAGGCTTAAAACTGCTTGGGAACACCATAGGCCCATGGAGGAAGAGCTGTGCCTGGCAAGAATCTGGGGGAAGGGAGGAGATTGATATTTATGTCTTCCACTGGACTCTGATTAACTCTGGAAGGGGTGGACTTTTGTAACTTGAAAGCGCTGGTGGTTGACCATCTGAAGAGGGAAACTGAGGCAGTACTCTGAGGCAAAGCTTTGGCGCACGTGGGCCCAAACCCAGACAAGGTAAGTCCCTGCTACTGAGGGTTTCCAATGGGGAGAAGCTAGTGGCCTGGCAAACCAGAGTTAGGAAAGAGCCCTGCGTGTAGGGCAGCACCGTGAAAGAAAGTGCAATCATGCTTATGGCGGACATGGGTGAATGGGGTACCGAAGCTGGCATTACTGGTGAAACAGGGAGCAATGGGGACAGTGTGATCAGGGATGAGTATGTGGGGGCATATTACAGTATGTGACTTTGAAAGTGAGGATGAAAAGTTTAAATCTGTTGTGATGGAGAAGGACGCAGTGGAAAGGCCCATTGGGTGGGTAGGATGGTGGTTTTAGCAGCCACATCTGGAATGGACTGTAGAGGGGTGATGTGGGGACAGGAAAGACCAGAGCAAAAAGCTGTTGCATGAATTGAGATGAAGGTGACAAGAGTTTTTAGTTCTTGAGATGGAGGAGAAAGCCTTGATCTTGTAAATGTTCAGAGGAAAAAAACTGGATATGAGGAGAGAACAAGAGGTAACCGTCAAAAATGACTTCCATAGTTTTGATCCTGGGGATCAGGGAAGATACTGCTTTTAGCAGAAACAAAGGAGAGGGGAAAATTTGGGTGGAAAACTGAGGAGCTCTGGTTTAGCCATGTTAATCTTGGGTTATTGGTGAGACATCCAGGAAGAGATATCCGAGAGTGGCAGAGTTGCAGGACTGGCAGAGGGAGATTTGTGCATCATCAGCTGGGAGAGGATACCATGTGGGCAGATAAGTGTCTCAGGGTAGGGCATAAAAGGAAGAGCGGATCTGAATTGAATTCTTTATGCTATGATTTCCCCCACATACACCCTGCTATTCAACTTGATCTCAAAATGGAAAAGAATCAAAGACCTCTTGTCATCTAGCCAGCACCAATGGAGCTTCTAAAGCCAGCCAGCACATCTGATGCGTCCATCTGATTCATCTGGTTTAATTGCATTTCCGTGCTTCGACTCCTAGCTTTAATCTGTAAACAAGCACATCATAAGGGAGCTAGGTAATTAAGCAAATTATATTGGAGAAACTTTGCCAGAGGGGAGATATTTTGTTTACCTTCTTGAATTTGGCAGGGAATGGCTTTCTGTTATAGAAGAGCCCCAGCACTCTACACCAGAGACTGCTGTCTGGGATTGAAGAGAACACAAAGTGATTTTGTTCCTTTGCTCATATGAGTAAAGCAGAAAGAAAGGAGACATGTAGTCCGATATCAGCCCAGCGGCTCAGGGGCATCAGAGGTTACATGGTGCGATACTGAGTAACTTCATTGCTCTTCGAGTCCTTGTGGATCTTATTGGAGACCATTTTTCCAAGAGCACAGCCTGATGACACGTCTCTCACGTGACTTGTCCCATTGTCTTCCTGAGAATGTATCACCGACTTTCTGACACTATCAGATTAATTGTCTTCAGCCATCCAGAAGCCCAGCCTCTCCATTCCAAAGAAGCCCTGAGGGAAACCTTATCCCCTGTGTTTCATAAGCCACAAACACCATCCTGGCCAAGATTCGTGGAAGAAAATCCACCATTTTCATACTGCTTATCCCCTGCAAGAGAGTTGGGTAGTCAGGTGGGACATCATCATCACTGGCTACTTTCATCTTGCGGATTTTCATCTAGAGATTTTTAAGACCAGATGGGACCTCCTGTGGTGTGTGTGTTCCACAAAAAGAAATTGATATCCCGTTGGCCATTGACTTTAGTGGAGCTACATCAGGGATGAATTTGCTTCATTGTACTTGTTAGTCTAATCTGGTTCTCGGCCTATTTGCAAGGAGTTGAAGTGTGAGTGTGTTGCGGTGACGTAGGAGACAATCTCACTCCAATTATTAGTAGACAGGTGATCTCATCACAATCTTCTGACCTCTTACCCCAATGTCATTCGGATGGAAGTCAATGCCTTGGGTATTGCCAACCCCAACGCTTAAAAACCATGCATCAGGTCTCCCCAAAATCAGTTAGTTGCCTACAAACCATCATGATGATAAAAAGTAATCCACTTTGGGTTCTCTTTTATTTGCCTCCTGGTATCTGAGGTTCTGGGATTCACATTTTCAAGTTTGTCTCCGCAACCATGAGGACAAGAAACTTTTTTTAAAGGAAAGATGAGATTCTGGACCATATTTTTAGGTCAGATTAGATTATCGCACTGGTCCATTGTGGCCTTGTAATCTGTGACTGAATCATGTAACCATCTGACTCCAGGCATTATGAAAACCACCAAATGTCCCAAGACTTTTGGTAAAATCATGGGAGTTGGCAACACCGCTAAAGATGCCAGCAGTAGCGTTCCCTGCCTCAGTTCTCTATTGACTGTTGCTACTGACAGAAGACTCTTGGACAGATTTAGTATTATTCTTTTCCAGAACTGCATACATGATAATAGCTCTCTAGATACAGTAACTAGATACAAGCAGATGAATGGAGTCCTAATAAGTGCCTGGCATCTTTAAATGAAAGAGAATCTCTGTCAGGTTAGAAACAGATGTAACTACAGTCTAGGAACTGTGTGTGGAGTCTGAAATAAATCAAGCAGATAGGGTGGGGCTGGGGACAAGCTGCTGATGGCGTCAAAGAACGAGAAACAAAATGATGGGTCTCAGTGGAATAACACAATGTAGTCGAATTCAATACAAATTATTCCATTGTTATCAAAAGGTTCCATTCCAGCTCTAATGATGATTCAATTGCATTGTTCATTAGGGAAAAGTGGCTGGAGATTGTGTAACTTTTTTAATTAGCAAAATATTTCATCCTGATGGTGATTTACCTGTGTGTGCACCTTAGCAACTTGTGGAGAATTAGATTTTTCTTTTAAAGCGTGAGCAAAGGGCGACATCCCAACAGATAGGGGGGAAGTTCTCTAAACTTCAAGATGCAAAAAGAGGCTCCGCAGGAAAGGTATGAGATTGAATGGATCCCTGTAGTCCCTTCTTCACAGTCGTCAAGGGTCACGTCCTCTGTTGGCATAAACTGGTGTCGCTCCATTGACTTCTACAAGCTGAGGATAGTGCCCTAGGTTTTTAAGGCACTGACATGCATCAGGTCCTGCTAGCATAAATCTGTGTGCCCAAATGGACTTGCCTCATTTCCATCCAGCTGGGGTGCCTCCTCGTGCTGGGATCTAGCTTAGTGGCTCCAGCTCCAGGACTGAGGCCTACATTAGTAACTGTGACAGCTTTAGAAAGAGAGGAAATTTAACCAGCAAACTCTTACTGGGTCTGAGATTTTGCTCCTTAAATCACAAACTCAATTGAACAGGACCTGTGCCTTTTGGGGGTGTGTGTGTGCAGACAGTGCCTAGCCCATGGTGGGATGCCACCAGAATACAGATAAATAATGCCACTGTTCCTATCTGTCCGGGATAGGGGGTGTTACTGCCATATCAAGTGAGGGAGGGAGCTACGGGGCGGGGGGCACATGGCATGGAATGCCTATATCCCTGGATTGCCTTATTCTGCCCTCCCCGCTGCTCCTTTGCCACCTGTTTCCTTTGCTGGGGCAAAATCCCTGTTGGGTGCCAGGGGGGCAAATTCCACCTCCCTTCACCAACCTGGGCTGCTGCCTCCCAGGGGACAGTAAGCAACATGGCAGCATGTGCCTGAGGGCTACACTGATTCAGGGCACCTCCTGGCCATTCACACCCACACTTTGTCCCCATCCACTGCCCACTGAGATGGTTGCAGATCCCCCCGGCAGATAAAAGGTTACACTTCCAGCAGTCCCCTGCCAGGGTCCTACTGCTAACAGGAGGGAATTTGGCCCGGAGCATGGGCCATGGAGTTGCTAATAGGTAGCTTGGCTAAAGGGGTGGTGGGCCATGGCGAGAGCCATCTCTAGGTATCCAAAAGATATAAGCCCCCAGAAGGACCAGGTTATTCCTAGCTCCATGTGGGTGGCAGAGACAGAGCCAACCTGCATGCTCCATACAAGGGCCAGAGCCATTCTCCATTCACAAACTCGGAGAGAGCAAGGAGCACGTCCTCCATTTCACTTCCAGGGCTGCAAACTGGCCCACTGGGGGAGAGGAGGAAGGCGACCATATCCGCTCCCACATGTCACACCAGCCTGTGGCAGGCTGTAGGGAAGGGTGCAGGCTGCCTTGCTCTGAAAGGAGGCATGCTCCAGGGAGTCCTGCAAGGCGAAGCTGGATCTCCCGCAGGTGCAAGCTGTGCTGCAGGTCCCACGGAGGCTAAGTGGCTGTGCATAAGTGCCCCACCCAGAAGAATTATTTAGAGTAGCACAAGGGAATGGATGGATAATGGGGTGGAATTAAGGATACTGGGGGTGGCAAAGGGATTTCAGAGGAGTGGGATGGATTAGGCTGGGGAACAATCTCAAAGGGAAGAGCTGAAAGCCCCATTGCTTGGCATGCTTGAAATCCGACTGGGCAAAATGCTAGCGACTAGGAAGTGCCCTGTAGGGAGTACACCTGCCTCGGTAGGAATCTGGACAAGAAATCAGAGGGGCTTTTCCAATTCTCGCTTATTATACTGTGAAAACTGAAATTCCCTGCAAAGCTGTTATTTAAAACCACCAAATCTGTGCGAGGCTCCATTGAAACACCAGCAGAGGAGCGGGGGGGTGGGATTCATTTTCTTTCTCTGATAAAGGCAGATTAATTTTAACACTGGCTAACGTTGCTTCCATTTTCTCTTGGTAAATGAACCATAAGACATTCCGCCAAAAGCGAGCCTCCCGTAATGGCTACTGTTAATATTTTAGAGCCATTTTCACTTTGGAGCACAGCTTGGATGCGGGCATGTGAAAATCAGCAATGTCTGCTGCACATTAGCCTGCTTTGTATCCAGTTCAAGCTCAACTGCACTTAATGCTTTTTTTCCCCTAGGCTGAATTCACAGGGCCTGTTCATCTTTATGTAAAACAAAGGCTTAGGGTAATATTTTATCCCCAGGTAAATGTGCTATCACCTCTGTAACCTCTTCCATGTGGTCCTTACGTCTGGGAAGAAAAGAGGAAGGCTAGAAGACTTTCCTGCTATGTAGGAGAGCTGGGTTCAATTTTCTACTCCTCCACAGGCTTGTCCAATTTTGGGCGAGTCACTTATTCTCTGTTCTCCACCTGTAAAATGGGAAGAATAGCACTGGGGAGAGAGGGCTGTGGTGATAAAGGTGGTAAAGATTTTGAGGTGCCCAGATGCAATGGTAATGAGGGCCATTTGAGGACCTAAGATAGATGGTGAGACCTTTCTGAGCCCATCTGCAATGCCCTGGCCCTGCTCAGATCTATGTTCCTCTTAAAGACCTGCTTCTACTGTGGTGGTCCCAGTGAACTGAGCTGACGTGTGAATAATTTGCCTGCTGTTGTTCCTCTGCCTACCTGTGTCCTAAGACTGTGAGCTCTTCAGAGCAGAGTCTGTGCTTCGTGCATGTTGGGAAATGCCTAGCACATTCAGGGCTGGTGCAACCACTAGGCAAACTAGGTGGCTGCCTAGGGCGCCAAGTGGATGGCGGGGGGGGGACAAAAGCGTGCTCCGGGGCGGCGGTGGAGTGGAGGTGAGCTGGGGCAGGGGGGCGTGGGGAGGGCATATGCAACATGTTGTTGTTTGCTGTTTTTTTTAAAGTGTAATTAGAATAAATTTTAATTAAAATGTTCCTATACCAGTTCCTTCTAACTCCATTAGAAGTAAATTGGGGTGTTTCAGTTGTTTCAGTGGGAGTTACATGAGAATCCATCAACCAAACCAACCTTCTTCCCCCTTTTGAGGTTCATGTCTCGCTAGCATGCCGTCATGTGCTGAGTTAAACTGTATGGCCTAGGCCAGCTATGCTGACTGCTTCACAGTGCAAATTTGATCGTATCTAGTATACAAACTCTAGAATGAAATGCTTTGTGGGGCTGGTGTCACTGCTTGCCCAAGCCCCCTCACCCGCCATGTGGGGCTGGCATTGTCAAGCCCCCACCCTATTCAGGGAAGGCCTGAGCTGCTCCCCCCAAACCTGCCTGGGGCTATTCCTGGCTGAGCCACTTGTCCAAGGATGGACCTCTCCCCCAGTTGGGGCTGGCCCAAGCTCCCTGGGGTTGCTGCTCACCCAAGCCCTGCCATACAGGGCTGGCATTGCCACTTGCACCCCTCTCAAATGTCCCTCCCCACCCTGCTAGGGGGTGCAGCACACTTTTTTGGCAAAACCGGGTATTTGCCCCAACTGATCAAGTCGGCAAGAGCTGAGGGGACAAATGCCCAGTTTTGCCAAAAAAGTTGAGATGGTCTGTGGCAGGGCTTAAAAAAGGGATTGTCCTGGCCAAAATGGGCCCTATGGTCACCCTAGGCCCACGTGAAATAGGTTGGCAATCTCTGTCTACTTGCTGGTGGACAGTTGGACAGCCTCTGCAGAGAGACTGCTGCTCCTGAAGACTGAACTGCCAATGGCCACTTATCCCTTCTGAGCAGGATTGAGGCCCAGTGGGGGAATGGCTTGTGGTAGCTCTCACTGCTATCCCCACCCTAACCATTCTTGGTCTCCAGAGTTCTCACCCTGGTACCCTCCATCAACACTGATCCACTTCTGAGAAATGGAATGGTCAATAATGCAATCTCCATTTTGCTTTGCTCTTCTAAGGCTTGGTCTACACTAAACCCCCAAATCGAACTAAGGTACGCAACTTCAGCTACGTGAATAACGTAGCTGAAGTCGACATACCATAGTTCGAACTTACCGCGGTCGAGACGCGGCAGGCAGGCTCCCCCGTCGACTCCGCGTACTCCTCGCGGCGAGCAGGATTACCGGAGTCGACGGGGAGCACTTCTGAGTTCGATTTATCGCGTCCAGACAAGACGCGATAAATCGAACCCAGAAGTTCGATTGCCTGACGCCGAACCAGCGCGTAAGTATAGACAAGCCCTTAGGAGTGTGTTCTGTCTGACTCATGCTAGCATCGTCTCAAAAGAAAGCATTACGTTCAGACTTAGCAAGTCTGCTGCTAAAACCCAGTCTGTGTTTGGCAGCCTGGGTTTCCCGTTAGTTTCCCAGTCCTAATGAATAAACAAGAGCCGCGGAGTAAACTATACTGTGCTTAAGAATGACTTGACCCTATCACTTCTTTTTAACATGTTTGCTTCATCCCTGCTTACAGCATCTGAAACAACTGAATACTCCTTCACTGTCAGAAACTACAGCAGGAATCTAAGAGGGATTAAAGCAGCCTGTTGGAAAGGGAAGATGGGACAGATCACCCAGCAGTAGCTGGATAATAATGTGAGCCAGGGATGGGAGGCAGTTTGCTGGGATAAATATAATTGAGAACCTGTCAAGATTTAAAAAAAAAAAAATACTTTTTTCTAACAGCTAGTACTAATAGCCTAGATTACAAACACTGAAATGCATTTTAAAAATGCAGTTTCCTTATACTTTTTGTTGACATTGCACGTCATACAATGGAGCGAGGCTAGTCAGTTTCACGTCGCATCTTATTCCCCCTCACCCAAACACCTGCTTTCATATAACTAAAGTTTTAAAAAAAAATATCAAGGAACAATTCTGTGCATGCAAAGTTCTTTGTGAACGTTTGGGTCTAAGTTATATCTTGGGCATGCAGTACCAAATACTTAAGTTTTGGTTCTACTCAGTTGCCACCAGTAACTTGGCTCAAGGAGGGTAATAGTAGATGGGAGCTATCGGTCCTGCTTCTCAGTGTGAGTTCCACACCATTTTTTTTCTTCAGGGTGTGAAAAGGGGAACCCCAAAGAACAAAAAGCATCGTACCGTGTCACTTGAAGGAGAAAATGCAGCAAAGATTGAAAGACGTTTCAAGGAAACAAAATGTGAATGAAAGGAAGTTTTGAGGATATGTAGGGCACATCTCTCTTATGGGCAGTCTACTCCCCCACTCAGGCAGTCTGCTCCCCAGCTCCCCTATATCCTAGTAGTCTCTGTGCTTTCCCAGAGACTACTGTTCCATTTCACAGCCCAGTCCCACACTGCAGAGAAAACCCCTTATAAGGATGAAGTTGTCAGCACCACCTACAGGGGAAAAAGAGAGATTGAATTATATTACTAACTTGCATATGCAACATGTTGTTGTTTGCTGTTTTTTTTAAAGTGTAATTAGAATAACTTTTAATTGTTCCTATACCAATTCCTTTTTGTTGGTTGTTCCCGGGAGTTTGTATTTTGGGGGATTTATCTCCTTTCCCAAATCAAACTGAATTAATGAGGTGAATAAAAAAGAATCACCATAACATAAAGTGTGCAAGAAGATGGGGATGATTCAAATGTCAGTCAGTTACTCTGCAACTTCTATCATGTAACACAGTGACAAGGTAAGAATGGCCATAGTGAAATGGCATGACAATTAAATGTCCTGAAAGAAGTGGGACTAGGCAGGAGCTGTCTTGAGGCAAGTCTGTCTAAGATAAATTCATGGTCCGTACAATGCGTGTGAAGGCCTCTTGTGTAAAATTAACCCTTATACTAGTTATCATCTGCTCTGCAATATTATGGGATCCTCCCTGTCTCTCTTACCCATCCTCCCTCCCCGCCACCCATTGTTCTTCAGTTGTGTCTAGTGTCTCAACATTATAGCTTTTCCCTTCCTGCTGTGAGCAATGGCTTGTCCATTTGCCATACAAGACACCTCATTGCTGTGAATGTAGTGACACCATGGTCGTGAGCAGGGATTGAACATGGGTTTTCCAGCAGCAAACACACAGGTTTCTTGATCTAGAGGAGAGCTCTAAGCTTTAGGGAAGCATCACGCTGTTGTAGTCTCATAGACTTTAAGGCCAGAAGGGACCATCTAGTCTGACCACCTGCAGTGTATGGGGCTGGTCACCACCAGGAGACCGGATTTGATGTATTGAGCTAGGGCGTTACACTAGTGAGCTGCTGTTATAAAGGGACACTGCAGGAGCCATGCTGCCATGGAGAATTGGGATTGGTACAGGGCCTCAGTGCAAATACCCAGACCCCTGTGGATGTCTGACAGCTCTGTGGGCTAATTGCCATCAAATTACTGTAGGACACGTGGAATTGTAAGACTCCAGGAATGCAGAATTGTTTCACAAAATTACATTCTCCAGTGCTTTGCCCAGTCCAGTTTTAAATGATCCAAGTGACAAGGCTTCCAACACTTCCCCTGGGAGACTAGCGCACCATCTAACTGATCTCCTCATTAGCAAAGCAAATTCTCCTTGCTATTCAGCCAAAATTTTCCTTTGCTTAATTTCATCCCATCACTCCTAGTTATGCCCCCTTGAATCTGCATAAGCCATTCCTGCCTCCCGGTAGCTTTACATGGCTGGCTCTAACTCGCCTGAGAAATACTGTATTAACTTTGCTTGTCTTGGTGCCAGCTGAGTAATATCACCGACCTCTTTCTCCAGAGAGGCAAGCTGGTTTCTTGGTCTCTGGCTCGAATCCCTGGATCTGGATGCAGCTATAAGAGAGAGCAGGAGAAGGAGGAATGACCACCAGGAGGAATGACACTTTAAAAACTGACTGTTTGAACTGGGTGCCTCAGCTTTTGGGTGTGTATCTTGGACTTGATTTGTCAGCCTAATGGGGAACTGTGGGTGCTCAGAACCCCTGAAAATCAGTGGAAATGGGTGTCAAGCCGGGCTGCCAAAACCAGAGGTTGCTTTTGAAATCTCTAGTCTAAGTGACTCTGAAGGTCTGGAAGGATGCAAGATGGGGGCGGGGGGACAGTAGGTGGTGGAAAATGGGGAGTGGTGCTCCATCAGATTGCAAGAGTGTTACTGAGCATCTACAAGAAGTGACTTTGTTATTGGGGAGATAGTCTCATCTGCTGGTTAGAACAGGGGATTGAGCATTATGATTCCTGGATTCATTTCCCACCTCTGAAATGTGTGATCTCTTGCAAATCACAACTTCTGTATGCCTCCCTTTACTCATCCTAACATGGCTGTCATGATACCTACCTACTTTACAGAGGGGTGGGTTTTGTTTTTTTTTGTTTTGTGAGATTTAATTGAGGAATGTTTACAATCTGTTCTGAACTACCTGCTATATAAGGTATCCTCATTCAGTCCACTCTTAGCAACACAGATAAACACAATTGTGGAGTGTCTTTTTTTTTATTTATTTTAATTAAAAAACAAAACAAAATTGGAGCTGCAGGTCTCCTCTTAAGTAACAGATCTGTGTGTGTCAGGGTGGAGGGGTGGGGAAAGAGATCTCTATCCTGCCAGAATAGCAAACTCTCCTACAACAAATTATTTCTCCCTCTGACCATATTGAACCAACAGCACAAAATTATGGCTTGAAAAGTACAAGGTAACATACAGTATTTAAAAAGCGTAAGGATCAAACTCTGTATTTTAGGACTCAAAGCCCCTATCTATGCAAAGACAGCTGTGGTGAAGAGAAATAATAAACTCTGAAAATTGCTGCAGATGTAGGAATTGTGGTGGGCTCAGGGTGAGCTACCCACAGACCAGAGGCCAGCGATGTGAGTGTATTAATAAACTTGAGTTGTGTGCTTCTCCGTGGTGACTGCAGAAGCAAAGCCAAGCAATTATTTGCCCATCAAGGCTAAGTTATGATGACCCCCTGCTCTTTCTGTTCGTTTGTTTCTGGTATTGTTTGGTAGACAATGTAATATAGAAATGATTAATTGCACTGCAGACCTGATTCTGTCTCTACTCGTGATCTGTTTAAATCAGGATGCCCCAGCATAAATTACTAAATTGTGTCAAGTCATGGTGATTAAAGAATTAAAAAATACTTTCTGAACATCCTCTTCTCAGCCCGTTCTGACTTTGGACAGAAGCCCAGATTTGGGGGGGGGGGTAAGAGAGGGGAAAAAAGAATAAATTCGGTGAAAGAGACTTAGGCAATATTTTGCCACCATTTCCTTGAGGAGAGAAGATTGATAGCAGCATTAGCGAGGTAAAATTACAGTGATTTGTATAGATTCCCAGGTGGACAAGCTTAAAGTTAATAAAATAATACAGGCTGCTAGACCACAGAACTGCTGTACCACTCATAAAATAGAAAGCTTTGATTTTTTTATATATATTATATATGTGCACATGTGTGTAATTTTTATAATCTAAGAAAGCATCTAGTTTTCTGCTAATAGATTAAAACCCCATGTTAAGCTGCACTAGTAAACTATTTAACTTTGGGGTGTAATAGTGGATGATTATTTTTAGCAAGGGTGTATTTTTTTGCAAGTTCTCAATTTTTGCTGCCAAAGCAAATTCACAGCACCTTGATGAAATGACCTCCGAGCGGCCAGGGTCTTCACAAGGCACAATCTCTTTTAGCTCATCCGTTGCTCCTAATGTGTGTGCATTTATGAATGTGACTCGGTGGGGGTGGGGGGGGTGCCTGATGTGTCACATCAGAGGTGACAGTTTAAGTGCTTTCTCCTCACTGTTCTGGAGACTGGCAGGAGCTGGCCATGGACAGGAAAGACTGGGGTTCTGAATCTTTTATGCTGCCCTTTTTAAAAAAACAAACAAACCTCTCTCTTTTTGTTCCACTCAGACAGTTGGGTTTTTATCTCACCTACCCAATAGTCACCGCTCATTCAGTGAGAAGTTGATTGATTAAACCTCCTGGGATTCCATCACTGGCCTTGTGGTGCTTGCACCTTGTGATCAGCAGTAATATTAAGAGCATGGAACCGGGAGCTGGGACACTTGGGCTCTATCATGAGCTCAGACAATTGGGACCAGATTCAGTATCCAGGGGTGAAAGTAACTTAAAGGACTTACCGGTACGCCGGAGTCCTGAGCGGGGGCGGGGCCTCAGCCGGAAGAGGAGGGGCCTTTCAAGATTTAAAGGCCCTGGGGCTCCAGCTGTGGCTGGGAGCCCCAAGGCCTTTAAATCACCCTAAAGCTACCAGCTGCAGAGGCGGCTGGGAACCCTGGGGTTCAGGGGTGAATTAAAGGGCCCGGGGCTCCAGGCGCCATGGAGCTCCGGGCCCTTTAAATTCCTGCCGGAGCTCCGGCAGCGATTTAAAGGGCCTGGGGCTGACTGCAGTGGCTGGAGCCCTGGGCCCTTTAAATCACAGCCGGGGAAGCTGGTCCAGTCCGGCACGGCGCACTGGCTCTTGCCGGTACGCCGTACTGGACTGTACCCGCTTACGTTCACCTCTGTCAGTATCCCACCAAGATACTCAGCACAGGAAGCAGGCACTAGGGGGCTAGTTCACCTCCCTGATAGGCTGACGTTAGAGGAGCTCCGTTAGCATGCTCCAATTTACAACAGCTGGCTGTGGTCTCTGTGACCAGACCCCAGTAGGGAATTGGTGGCATGCTGGTGAACTTCACCATGCCTCAGACCCAACCCCTCCTGCACTGATACAGCTCCATGTCCCTGAATGGCACAAAATAGCCAGAGTGGAACGACCTGGGTTTTATTCACCGCTGTGCAACTCACTGGCAGTGTAACCCTAGGCAAGTCACTTGACCTCTCTGAAGATCCTTCCTCCTGTGTTGCAGGATTATACCATTTCAACCCCCCTAATCTCAGATCTCCTAATGGGTTTGCTGAGCCATACCACGTGACTATTCAGATCAGGGCTGGCAGCCTTTCAGAAGTGATGTGCCGAGTCTTAATTTATTCACTCTGATTTTAAGGTTTTGCGTACCAGTCATGTGTTAGAACCATTTTAGAAGGTCTTTTTCTATAAATCTATCATATATAAGTAAACTATTGTATGTAAAGTAACAAAAGTTTCAAAAATGTCTAAGAAGCTTCATTTAAAATTAAATTTAAAATGCAGAACCCCCCCTGGACCGGTGGCCAGGACCCAGGCAGTGTGAGTGCCACTGAAAATCAGCTCGCGCGCCGCCTTTGGCATGCGTGCCATAGGTTGCTTACCCCTGGTTCAGATGTTTGATGAGCAACAAGGGATTGTTGTGCACTTGTACGCCTCCCTCCATGTGATCATTAGTTTAATTTAAAGATGGCGTGGAGCCAAGAAGAATAAAACAAACAGTTGGTGGTTTTACTGCTCCCAAGACCCATCCAGTTACTGGGCCAAATCCAAGCATCCACTGAAGTGGATGGGAGTTGTACGTACTCAGCATCACTCTGGATTCGACCCACACAGAGTAGGATTGTGCGATCAGTGGCTTTGGTGTCTGATTACACATGGTTTGGAGGATTATTACCAAAACACTAATTTTCGTTCTCTCTCTCTCTCAACATCTCATACAAGTTCACTTTTTCTTTCCCCCGATTGAGCTGGCCAGGTACCTGTGTGTTGAAACTGCTTCATCCACAGAACACAATATAAGAAAGTTGCTCTTTACCCAGGAATTTATACTAGGTGATGAGTGTGGCATTTGAGTATTTTTCCTCAGTGGCCTTAGGAGGCATCATGTTTGCTCACTGAGGCTCAGTTGCTCAATTTACAAGCCAAAAGATGATTTAATGGATTGCCAGTGCTGTACAGTGAACCTGGGATGGTCTCGCGGACAAGGCACAAGACTGGGAGTCAGGAGATAAATTATTATATGTGTCTACCTTTTTTTAACACTGAACTCATCACCACAGTATTGGAGTCCTTATCTAGGTTTCATTCTCATCTCTACCCCTTGGGTAATACAAATCCCTGGCCATTTAGAGCTTCACAGTCATTGTATATGCTATACACATGGCCATTTAGATCTCAACAGTGAAAAAGGTGGTTTGGAGCAGGAGGTCTAAAGTGCATCTCCTGGCTAACCTAACTACAGTAGGATCACTATTTACAGGAGAGGATTCTATCTAGTAGAGGGCAGCAGTACACATACATGCTAGTCAGTTCATTGTAATACTTATTAATATAATATTTCATAGTTTATAAAGCTTCATCTTTATTAGATTTCATAGAGTTTAAGATCTAATCTGACTTCCTGTGTAGCACAAGCCATGACATTTCACCCAGATATCCCTCTGTTGAGCCCAATAATTTTAGTTAGACTAAAGCAGGCTAACATTTGTAAAGCCTTCTGAGAATGTTGGGTGGAAGTCACTACAGAAATCCGTAAGAGAGCTGTTTGGCAAAATGCCTATTTTCAATTTGATTTTCACTTCCCATGTCCATCAATGGCTATTAGCCAGGATGGGCAGGGATGGTGTCTCTAGCCTCTGTTTGCCAGAAGCTGGGAATGGGTGACAGGGGATGGATCACTTGATGATTACCTGTTCTGTTCATTCCCTTTGAAGCACCTGGTACTGGCCGCTGTCAGAAGACATGATACTGGGCTAGATGGACCTTTGGTCTGACCCAGTGTGGCCGTTCTTATTTCAGGTATCAGAGGGGTAGCCGTGTTAGTCTGAATCTGTAAAAAGCAACAGAGGGTCCTGTGGCAAGACTTGCATCTGAAGAAGTGAGGTTCTTACCCACGAAAGCTTATGCTCCCAGTACTTCTGTTAGTCTCAAAGGTGCCACAGGACCCTCTGTTGTTCTTATTTCAGTTTTCCAACATAATCCCCAGTGTGTGTGTGTGTGTGTGTGTGTGTGTGTGTGTTCAAAAATAGGACATTTTTACTGAATTCCAAATTTGTATGCCCCCAAATTTTGAGTATTTTGATTTCCAAGTTGTCATTGAAAAATACAAAAAACAAAACTGAAGAGGCAGGGAGGGTGTGACATTTTCATTTTGGTCAAAAAGCCATGTTTTGTTTGTTTGAAATTTTTCACTGGAAAAAAAATTAATCAGCTCTCATTATTAACAACGCCTAGGTACTTAGATAAGTGGTGTTTCACAAATCTGACTGATATGTAAGAAAACAAGGTGTGTTCCTTCTGTTGCCTCTTACATCCTCAGTGCTAAAGATTCTGAAATCAGTACCCATTTTACTAGCAGTAAATGAAGCTGGAAAGAACTCCTAACACGTCAGTGATAAAAGAAGCAAAAGGTATTTTTGTTAGAGTAGTAAACAGATCTGTCTTTAGGGGACACACACAATTTTAATCTTGTTGCTTATCTTCATAGCACAATATAAATCATCCTACTAATTAGTACAATCCTCTACTTTTTTTGGCTCTAGCACGGGCACTGTCCCCTTGTTGCTACCTGTAATTACTAATAACAAAGTATGCTATCAAAGCAGAAAGCAATTTAACCACCACATTTATTTTCCATTCTCTGTTGCTTGTTAGCTTTTTTGAGAGGAAGGATGATCTTGTGATTAAGACACTGGAGTGGCACACAGGAGACTTCTGTTCTGTTCCTGCTCTGTCCAGACCTTCCCAGGTGTACTTGGATAAGCCAATCTTTTTGGCAGGGATGGTTTCTTACTGTAAGACTGTCTGGTGCTGAGCACGATGGGGTTCTGACTTTGGTTGGGGTCTCTAGATGCTGCTGAAGTGCTGCTAGAAAGGTTGCACTTCCGTCGGCTTGCCAAATATTAATATTTAGCTCTTCGATCTCTCTTCATAAGCCAGTCCTTATGGCCCCTTAACGTTTTTTTTCCTGAACTTCCTCCAATTTATCAACATCTTTCTGCTGCCAAGATGCACAGAGCGGAACAAAATACACAATCAACCCTGGGAAAGGATGCCAGAAATTACCTTGTGTATTTATAGGTAGTTCTTAAAATGAACTCTGGGTAGTAAAATATCCAAGCTAAGCTTTTCATTTTAGGCTGTAAGGATTTCTGTGCCACCATTCGATAAAGAGCTGAAAAGTATGTTGGGGTCTGAAATTGGAGCCTGACCGGCTACTCCAGGGAAGCGCTCAGCTGCTGAAGGCAAATGTAGGTCTTTGCTGGTTACTTATCCCAAGAGGAGGCAGCGTGGCTGAATGAATAGGACAGCAGACTGGGCATCAGAAGACCTGGAGTCTATTAATGGGTTGGCCACTGACCTGCTTTGTGACCTTGGGCAGTTGCTTCTTGTCTGTTTATTTTGTAAGAGGCAGGGACTTGTACTATGAATTTGTTCTTTGCCAAAAAAGTTCAGCCCCTCTGTTAGTGGGAGCCTGTAGGTGCTACTTTTATGGTACTAACCGTATAGCTATAAAAATGGCATTCCATCCATGATCTGTAGGGGGCAATGTCTTAAAGAGAAGGAGACCTGGGTGGGAGCGAGTTGTCCAAATTTGTCCCCCAACAAGTGAAGATTAATGCTCCATCTTAGCTCCAGCTATTCCTCAGGCCATTTTGTGACAGCTGTATTAAAAAATGAAAGGAGGGGTTGCCCCGTTTGGAATGCTGATGCCATTTTAAAAAAAGGGGGTGGAATTAAAAGGAATGGCAGATGTTTCTTTCCAGGTTTATACCAGCTCTTAGTTCATCAGTCATCTTGGTACTAGTGAGACTGTGGAGGGCAGGTAAGATTTATTGGAGGTAGTTGGAATGATCAACCCCTGGTGCATAAAAATGTTTGCAAAACTCTGGGGAGGCTAGCTTTATCAAAACAAATAAGCATAAAGTGGTATGTGCTACCAGTCTCTGGAGCAGCTGAACTCTTCATGGGAGGCCAGTGCATCTTAGAGACAGCAGAATCTCAGAAGGATGCTCTTGGCTTGCTCCCCATCCAGGAGATCATGTGATTCTGCAGGGAGGTGACGAGGTAGACCACTGCCTTTGAAAACAGCCTAGTCCAGTAGCAGAAGAAGAACAAGATGGCTGCATGTGTTCCTTCCATACACTGTGGTGCCCCTTCAAGAGCTGAAATACCGGAGCCATAATCAGCAGCAATAAAGCACAGTAGGCTCTTCTCTTTGTAACAAGAAGGTGGAAGACACGAGATGGGCAGGAACCTTGTGTAGGAGTGGAATAGAAGGAACCTCCCAATGATGAAATGGGTGGTGAAGGAGGAGGTAGACCTGAAGTTATAAATGCCCCTTCAAATACTCTTGAACTTCTTCTAAAGAGCTGTTAAGAGCAGCATTGGGGAACTGCAGCAGGTGGGTTACTTTTATGCCCCCCTCCAGAGATAACAGGATCCCTCTACTTGATAGACCTCCTGACCCATTTTAACTAGCCTTGCTTCCTTCACCTGCATTTGATTGACCAATGTTTACACTGCAGGTCGTCCCATTTTGAAATGAAATAAATTCAGATTAACAGTATCCCGTGTGACTTTTCTGAAAGCTTTCAGACATCTTATGTTAACATTCAGAGTCTGAAAGCACTTCCATAAGCTCGGTAGGGTTGAGTGGGTCAGTACTTGAGTCTGAGGCTGAAGAAAGTGGTGTTTTAGTAGGGGACTTTCTTTCATGTGCCGTTGGACACAGTGCTGCTGTCATTCTAATGACACATGAACACTAAGACCCTGACCGTTTGTGGTTATTAATACTGCTCTTATGAATAGGGATGCTAACCATGATATTCTGACCAAACTTCAGTATGGATAATTACATTCTGGCTATGCAGGCTACATCTACATTGCATTGTAAACTCGGCCTCTAACTCAGGTCCCCTTCCGATCACACACAAATGAAGGAATGAAGGTATGATAAATTGTTACCTACCTTCCAGGGAAACTGAGAGGATTAACATTTGTACAGCATTTAATGCTGGTTATGCGCTGAGAATTAATATTGTTGAGAGCATAACTAGCTACTGTTTGTAGATTTGTAGTTACATCCTAGGGTGAATGGTGTAACAGAAGGGCCAAGAAGTATCATTGTCTCTCAGTAAAATTGGTAACATGAGATAGTTATATGAGGTGCTCTCAGTTGAAAATTCTGCTGGCTGGTCAGTCCTTTACATTTTAGATCTTAACTTTCCTTTTGTGAATCTGGTTGTATTCCAAAATCATTTCTGGAAGTTTTCCATGTTTCATTTTCATTTCAAAATGCATTCTAGCAAAAGGTAGGCTGGCCTACGGTATGAAGTTGGACTTGAAGGTGTACAAAAAATTTAATGAGGTCATGAGATTTCAACATACAATGGCTGAAAGATCTCAAGATATCTGCCGTCTTAGCTTGAAATCATCTAAGATTTCTGCTTCGTCTGAACCAGAACTGGATAATCAGAACCCTTCTAGCTTCAGACCCAGCGTGGAACTGAAATCATAGGATTGGGTTGGGATTAAAGGCGTTAGATTTTAGGTTTCAGTTTGGGAGCACGTCTGATTATGAAGCTTTAAAAAAAACAAAATATTTACTTTACGATAAATCAGAATTCTGAGATGCACTGGAAAACAAATTCAAGGGAAACAATTCTGTTAGTGGACCTGGGTCTTATGAAGGGACCTGGTGTAAGCAGGTGCGATGCAGGTAGGCACAATGGAATTGTGCTCACTTGCACCACGTCTGAACTTGGCCTCGGGGAATATCTGATTGCTCCAGTTTTCCTCCTGCGAGAGAGCGTTCCTGCACTGCATACGTAACTTATCCCGGTTTGTGGTCTCTGTTGGCATTCATGTAATATGAGATGGATTGTGAATGCTGTGTGGTCTGCTGAACCACTAAATGATTATATGTCTCTAGAAAGCAATGGGCCCTCTAGCTGCTGTGCTTACAGCAGATTAGTCAGCTCTTCTCCAACTCAGCAATTTGATGCTGTGTAAAAACAAGTATTGGGGGGGGGAATAATCTTTGCGCTGGAAATGTTCTGAGGGCAACAAAAATGATTAGGGGCAGAGCGTTTTTGCCACCCCAAGCAGCGGGGGGGGGGAGGGGATTTAAAAAGCCACAAGAAGGGAGGGGAAAAAACCCCCGCAATCGGCGGCACTTTGGCGGCAGCTCTACCATCGCCACTTCATTCTTCGGCGGCAGGTCCTTCCTTGTGAGAGGGACGGGGGGACCCGCCGCCGAAGAGCCGCATGTGCTGCCCCTTTTCCGTTGGCCACCCCAAGCACCTGCTTTCTGCGCTGGTGCCTGGAGCCGGCTCTGATTAGGGGGCTGGAGCACATGATTTATGAGGAGAAGCTGAGGGAACTGGGATTGTTTAGCCTGCAGAAGAGAAGAATGAGGGGGGATCTGATAGCTGCTTTCAACTACCTGAAGGGGGGTTCCAAAGAGGATGGATCTAGACTGTTCTCAGTGGTACCTGATGACAGAACAAGGAGTAGTGGTCTCAAGTTGCAGTGGGGGAGGTTTAGGTTGGATATTAGGAAAAACGTTTTCACTAGGAGGGTGGTGAAGCACTGGAGTGGGTTACCTAGGGAGGTGGTGGAATCTCCTTTCTTAGAGGTTTTTAAGGTCAGGCTTGACAATGCCCTGGCTGGGATGATTTAGTTGGGGATTAGGTCCTGCTCTGAGCAGGGGGTTGGACTAAATGACCTCCTGAGGTCCCTTCCAACCCTGATATTCTATGATTCCTCTTGAACAAAGCGCCTTTATAGATACATTTGATAATTGGATCGATATTAAACACCTACTCCATGGATGTAATAGAGTTGACCCAATACAATATGAGGGGCTCCTTTTGTATCCGTCTCCCCCAGATGCTGTTTGAAAGTGGCATTATTTTGGTTTCTTCAGCTTTCTCAAAGCCTCTTCAAACTCAATCCTAGATTCTGGGGTAAGAAACTATAATTTCCCTAAACTGAACTGGACAAGTACGAGCTAAAGAAAAGCCAGCTTCCTTAAGTTTCATTGAAACAATTGAGCAAATTTCACTCTAGGAGCGTTACAGCTCCATGGGTGCAAGGTCCAATGAAGGTTTTATTTTTCTGTAATTAATTATTAGTGTTTTAATAAGAGCATAAACCTGAGCATAGAGTTGATAGTTAGGGCCAGTTTGTGGTTGTCTGTTTGCAAGAGCATCAGAGAACATTCAAAAATAGGCATCAAAAAATGCTTCTGCTTGCGCCCTCTCTGTGCACAGGGAGCTGTCTCTTGTTGTTGGCAATGTTCAGGGCAGCAAGGCGGGGTGGCATATGGCCAGGCGGGCGGGAGGGAGCTCCTTCAGCTGAGCCTGAGGACTAGCCAGCCCTGACTCCAGGCAGATTAATGGACCCAGCTGGATTGTGGTAGGACTGCCTAATTGGCTGAAGGGAGCCAGCAGGCCAGCTTTTAATCTCAGCAGCAGCCGGTCACTGGCTGCTCAACACATATGCTTGGAGCTGCAATCACTTCTGGTGCCTCCCTTGCCCCAACCTCATTCCTGCCTTACTCCTGTCCTGTTCGGGTCCACTCCAGCCCTGCTTGCCCCTGACTCCACCTTGGCTTGACTCCTGCTTCAACCACTAGGCCTGACTGCTCATGCTCCTAGTTGTGCACCCACTTGCACCTGGTGGCTTGAGCTGAGAGACTTTAGGACCCCTCTTTGTCACACACAGAACCCTGTGGGCCTAGGAATCATAATTGATCATTCCCTCCCATTTCCATATTGGGACGCCATGTTAGAACAGAAAGTTTTAGGGACCTCCCACCCCTGAGATATAAGGACCTCAATAGCCAAAGGGGGACTGTCTGGCTCAGGGCAGAATGGAAAATTCTGTGCTCTAAGTGAAACCACTGGAATTTTTGATTGTGCAGTTTTTGGTCTGTGACTAATGAAACTTCTGGCAAATATTTACAGTAGCCAAGGTAGTTTTCACACCCTACACTGTGTTCTCCACATGCCAACCCCTGCCCACTTGTTCAGCAAAGCAACTAAATGGGCAACAGGTCCCAAAATGAGCTGTAAGAGTGAGCTGATCACCCGGTCTTGCCTTAATCCGGTGGATTAATGTGCTGTCCTGTGGTTGCCTTCCAGCTAGTCGTTCACCTGAGACAGAATTACACTGCACGTCTACCCTCAGCAGCAACTAGGGCTGCCGGCAGACTAAATTTCAAAACTTCACTGTGGCTATATTTTGCCACAAATAAGCCTACTGAAAGCCATGGAGAATTCGGTCTCATTATCCATGGCACATAGTGAGTAGTTATGAAAAAGACACCCTAGCAACACCTGCATCCCATGGCAAATAATATTAGTAACTGACATTATCATATGGCTCTTTGTCCCCCTCCGGTGGTCGAACCATGTACTGAAGTCTACAAGTCTGCTACCACCTCCCCGTTGCTAGAGTTGTCCCATTAGCTCAGAGGCATGGGGTTCAAGTCCCATGGATGAATGCGGCTAGATGCATCATTGCAAATAATGAACGCTTAGCTCAACCAAGACCTGTGAGCTCTCCCCTACTTTGCCCTTTCCAGATTTTAAATGACAAACTCTGGGATTTCCATCTCTTCCTTGGAGAGACCATAGGAGGCATTCCAAGACGCTCTGCTGAAATGTTCTGTTGCTCAGTTCATGTTTGTCCTTTATTTCTCCGCTTCGGGCCACCAGTCAGAAATTCTATTCTCTCTCTCACTTGTGTTTGCATCCTCTGGATATTTGTAAACTATTCTGGCCCCTCCCCACAGTTATTTAGTCATAACATCATTATAATAAATTACATTTTAATGAACGGTAGGATTCATGGCTAGGATGTATCTTTTTATAACTCCAATCTTCCAGAATGAAATTATTCCGTGCAGGGCAGAGTCAACATCTTATTTAATTATACACAATCAAACTTTCTAGCTGCTGAGAGAGGCAGATTGTAACTAGCATTTAATGTCTGTTCTATCACTGGGAGATGTAAGCTTAGGAATTGTAGAAGCTGTTTTATTTTTGTATTTTATATTTGTATTGGTGGTCTCAAAGGTGATAAACCCCTATCTCCAATAGCTGGAGAACAATGCTGTAACTCTAGGTATCTTCCCTTGGAGCTAAGGGAGAAAGTAGATGTTACAGAAATTAAAACTTTTTTTCCCCCCAAAATGGCAATGAATGAGACCAATTCAATTTAGTTTAACACTGCTGTATCAGTACAAAGACTCATTCAAGCAAGGCTGGAGGGAAAAGGAGACGGGGGCTTACTTTTTATTTTGTCCCAGTGCTTGGGGCTGGGCCAGAGGTTATAGTGAGCAATCTTTTGTATGACTTCAGAATAGGGAAAGAGCAGTGTCTAATAGGCTCCTGGTGTAATCCAGAGCAGCCTTTGGACTGCTCTAACATCTGCTGTGTTTCCCTTGGCCCTGTGTGAGCAGTGCGAAGTAGAGAATAGCCATAATGCTGTGCACTCAGAGCATGTTCCCAGCAGAGCCCAGATCTCTCCCCTGTTCCAGAAGCTGAGCACAAAGCCAGTACGGAGCTTAGCCCTGGCCAGGAGGGCCCTCTGCGCAGAGAGTATTCTCAAGTGCCCCTTTTCAGCTTTTTATGCTGCAAGAGTGGCTTCCCAGAGCTTTACAATAAATCAGGTTCAGTGTTTCTATGTTGGAGAAAGGAGTCAGGACTCCTGGCTCCCATTCCTGGCTGCGGTGTGTGGCCTTGAGTAAACCTCGTAACCATTCATTGCTTCTGCATAAGCATCCGTAACACATGCATCCTGCTACTTGCCCTCGTCCGAGGGCTATTTCTCAATTAAATATCTGAGATCTTCAAGTGAAAGGTGCATTAGAAAAATGCAAAGCAGCATAGGGGGGGGAAAAAAGAGGGAGGTGACTTTCAAATGTGCCTGTCCCATTTTCAGAAGGGATTTAGGAGCCTAAATCTCACTGCAAGTCAATGGGATTGCCGTTGCCAAGTAGGTGAGCTTGAAAATTCTACCCCAGAGCTTTTTGCGTGCAGCTGTTCAGTATGAACCACTCCTGATGCTGTCAGGTGTCTTTCTTTTATTTAACGTCTTCCTTCAGCCTCAGACGCAACTAGAGGCCACGCAGCACTCTACACGCGTCCCTCGGTAAATGTTTCAAGTCAAGCGGCGCCTGTCAGAATCACTTATCTGCATTCCAGGTCCCTGGCACGGATGGCTCTGCCGAGGCTCCCCTGGCCATAATTTCCGACTGCTGACAGCACACCTGTACTGTTAAAGGCTCAGCAGGATTTTCAGCAGTCCAAGCTTTTGCGAGCCTCTGGAACACCTAGGAACAGAACAGACAAGGGATAATGCAGGGGTGGCAGCTGTACCTTGGCATAACCCCTGTAAATTAGTCATGGCTGTGGCGTCAGATCTGTGGGAGCGGCTGAGGAGCCGTTCATTTCGCAGAGGGGCAACTGAGGAGAGCGCTCAGAACTTCTTGTTCTAAGAGGCCACCAAATATGCTCCTCTCGTTCTTGAAGTTCAGTAAAATAGACTTCACTACGTCCTCACCCCCTGGGCAGCACTTCCAGTGTAGTTCAGCTTGATAGCCGGTCGATTCAGAGTTTCGCGCTCTTTCGCATTTCTGGTGAAGCAGTGTGAGAGAAACTCCTGCGAGCTGGATTTGATTGGCCTCCGCTGAAGCTGGGCCCCCGGCTCATTGCGTGGTGTAAATCCAAAGGCGAACTCCTTTGGCCTCAGTGCAGTTACCCTGGAGTAACTAGGTGCAGCATTCAGCTTTAGGAAACATGGCGTCAAAAAAAAAAGAACAATAAATAGGTATCAAGTATCAGGGGGTAGCTGTGTTAGTCTGTATCTACAAAAACACGGAGTCTGGTGGCACCTTAAAGACTAACCGATAAATAGGTATTTAATTTAAACCTGGACAGTTTTTTATAAGCACCTACAGGCAGCTGATGAGGGTGCCTCACTCATCCCCTCTCTTTCTAACCCAATCATCATCCGAGATCAACTGGAATCCCCTGAGGTTAGTCTTGCTGATTGGCTCAGCTCCAGTGTAGGGAATTGTATTCTACTGGCCTATGTTTCATTCCTGAATCAGGAGGGAACGCTGGAGATGTGTCTTATGTCTCCGTTCCTATTCTGGTGTTGCTATTAAACTGCTACCATATTAGAATTCAGTGGTGGGGCGAACTGATTCCTGAATATCTAGAGTGTGATTCTGCAAAAACTCTTTCTCACCAAATAGCTGTTCCTCCCGAGAAGGATGAAGCGAGCAGGGATACTCACGTGAAGGAAGGCTTGCAGGGTTGGGCAAGAGTCATTTGTAAAACCCTTTCTGAATATTTTTGAATAAAGGCCCTGATCCAGTAAAGCACTTACACATGTGAGTCGTGCCCTTGGCAGGAATGGAGCCGCTCACATAATTAAAGCTGCACATGTGCTTAAGTACTCTACTGGATCAGGGTTAAAATGCATAGTATGAATGTATGATACTGTTAATGATAGTAAGCACTTTGGATGGGTTACATTCTAATAGATGTTTTTTTAAAATCATAGATTCCAAGGCCAGAAGGGATCATTGCGATCTTCTAATCTGACCTCCCCTATAAAATAAGGTGTGGAACTTCCCCACAATAATTCCTAGCGCAGATCTTCTAGAAAAACATCCAATCTTGATTTTAAAATTGTCAGTGATGGAGAATCCACTATGACTCTCAGTAAGTTGTTCCAGAGCTTAATTACCCTCATGGTTACAATTGTCCTTTCTCAAACTATAGAAGCAGGAAAATGTTTCACTGAGATGGGGAAATTGCCTCCCGCAGGTGAGATAATAGAAGACAATGTAATAAAACGTTAATATTTTGGTTATAGGATTGCTGACAACCTATGACATCAAAAGCTCCGTATAAATAAATGCTGCAATATGATTACCAAGCAGATAGCTCTGTTAGTGTGTGTTCAGTGTTGAAAGTCGAATAACCACGTCAAACGGAGGAAGTATTTGGGTTCCTATAATTAGTAGAGCGGGATGGAAAATGGAAATTCTTTCCTATGTAAAACTTGGCATTTTTAAAAATAAATGTCATCCCAAATCAGGACAAAGTCAAAAACGGAGATTTTTTTTGCATTCCAGGAGAACCAAAATGACCGGTTTGGGGTTTCTCAGGCAGAAAGTGAAATTGACAAGAGCCTTCTAGGTGGGGAGCTGTTTTTTTTTTTTTTTTTTTCTTCTCTCTTCCCCCCTCACCTCCCTCCACCCTCTCAGACAAAAATGGAATTGTTGGGACAAAGTTGAAATTTTTCTCTGGAAAATTTTGATTTTTTTTCTCCAAAAAGGGCATTTTCCACTGGAAAATCCTTCTGATAGAATTAGCACTGATTTGACTCGAATATCGGAATCAGTCTGTCAGAGAAGATGTGTCCAGGAGACCTTTTATTTTAGTGAGGCTCGCTATATTTGTTCTTGGTGGGACAAGGAACATGTGAAAAAGGGCCAGCACTGCTTCCTATTGACAGCTTAGTGGCTAGATATGATGGTGACTGGCAGAAATGCCATAGGAACAGTGGGTTGATATTTGTGTGTGTGTGTTACGATTTATATTGCTGTAGTGCTGATATGGTGCAGCTGAAAACAGGGCCCCATTATGCGCAGTGTGGTGCGTACATATAGTAAAACAGTCCCTGTTTGGGAAAGCTTACAATTTTAAATAGACCAAACTATCAAAAATACCGAGAGTTGAAGTGACTTGTTCAAGGTCACAAAGCAGGTCCATGGCAGAGGTGGGAATACAACCCAGGTCTGCCGAGCGGTTTCCTTCCCACTGGTAAGCTATGCAGGATCAGTGGAGAGCCGGATAAAGCACTGAGGAGCTCTCAGATACTTGAAGGCAGCCGAAACAGTGAGTCAGAGGCGGGCTGTTTGGAATGGATCTAAAAATGGAAAAGAACCTGGGATGTTAACAGCAGCAATTTCATTGCTTGGAAACCTGGACTTTTAATATCCAAGCCTTTTGTAATGTATGCAGTTGCATCTCCAAGGAATTAGAGTAGCAAGAATTATTTGGATTTCCTATGTAAATTTGTATTACCGTTTGGAAGCTGAATCGCTTTTTGTCTGTAGTTTTTGAATAATTTCTTGGATTGGAGCAGCACAGGAAAAAGTCTCAAGCTATCTAAGGGACAAGCTCTTATTTGAAAAAGGAGCCTCCTTGTAGTGATTAAATCCATTTGTTATCTCACTGCTGAGTGGACCCAACAGCTGTGCCACATAGTGCCAAATTGCACCCCCTAGTGGGGGGAAAAGGTTTTGCTTGTGAAGCCAAACACGTAATATGTTGGCAGAAACCCTTTCCCCTCCACTTCTTTGAGTTAGTGGGAGTTAATGCTGTTTGCATTACCGTTGGGTTGCCTGATGCCAAGCCCAGTGAAATCAATGGGAATCTCTCTGCTGACTTGGATGGACTTTGGATCAGAACCTTGGTTGACTGATTGTGTTAGTAGAACCCGTGAGCACGGTTTCCCTACTCTCTCTGATTAAAGCAGGAGCACTCAGAATTCGCAACACCAAGGGCCAAGATGGCAGCATGCTAAGAACACCTAGATTGCACTTAAATTGCGTATAAACATACATAATTAATCCCAAATAGATGGATAGACTCATGAGACCTGAGTGTAGTCATATCTTTGTTGACGGAGGAAGAAGAGGTTGGGGGGTGGCTGTACAAAGCTGTGTGATTTAGCTTTGGCCTCACCTTGTATTTTCCTCCTTTCTATTCTTTCATTTTATAAAAATGCTCTTTCCAGAGCTCTATTGATTTTGTATTTACACTCTTAGCGTTGCTGATCCTCATGATTTTATCGCAGGTCTCATGATATGTGGGGATAAACTCACGCACGTTAGTTAACCAGAAGTAAAACAACAACAACACTATGAGGAATCGTAGAATATCAGGGTTGGAAGGGACCTCAGGAGGTCATCTAGTCCAACCCCCTGCTCAAAGCGGGACCAATTCCCAACTAAATCCTCCCAGCCAGGGCTTTGTCAAGCCTGACCTTAAAAACCTCTAAGGAAGGAGATTCCACCAACTCCCTAGGTAACCCATTCCAGTGCTTCACTACCCTCCTAGTGAAATAGTGTTTCCTAATATTCAACCTGGACCTCCCCCACTGCAACTTGAGACCATTACTCCTTGTTCTGTCATCAGGTACCACTGAGAACAGTCTAGATCCATCCTCTTTGGAACCCCCTCTCAGGTAGTTGAAAACAGCTATCAAATCCCCCCTCATTCTTTTCTGCTGCAGACTAAACAATCCCAGTTCCCTCAGCCTCTCCTCATAAGTCATGTGCACCAGCCCCCTAATCATTTTTGTTGCCCTCTGCTGAACTCTTTCCAATTTTTTCCACATCCTTCTTGTAGTGTGGGGCCCAAAACTGGACACAGTACACCAATGTCAAATAGAGGGGAACGATCACGTCCCTCGATCTGCTGGCAGTGCCCCTACTTATACAGCCCAAAATGCCATTAGCCTTCTTGGCAACAAGGGCACACTGTTGACTCATATCCAGCTTCTCGTCAACTGTAACCCATAGGTCCTTTTCTGCAGAACTGCTTCCTAGCCATTCGGTCCCTAGTCTGTAACTCTGCATGGGATTCTTCTGTCCTAAGTGCAGGACTCTGCACTTGTCCTTGTTGAACCTCATCAGGTTTCTTTTGGCCCAATCCTCTAATTTGTCTAGGTCCCTCTGTATCCTGTCCCTACCCTCTAGCGTATCTAGATACAGCACATCCTCCCAGTTTAGTGTCATCTGCAAACTTGCTGAGAGTGCAGTCCACACCATCCTCCAGATCATTAATAAAGATATTAAACGAAACCGGCCCCAGGACCGACCCTTGGGGCGCTCCGCTTGAAACCGGCTGCCAACTAGACATGGAGCCATTGATCACTACCCGTTGAGCCCGACGATCTAGCCAGCTTTCTATCCACCTTATAGTCCATTCATCCAGCCCATACTTCTTTAACTTGGTGGCAAGAATACTGTGGGAGACTGTATCAAAAGCTTTGCTAAAGTCAAGGAATAACACATCCACTGCTTTCCCCTCATCCACAGACCCAGTTATCTCCTCAGAGAAGGCAATTAGGTTAGTCAGGCATGACTTGCCCTTGGTGAATCCATGCTGACTGTTCCTGATCACTTTCCTCTCCTCTAAGTGCTTCAGAATTGATTCCTTGAGGAATCATGATTTTTCCAGGGACTGAGGTGAGGCTGACTGGCCTATAGTTCCCCAGATCCTCCTTCTTCCCTTTTTTAAAGATGGGCACTACATTAGCCTTTTTTCCAGTCATCCGGGACCTCCCTCGATCACCATGAGTTTTCAAAGATATTGGCCAATGGCTCTGCAATCACATCCGCCAACTCCTTTAGCACCCTCGGATGTAGCGCATCCGGCCCCATGGACTTGTGCTCATCCAGTTTTTCTAAATAGTCCCAAACCACTTATTTTTCCACAGAGGGCTGGTCACCTTCTATCCATACTGTGCTGCCCAGTGTAGCAGTCTGGGAGCTGACCTTGTTCGTGAAGACAGAGGCAAAAAAATAATTGAGTACATTAGCTTTTTCCACATCCTCTGTTACTAGGTTGCCTCCCTCATTCAGTAAGGGGCCCATACTTTCCTTCACTTTCTTCTTGTTGCTAACATACCTGAAGAAACCCTTCTTGTTACTCTTAACAACTCTTGCTAGCTGCAACTCCAAGTGTGATTTGGCCTTCCTGATTTCACTCCTGCATGCCTGAGCAATATTTTTATACTCCTCCCTGGTCATTTGTCCAATCTTCACTTCTTGTAAGCTTCTTTTTTGCGTTTAAGATCAGCAAGGATTTCACCGTTAAGCCAAGCTGGTCGCCTGCCATATTTACTATTCTTTCTACACATCGGGATGTTTTTTTCCTGCAACCTCAATAAGGATTCTTTAACATACAGCCAGCTCTTCTGCACTCCTTTCCCCCTCATGTTATTCTCCCAGGGGATCCTGCCCATTAGTTCCCTGAGGGAGTCAGTCTGCTTTTCTGAAGTCCAGGGTCCATATTCCGCTGCTCTCCTTTCTTCCTTGTGTCAGGATCCTGAACTCGACCATCTCATGGTCACTGCCTCCGAGGTTCCCATCCACTTTTGCTTCCCCTACTAATTCTTCCCGGTTTGTGAGCAGCAGGTCTTGAAGAGCTCTGCCCCTAGTTGGTTCCTCCAGCACTTGCACCAGGAAATTGTCCCCTACACTTTCCAAAAACTTCCTGGATTGTCTGTGCACCACTGTATTGCTCTCCCAGCAGATATCAGGGTGATTAAAGTCTCCCATGAGAACCAGGGCCTGTGATCTAGTAACTTCTGCTAGTTGCCGGAAGAAAGCTTCGTCCACCTCATCCCCCTGGTCTGGTGGTCTATAGCAGACTCCCACCACAACATCTCCCTTGTTGCTCACACTTCTAAACTTAATCCAGAAACTCTCAAGTTTTTCTGCAGTTTCATACCAGAGCTCTAAGCAGTCATACTCCTCTCTTACATACAATGCAACTCCCCCACCTTTTCTGCCCTCATTCATGCTAGTCTAGTTCAAGGGGACTTAACTCAAGTATAGATCATTCGCAGTAGCTCTCTAGTGAAGTCATACCCTAAATGACCATTGGTACCATTGGTTTATTTTGTTTGATGCCACTAGTGGACCTCATCCTCCTTCTGAGGAAGGCTGATGGCACAGGATGAAGTAAGCTGCATGTCTTGGTATCATCAGATGCACAATCACCAGCAATATGTATCCAGCATAATTTCATTAAAGGGCATTAATCTGCTTAATTTTGGTTTAGTTCTTGTTCTTTGTTACTCTAGATGCAGAGGATGGGGGAGGCGGGGGAGAGGAGCAGAGAGTTACCCGGATCCTTCTCTTTTGGGAGATAGAGGAGTGAAGTGTTCTGTTTCATAGACTCATAGACTTTAAGGTCAGAAGGGACCATTATGATCATCTGGTCTGACCCCCTGCATGCTGCAGGCCACAAGACCCTTCCCTGGACTCTGCTGTTGAAGTCCCCAATCCTGTGTTTTAGTGACTTCAATCGGCAGAGACCCTCCTGCTAGTGATCCCTGCCCCATGCTGCGGAGGAAGGCGAAAAACCTCCAGGGTCTCAGCCAATCTACCCTGGAGGAAAATTCCTTCCCGACCCCAAATATGGCGATCAGTAAGACCCCGAGCATGTAGGCAAGAGTCTCTAGCCTGACCCTTGTTGGCCATTATACTATTTACATACCATCGCTTGGTTTTCCTCGGCTACTATGTTTTACCATTACACCATTCCCTCCATAAACTTATCTAACTTAATCTTAAAACCCGACAGGTCCGTCGTTCCCACCGTTTCCCTCGGAAGGCCGTTCCAATATTTCACCCCTCTGACGGTCAGAAACCTTGGTCTAATTTCAAGCCTGAACTTCCCCACGGCCAGTTTATATCCATTCGTTCTCGTGTCCACATTAGTACTAAGCTGGAATAATTCCTCTCCCTCCCTTGTATTTATCCCTCTGATATATTTAAAGATAGCAATCATATCCCCCCTCAGCCTTCGCTTTGTCAGACTAAACAACCCGAGCTCCTCTAGTCTCTTTTCATACGACAGGTTTTCCATTCCTCTGATCATCCTAGTGGCCCTTCTCTGCACCCGTTCCAGTTTGAGTTCATCTTTTTTAAACATGGGAGACCAGAACTGCACACAGTACTCCAAATGAGGTCTCACCAGCGCCTTATACAACGGAAGCAGGACCTCCTTATCCCTACTAGATATACCTCGACTAATGCATCCCATTGTTGAAATGATGCGTCTTCCTGACAAATTGAGGGGGAACAACGCTTTAGACAAACAGGGCGCTTCTAGACATGAAGAATAGGATAATTAAAACCCCAGCCAGTTAGTTTGATTAAAAAAAGAACCCACTGATTATTCACCCATGTACTGATAAAAGAATGAAAGCCAGTCGGTACCAAATCAAGACTGTTCAGAGAAATGTTTTGTATGCTACTGCCCTGAGCCATGGAAGCAAAAAAGATGGACACAATGCTTTTTGTTTTTTTTCTTGACAATTTCTCTCCCAAAAAGTGCTCCCTAGAGCATGGAGTTTAGGATTGGGACTCAGCTATTTCCAGCTATGCCACTGCCCTGCTGGGTGACCTTGAACAAGTCACTTCACCTCCCTGTGCCTCGGTTTCCCCATATGTAAAATGGGAATGATGCTGCTGACCTTCTTGGTAAAGTTATTGGAAACCTATTCATGAAAAGGGCTATATAAAAAGCTAGGTACTATTAATATTTATTATGAAAATGTCGTATTGAATAAAAGGGATGAATACAATGGAAGAAATATAATGAGACTATAGAAATTACTTTTAAGAACAGTAAATTACATCAGGATATAACTGAGACATCTTATAGAATTTAACAGGGAATTATATTCCGGCGATAGAATTCTTTGTTGGTTTATAATGAAATCAAAAGGTTACCATTCTCTGTGGGCTTTTTCCATTGGGAGAAATAATGCCACTTATGGTTTATGTGATGGGGACACCTGTGCATTGGGAGCTAGACTGAGACCCACCAACCTCATTTCACGTAGCAGCCTTCAAATGGTAATGACTTTTGTTCACTCCGAGAGATGGGATTGTGAATCATAGAAGATTAGGGTTGGAAGAGACTTCAGGAGGTCATCTAGTCCAACCCCCTGCTCAAAGCAGAGCCAACCTCAACTACATCACCCCACCAGGGCTTTGTCAAGCTGGGCCTTAAAAACTTCTGAGGATGGAGATTCCACCACCACCCTGGGTAATCCATTCCAGTGCTTCACGACCCTCTTAGCGAAATAGTTTTCCCTAATATCCAACCTAGACCTCTCCCACTGCAACTTGAGACCATTGCTCCTTGTTCTGTCATCTACCACCACTGAGAACAACCTAGCTCCATCCTCTTTGGAACCCCTCTTCAGGTAGTTGAAGGCTGCTATCAAATCCCCCCTCACTCTTCTCTTCTGCAGACTAAATAACCCTAGTTCCCTCAGCCTCTCCTCGTAAGTCATGTGCCCCAGCCTCCTAAACATTTTCGGTGCCCTCCACTGGACTCTCCAATTTGTCCATGTCCTTTCTGTAGTGGAGGGCCCAAAACTGGACGCAGTACTCCAGATGTGGCCTCCCCAGTGCCGAATAGAGCAGAATAATCACTTCCCTCAATCTGCTGATAATGCTCCTACTATGCAGTTTCAGGCCTCGACTTGAATCTGAGTTCAAACCCCCTCAGAGAAGCCCCAGGATTCTGAACTCACCTTTTGTCTGTGAGCAAAGGAGGACATCATTTTCAAGTGCTTTCTTTTACAACAGGTAAAATTGGCATCACAATTGGCAGTCCCCGGCAAGGAGACCCAAGGTTAGATTCTCATTGAACTGAATGAGTGTTCCTGTGGGCTTATACCAGGACATCTGTGATCAGACTCCTAGTCTAAGGAATCAATGGCCCAGGAAGACTTTCACCCATGGAGATGGTCTTTCCAGGGCAGGCTTGAGGGGGGTGGTGTACACCAACCTGCACTGTCTCTGGCTCTATGACACGCGTCTCTGGGGCCGATAATCCCTTGGCTCCTTCTGTCAGCACTAATTTGCTCAGAAATGTTCATTCTGTCAAATGAAAACCAGAAATACAAAGGGCCAAACCCTCAGCTGGTGTAAACTGCACCAGTGCAACAAAGCTTTTGCGTTCCAGTGCAGTGGGGCTTGATGTCCGCTCTCCGTGAGACCGTATGCACAGAACAGATCCTTTATAGTAGGAATCGGTGAAATGGGGTCAGAGCTGAAGTTCACATTTAAACCAACTTTTGCATCCTGAATCCGAAGAACACGCTGAGCTACGTCAGTGATTTTATTTTTACCCAACCAGTACAACCTGCTTCACAAAATGTTACCAACAAAACAAGTACACAGAAAATTAGCCTCTAAATATCACATATTGAACATGACAAAAGCCTTGAGATATTGTCTGCAGCACATGTGCTCTTCTCATCTGAGATGACATTTTCGCTTGCCTTGGTTATCTGCCGGAGCCTTTTAAAAGGAAGCTAAGGTTGGCGATAAAATACGACCAAGCTGCTGAGCGCAAGAAAGTCCAGATCCTCGTGGGCAGGTCCTGACTGGCTCTCAGCATGCTGGTTATAAATGCCACCTCCCTTACCTACATGGACCCACCAAGAAGAACCGCTGTCCCTTAGGGGCAATTTGGCACAATTCACGGTGAGCTGGCAGCAAGGGAGAAGGTAGGCACAGTAGGGGAGTGAGAGCTAAAAAGGAGAAGACTGGAGATATGGGAAGGAAAGAGGAGGAAAAGAAGGGGTTGGCAATGTAAGAGGGGCAGAAAGGTGAATGGAGAATAGAAGGGAAAGACTTCCATGGAAGAAAGGGGGAAAGGAAGCAAGGAGAAAGACAAAGGATGAGAAAGCAGGTAAGGGGAAATGGAAAACAGAAGGCAACAGGAAAAGGAACCAATTCCCTTCACGGGTCATCAGTGGAATTTGAATCCTGAATCTTCCCCACTATGGCACGGTCCTCCACCACCTGTGCTAAATGAGTACCGTAGTTTAATAATCATGCAGCAGGAGCAGCTTGTTATCCTTTGAACAACCATCAGGTGCTACCACATGCTCTGCCAAGGTGTCGGAAGCAGAGAAGAAAGGGAGGAGGAAACAGAAGAATGACACGTCTTCCTCTTGTTCTCCTGTTCCCTCTCCCACCTTCTCCATTTTTTCCCTTCTTTGTGTGCATAGAAATTCTGTGTATATGAGTGAGTGAGTGTGTTCTGGGGGGAGGTCTAGTCATTACAAACAAATCATTTTCTTCCATGGAGACTCTTCCCTCCGCCAATCACTCAAAGAAATAAAAAGGAACCCCGTGTGCCCTGTAAACACTAGTTTAATGCTGCAGCTGTAACACCTTCAGTGCAGAGAGGGTGTATGAAAAACAAACTAACAGAAGATGCTTAGAGGAGGCTCAAGATGTGTGTATCTGGGCTGTGACACGTCCCACTTCTTCCAGCAACGGCTTTGTGATTTAAACTGAGCGCATGCTGCCTCCAGCCCTGGAATGCTCAAAGTGGTGTCAAACGAAGCTGTGACCATGTGAGGAAATGAAAAATAAATTAAATGGAAAAACACCGTGGTTCCTTGTAAGTCCTGTTGGGGGGGCATCCAAGTTATACTGCCTGGAGAGAACAGTGAATGGGTGAAATTCTGTGCACTCATTATCCTACCCACAAGTTGGTGAGCTACCACAACTTCCCTTGCACATGTAGATATGAATGCACTGTTAAGCTGCTGTGTAATAGTCAGGTTTCAGTTGGGCCTACACCTACATAGACACTACATCCTCCTCATCCTCTAGAGCAGTAGTTCTCAAAGTCGGGACGCCGCTTGTACAGGGGAAGCCCCTGGCAGGCCAGGCCGGCTTACCTGCTGCGTTCGCAGGTTCGGCCAACTGTGGCTCCCATTGGCCGCGGTTCGCCGCTCCAGGACAATGGGGGCTGCGGGAAGCGGCGGCCAGCACATCCCTCAGCCCGCGCCGCTTCCCGCAGCCCCCATTGGCCTGGAGCGGCAAACCGTGGCCAGTGGGAGCCACAATTGGCCGAACCTGTGGACGCGGCAGGTAAACAAACCGGCGCGGCCCTCCAGGGGCTTTCCCTGAACAAGCGGTGTCCCGACGTTGAGAACTACTGCTCTAGACACTGATTCAGCAATTTACTTGAGCACCTGCCCAGCTTAAACATATGAGTAATCCCCTCATTGGTGATGACCCACATGCAGCAAACAAAGGAGTAAACTGGTGGGTTGCTTCACCAGCCAGGGCAGCGGAAGAAAGCTCCAAGCATCATTCCTTTTAAAGCCCTTTCCTCAGGCCTTGTTCTGTTATCTGCAAAGTCACCAGACAGGATAATGATTCCCACAGGCCAGGCGTGCGCTCTTTCTGCACCAGCCAGCTGGGATGCTTCTGAGTTCTGCTTTGCCTGCCTTTTATATACTTTCCACCCCCCACCGTCTCACCCCAGGGACAGTTTAACCCTTTACATTGTCACAATAAGAATGCAGGACTTATCATACTGGATCAGACCAGTGGTCAGTCTGTCTACTCCACTGTGCTGTCTCCAGTAAGGGCCTATATTAGGTCGGCTGACAGCCACGGCAGTAATTTCTGCGATGGCGCATGTCCGCACTACCTCATTGAATCGGTGGTGCGCGTCCTCACTAGGAGCGCTTCCACCACCGTAAAAGGGGCAGTGTGGGGAGCTAAGAGACCTCTCCGCTGGCAGCTCCGTGGTGGGAGCCCGGCTGGCCCACCAATTCCCAGGCTTCCAGTGGGCTGCCGCTCCCCTCTACTCCCTGTTCCCTGCTGGGAGCTTAGGGAAGCCACTCAGGGCTTCTTGTCTCCCTGTTCCCTGCCAGAAGCATGGAGGGGAAGCTGTCTGGGGCTTCTCTGTCGTCCCCCCCCCCCCACTGTCTGCTTCCAGCCTTGTCAATTTCACAGTCCAGTCTCACCCTGGCTCCCAGCCTGGAGAAGGATCCAGCCTCCCAACTCTCCAGAAGGGGGTGAGAACCGTGAAATTGACAAGATGGCCAACAGCCAACGTAAGGAAAGCAGTGTCTACACAGACACTGTGTCACCCTAAATATACCGACATAAGCCTTACTCCTCTCGTGGAAGTGAAGTTATGTCGTTGTAGTAGGGCATTTACATTGGCGGGAGCAAGGCTGTAGTGTAGACACTGACATAGTTAGGTCGACATAAGAAGCCTTCCGATGACCTGTGTTTTGTAGGCCAGGCCTAAGAGCCCATGTTTGTGAGTGCCAATTACAAGATGGAGGGATCACAGTGAAGTGTGTGTTAGCAAGATTCTACTCTCCATAGACGTTACCCCTAATTCTAGGTGAGAACAAACAGCCCTTAGGCAAAATTTGGCCTCCCTGAAATTTAATGAGATTCTTGCCATTGACTTTAATGGGTCCAAGATTTTACTCCTTGTAGTTCCTCGTCTAAGAGCTTGATCCAAAGCCCATTGAAGTTAATGGAAAGAAATCCCATGGACTCCAAATGAAAATTGGATGAGGCCTTAATTAAGGTAAGAGTTTCTCAATCAAAGTTTAGCTTTTGACACACTGAGGCCAGTTTCCTACCCTCTCACATCAGCCAAGGTCATATTTGATGAGGTAGCATTGTGTTGCTTTCTGTACCTTAGCCTGACAAACATGTATTCAGTTCCTTTTTGCTGTGAGGTCTCAGTTATCTTTAATTACCACCAGATCTCCATCTTTAATTAAATATAGGTGATAGCACTTCCTTAATAATTATTTCCCTAAGAAATTACTTTAGAGACATTAATACGTTTCACGAGAAACAGTCCAAGAGGATTTGGGCTGATATGCAGCAATACCGATGGTGGCAAAGGGAGAAATTTAATTTTGTGATTTTAATATACATTTTTTTTATTTTTTAGTATTAAATTTACTACACATTCAGCTACTGCAAGACTAAATAGGATTATTCAAATGAAATACTGATGGAGTGTAAAGGAACTTTGCAAATCCTGTTACACAAAGAACTTGAATTATGGTCATATCTAGAGGTCCCAAACGAAATTGAGGATCCATTGTGCTAGGTGCTGTACAGCCCAGACACAGTCTCTGCCCCAGCCATGTTGCATTCTAAACAGGCAAAGACAGTATTGTCATCTCTCCATTTTGCAGATGGGAGGACTGAGGCCCAAGGCAATTAAATGACGTGGCCAAGGTCAGAAAAAAAGTCTGGGGCAGAGCTGGGAATTGAACCAAGATCTCCAAAGTCCCTGACTTTACAACAAGACCAGCTTTCTTCTCTCTGTGGACCTCTGTGCTCTCATCTTCTGAATATCTCCTCTGAAAAAGTCTCTATACACTGCACCCTGCTTTAATTATTCACATCTCAGTGGGGATTTGTTTTCTTTTTAACATCAAGTCTGATCAGCTACAGCCTTAGGATGATCATGCTACTTGGCAGTTATGTGGTCACTTCAGTCTTCAAAGCATATTGTGAACAGTAACTAATTAATCCTCACAACACCCTATTAAAAAGATAGAGAAACTGAGATAGACATTCAAGGACTTCAGTAACTCCAACCTGGTCTACACTACACAGTTAGAGGGATGTAAGCTGCCTTGCATTGACCTAACTATGGAAGTGTCTACATTTAAATTTGGCTACTGCCAGCGTAACTGCCCCACTACGCTGACTTAATAACTCCACCTCCAAGAGCAGCGCAGAGGCAGGTTTAGTGTAGCGAGGTCCGTGTAGACACTACGTTGCTTATGTCGACTGTTAATGGCTTTCAGGAGCCTTCCCACAATGTGCGACACTGACAGTACAATCGATACAAGCACTCCTGCGTGAGGACGTGCACCACTGGCATGAGGAGCAAAGTGTAGACCCACACAAGCGATTTAATTACTGGGGCGGTTATATGCCAACATAAGTTAGGTTGGCTTAATTTTGTAGTGTAGACATGGCCTCAGTCAGAGGCTATAGATCTAACACAGTAGTGGGCGGGTGATGTTCTGTGGCCTGCCATGTGTGGAAGGTCAGCCTCGATGATCATGGTGGTCCCCTTTTGCCTTAAAGGGTTTGAATCTGAGTCTCAGGGCAGATCTACACTTAAAATGCGGCACCACTGTAGCACTTCAGTGAAGATGCTACTATGCTGACAGAAGAGGTTCTCCCATCGGCGTAGTTAACCTACCTCTGCAAGAGGTGGTAGCTATGTCGAGGGGAAAAGCCCTCCTGTCCGAGTAGTGCTGTCTACACCGGGGTTAGGTCGGTGTAACTGCGTCGCTCGGGGGGTGGATTTTTCAGGCTCCTGAGTGATGTAATTATATCCGTGTACATTTGTAGGGTAAACTGGCCTAAGTGAAGGTCAAAACATCCAATCCTGGGTGCCTAAAGACTGGCACCTCAATGCATAGTTAGGAACCAAAATAAAAATAACCTGTTTGCAGAGGTACTGAGCACTTCTTGACTTTGATGGGAATTGGGCTTCTTACTTAGGTGCCTGACTTCAGGTTTCCACATTTGAGAATATTGACCTCAGTGACTTGTCCAAGGCCATGAAGAAAGTTAGGCTGAGATCTAATATGGAGATATACCCATCTCATAGAGCTGGATGGGACCTTGAAAGGTCATCAAGTCCAGTCCCCTGCCTTCACAGATGGACCAAGGACTGTCCCTGACAGATTTTTGCCCCAGATCTCTAAATGGCCCCCTCAAAGATTGAACTCACAACCCTGGGTTTAGCAGGCTAATGCTCAAACCACTGAGCTATCCCTCCCCCATCTGGCATTTGACTTTCAAGAGCCTAGGTCCCAATCACATGCTGAGCCCACGGTCCATGTGTGTCTGACTGAGCCCGAGTTTGTCGATCTTCACGGCAGGTTTGCAAGGCTTATTTATCAAGCTGCTGTTCTCCATTTTGGCAGGTCCTGTTGGTTTTGAGCAAGATTCCCCTGAAATGGGGAATGCTGGTACAACCAGTAATCTCTCTCAAAGAGATGAAAACCTTTGAAGTGTGACTGCTGCACATAAATACCTAGTAACTGATCTGAGATCTGAAACCACTTACATTTTTTAAAATGCTTTCCAATTCATTTTTAATGCCAATATACTAAATGAAAACATCAATTAACAAATTACATTTACTGCATATGAGTGATACATTTACTGCCTATATCCATAGGTCCCTAAGTGCTTCACAGACTGTATATGCATGGGTCTCTTTAACAATCACTGGGTTGGATTATTGAAATGATTTTACCCCAGCAGTTATACATATGCACTAATCATGCAAACATCCAAGCTCCCTCATTAACCTCAATGGAACTTGAGAGTAATCGGCACCTCCGGGAAGGGCATTAGCTTATTACTTAACCAGAAGGACAACCATCACTTCATGCAGCCATCAGCTGTTCTGGGAGGTCTCCCATCCAGCTCCTGGTCTTCTCTATTCCTGGTTCGTTTAGCAGGGCTGAGCGATTCAGTAAATGAAGTTGCTCGGCTACAGACTGGCAACAGACTGGGGTTCTCATCAGCATAACACAACGCTGTCATGTAACAGTAAACATTTGGCATATTTGAAATGTGTGTCCCCACTGGTCCTGACTAAGCAGTGCTGTTAGTTGTTAATTGTAAATCTGTGCCTGATCTGACCTGTGTATTGAATAGAAAAGACTTGCAGTTTGGAAACGGAGGCTGTCATAGAGCTTGTCAAAGTGTCAAATACTTAGAAAAGCATAGCTTGGCTGCATAAACACTCCTTTTCCTCAGTTTTATACGTGCCCGTCCAATAAAAGCGAACAGCAGGTAATCTGAAATGTGATGCTAATCTTAATGTTTTAAGGGAACTTGGTTGCAAAACCAGAAGTTTTAAGGACTATCTACAGCAAACCACTTTTTTTTCTTTGTGGCTGGAGTCTTCTCTGTAAATCAAAATGACATTTTATTGTAAATGTAAATGGTTTTGCCTCCTGAATTACTAACACCACTTCCAGAGGTTACCAAGTCTTTCTTTGAGGTCTCCCCTCCAAATTTTGACTAAACTTGAACTGCTTAGTTTCTGTGAGCATCTGAGAGAGTAGAGTAGGAGAGCTGTCTTAGGGTACGTCTATACTTACCTCCGGGTCCGACGGTAAGCAATCGATCTTCTGGGCTCGATTTAATGCGTCTTGTCTAGACGCGATAAATCGATCCCAGATCGATCCCGGAAGTGCTCGCTGTCGACGCCGGTACTCCTGCTCTGTGAGAGGAGTATGCGGAGTCAACGGGGGAGCCTGCCTGCCGCGTCTGGACCCGCGGTAGGTTCAAACTAAGGTACTTCGACTTCAGCTATGTTACTAACGTAGCTGAAGTTGCGTATCTTAGTTCAAAGTGGGGGGTTAGTGTGGACCAGGCCTTAGAAGTGCAAAATGTTGTCTTTCACTAACTGAAATTGATTCGGTAAAAGATATTACCTCATCCACCTTGTCTCTAAAGTGGATACAGTAGATGAGCTCTGTAGATGAGTTGAATTGCACTAGTAGCAGAAATAAAGGCTACTGAAATGAGACTTGTTTCATTTGTTTTGGTCTGTTTCTATTTGAAACAAAATGTGCTTTTTAATTTTCAAAGGGAAGCTGTGTGAATTCCAATGAATGTCTCCTTCCACAGTACTTTTGCAGACACAAGGAGCAGTACAGAATCACCATACATTCCTGTCCTTGGGCTTGTTCCTCCTTTATGCACAGTCATAGGTCTGTGTACAATGTCCCACCATCTAGTCAGTGGTTGGCCTCTAGGTCCGACCGATCTTGGGTATGTTTGCAGTATTCCCTTTGGCATCGTTTCATCTGTTCTTCTTTTGCAGTGTCCCCTAGGAAAATGGAACATTAATAACAGTAGTTAGTCTGTTGCAAGTGGTTTTTACACAGCCATGTGCTTGCTTTAGTTTATTTTTTAAATATGTTGCATTTAGACACAGTGAATTCTAAAAAGAGGGGCAAATTGCAAAGAATTATCCGTGAGTATAGGTTCAGACTTTTTCAAATGAATTTCACCTTAAATTGGTTCATTCCCTTTTGTATCTGCAAATATTTTAGCAAACAAGTTTTTGGACTAGAATGGTCTGGTAAGATGACAAAATATTCACAAAGTGAATTTTACAGCTCCTGTCCAGCCAACGTTTATATGCACTGAGCTGATGGGACTTCTCATGTAGGTAAAGTTACTCCCAATTAGAGGTGATCAAAAAATGACACTTTTTAGAAAATGGAACTTTTCATGAAGAATTGTTGACACCTTCAAAATGTTCCTGTTTTTTGCATCATTGTAATAATTTTTTAATTTGTTTTTTTATTAATCAAAATCATGTTTTAAATCATTCTTCCCAGAAAACATGTTTTACTTGTGTCTTTATTCATAGATGGAAAATGCTCAACAATGATTTTTTTTTTTTGAAGACTATGAATGTAGTAATTTCAATTTAGAAAATATTGATAGAAATGTCTTGGAAATTTTCAAAAAGTGAGTCCATTTTGAACCCTGTGATGTGGAAACAGATGAGAAATTTCTTGCAAAACCTCCCCACCACCATTTGTAAGCATCTACAGTCAGGAGCAGAAGTGTTTGCTGGATCAAATCTCAATTTTATAGTCATGAGTATTCAGACTAGAAACCTGATTCTAAGAACTTATCCACACAGAAGTTTTATACCACTACATTTTGTTCATGGGCAGATGAGTTTCCTTAAATGTGTCGTGGCTGTTCAAGATTAGTTAGTAGTTAATTCTTGGTCTACAAATTGTTGGGATGTGATTCATTCTGCATATTCAGAATTTAAACTTTTTTCATTACAGTTATAGCAGTAAAAAAGTGGTGACATAGGTCTGTCTACACTACCCACTGGATCGGCAGGCAGCGATCGATCCAGCGGGGATCAATTTATCACGTCTAGTCTAGACACGATAAATCGACCCCCGAGCCCTCTCCTGTTGACTCCTGTACTCCAGCTCAGTGAAAGGCAAAGTCACCGGGGAGTGGCAGCATTTGACTCACCACGGTGAAGACACCACGGTAAGTTATCTAAGTACGTTGACCTCAGCTACG